>NW_028227256.1:142382631-142982631 GCF_978045245.1 Mus caroli
CAAATGAAATGCTTTTTTTTTCAAAGATGAAAATATTGTTACTTGTATAAGCTCATAAAATGTGAAAAATGATTAAGAAGCCTATATCAAGTAGTTTAAATGAATTTCATTTGATAAGGGGCCAAATAATTTATAGTAATGGTATGGTAATAAAAGTATTAGAGGAAAAAAAAGAAAAACATGCTATTACACTATAACTATCACCATAAATCTTTTTGTCCTTAGCAGCAATGTTTGAAAGTAGAGCTTACTTTGTAAATACCAAATGAACTGCATATGTCAAAAAAGAGTATTAAAAGAAATATATAGGAATGAGGACAATTCTATCTTTATTGCATCTTCCTATCAGCTTTTCTTTAAGAAATAGTTTCTTCATAATTCTCAGGAATGTTAACTTTAAATAATATTGGCTATTGTGTGAATGTGAATGATTCAGTACTGTAAGAGTTCCTCAGATATTTAAGCTTTACAGACAGATTTTTAAAAATTACTTACTTACTTACTTAATTAATGAACACTCCAGATTTTATTCCCCACCCCCGTCCACCCTCCGACCATTCTACATCCCATACCTCCTCCGGACCCACATCCCATAACCTCCTCACCACCCCGTTGTCTCCATAAGGATGCCCCCACACCTGACCCCACCAGACCTCTAAACACCCTGGGGCCTCCATTGTCTTGAAGGTTAGGTGCATCATCTCTGATTCAACACAGAACTGGCAGTCCTCTGATATATATGTTTTTGGGGGGGCCTCATATCAGCTGGTGTATGCTGTCTGTTTGGTGGTCCAATGATTGAGAGACCTCGGCGGTCAAGATTATTTGGGACTGTTGGTCCTCCTACAGGATCGCCCTTCTCCTCAGCTTTTTTCAGCCTTCCTGAGTTCAACAACAGGGGTCAGCTGCTTCTGTCCATTGGTTGGGTGCAGATATCTGCCTCTGATTCTTTCAGCTGCTTGTTGGGTTTTTAGGAGGGCAGTCATGATAGGTCCCTTTCTGTGAGTGTTCCATAGGCTCAGTAATAGTGTCAGGCCATGGGACCTCCCTTTGAGCTGGATCCCAGTTTGGGCCAATCGCTGGACCTTCTTTTCTTCAGGCTCCTCTCCATTTCCATCCCTGTAGTTCTTTCAGACAGGAACAATTATCGCTCAAAATTTTGACTGTCGGATGGCAACCCCCTCCCTCATTTGATGCCCTGTCTTCCTGCTGGAGGTGAGCTCTTTAAGTTCCCTCTTCCTACTGTCGGGGCATTTTATCTAAGGTCCCTACCTTTGAGTCCTGAGAGTCTCTTGCCTCCCAGGTCTCTGGTGCATTCTGGAGAGTGCCCCCCACCCCCCACCTCCAGAGATTGCCTGTGTTCCATTCTTCAAGCACTATTTTATACAGCAAGAAACATGGGCAATATTTTAATCAAACAACAAAGAAAATTTTTCCTATCATCTCAGATATTCATTGATGAATTCTAAAGATCAATATTTAAGGTTTTAGGGAGTCATTTGTGTGAATGCTTCTTTATTGTTATTGTCATTGTATTTAATTTTATTATTCTATAAATGTCATAGTTCTCAAACTGATGGAGGAAGGGATTCTCCTACAATAAAGGGAAGGATAAAGTACTTCTTGCATTCATTGAAAATTTTCAATAGGACTATTAGATCTAACATTCCATAATTTAGTAAGTATAACTGATCTGGATTTCTGATACTTACTTGGCAGTGCTTCCTGAATTTGTTACCATTGTTTTAAGCCAAAGACTCTGCCTGCCCTCATGGATCCCCACAGACTAATTTGGTCATCCATCACAGTACATCAAAGAGAGAAGAGTGATAAAAGACCCTAACAAATACAACTAAGGACAGAAAAGGATAATTTGGCTTATTGATGGTTAAACCTTGAAGCTCCTTTTCATATCATATCTCTGGTGAATAATGAATATGACTTCTTGTTACTGCTTAGCTCACTAGCTTCCTAAACTTATTCAGTCCTCAGTTTCATGCCTTTGAAATGCTACTGCTCAGAGTGGACTAGGTAGTCTAAGATCAGTTAACATACCTAAGACAGTTCCCTCATAGACATGATCACAAGACAAATTTATTTAGGCAATTTCTCATTGAGACTTTCCAAGTGATTTTAACTTATTTCAAGTTGAAAATTAAACTAACTTGTACAAGGGACAATGGCCATAGAAAAGAGATTTAATCAAATGGTTATATAGGAAAGATGAGATTTAGGAACCAGATGATACCAAATGTATCTTCAAAGAGCCCATGACTTTTACATTGTACACAAAATATAATGAAAGACGTGGCCCATATAGACAGAGCAGACAGAGAATGTACTTTTGTCAGGCTACTGGTATGGTTGGTAGATCATTTTCTCCCTTTTGATTCTACTTGAGGACTCCAGAGAAATTGTTATTGTTGCAGTCATGGGGAGGAATGAGAGTACTCTCATGTGATAATTATTATTTCTGCTATTGATTGAATCCGCATCCCGAAGGGTCACTGAATTCATTGGGGATATGACCAGTGTCTAGGATCAACTCTTATAAACTTTCTGTTGTTGCCTGTGTATAATCTTGATTTCCTGTCATAAAGTCATTGGTGGATCAGTTCTTTTGTTCCTAGAATAAATAGTAAGGAGAAGGGAGAGTGACTCAGGAAAAAAACGTTAATGGGCAATATTATATCCAGCCTCTCAATTTCTCTTTCAATCATTCTAGAACAAGAATAGGGGGATAATAACGTAAGTATTTTTTTGTAACAAAGTTGCTATTCCCAACAAGTCATGTAGTGTGTGAATGCCACTCTAAAAGGGCATTTTTATATTGAGGGTATTGAATTTATTTAGCTATTGTTTGTGTGTATAAGTAGTATATGTGCATATGATTTGTGTGTATATGTATGTTTGTGATATGTTAGTGTGTAGGCACAGCAAGAGAGTGGAGATTAGAGGCAATAGAAAGCAAGTAAGTGATTGTGGCAGTCTTTACTATCTACCTTATTTAAGGCAAGATCTCTCTATTGCATAGCATATCCGGGGTAACTGTCCCACAAACTCCTGGAGATGCTGCTGCACCTATCTTTCCAATCTTGCCATAACAGCTTTGGGATTGCAGATGTATGCTACCATGTTTGCCTTGCATGGGTTCTGGGCATTTAAATTCAGGTCTTTATATTTGCATAGGAAGTACTTTACTAACTAATCATTTTCTACACCAAAATTATACACTTTAAAAACAATGGTTTGAGTGGGAAATAAAATTAAATGTAGATTAAATTACTTGATGAAACAACACAAATTTTCAGAATGCAGCATCTTTTCCTGAGAGTATCCCAATGTCTGGGAAATATGGCAGTGCTTAATCTGATTTAAACAGAAAACTTATTCACAAAACACTAATTCCTGCAATGTAAAAGAAGAAAATAAGTATACTAATCAAGAAATAAAAGGCAAGGAATTGAGAACTTTGAAGATTAGATGGAATTTTTTTTTTATAGTATAAATAGTCTTTTTGAACCTGGAAGATGACCTCGTATAAAAACAACTTTTGTTCATCAGATGTAATTGCTATCTTGGAGGCTTACTGCCAAATAAGCTCATCTTTTCTAGTTCTTTCTGAACTCTGGCTGGGTGGCTCAACTCAGCTGTTCTGGCTCATATTCCTTAACAACCTGACTGATTCAAATTGACTTCTCTCAACTTCTCACTGAACTGCCCTGCTTGGAGTCAAACTAACCCATTCAATTTTAATCTCCCAACTCTTTCTTATTCTCTGGCCTCAACTGTCCTACTGACCTGCACTAAGTGAACCGAACAAACTGAACAGAACTCACAAATGAACTCAACTGCACTCAACTGAACTTCACTGAACTGAAATGACTCAGCTCTACTGCATTAAACTCAACTGAGTCAATTTCCTCTCTATTCCTCACTGTTTCTTTAAGTAGCCTCTTTCTTCTGTCTGTTCTCTTGAGAATTGGGCATATTCTATCTCTTACTCATTCAGACATATTGTTCTGATTCATTACTTTTTCTGCCCTTCAATTTTTTAGGATTAAAAGAATGTACTAAGGGTGTGTCTGTTTTCTATTCAGATGGATTAAAGATGTATGTGTGGTCCCTTCCCAGAGGAGCCATGATTAGAGATAAAATTCCCTTGCAGCCTGTTGTTGGTGAAGGACACATTGTTTATGTAGTATGTATTATGTATGTATTTGAGCACTCTTTTTGTCTGAGATACTCCTTTGGGTAATATGAAGATAGATCTCTTATAATTTTTGTCTGGCCAATCTTATTTAATGTTTTATAGTTTAAGCTTTCTTGATCTTTGTGATAATTCTCTATGGCTAAAATTGTGAGAGTGAAGATTGTTCTAATTGTTATACAATTTCACAAAATATATACAAAACTATATTATGTTTACTTATTTTTCCACATTTTAGCTTTTGGTCTTAAGTGAAATATATCATATAGTAAAAATACATTTGAGAAATATATAGCAAATTTAAAAGAGAAAATTATAAGAAATCTCTACATCAAAAAGTGTCTGGATAATTTATTTTTATGCCTAAATCTCTAATGAGCCTTCACTTAGCATTAATGGTTAAAAAAACTTTCATTAACAATTTTCTCATTTCAGTTCATCTATCCCATAAAATTATGTAGTTTCTGCTATATTTTATGCAGTAAGCAAAGAGAAAATAATAACTCTGTGCTAAAAGAATCCAACTTGAGAAATGCATTGCTAAAAATCACAATTATATAGATTATGATATTTTAGATTACTGTTGATGTAATGGGTATGTAGAAATGTCTAAAACAATTGTTACTCATATAATAAAAGAAGGTTTAGTATAGAGAATGATAAAATATGTTCTGGCTAGTAATGATATGGAATTTGGCTTTGATATTAAAATCTATATTTTGAAATGAGTGTTAATTAATATTCATCCTATTTTTGATTGACATATTGCAGTTAGAATTTTGTTTTATTGTTCACATGTAGCTTTTTCTATCTTAATGCCATACTGATGCATGAAGAAAGAAGTTAGGATATATAGAAATTCATGCTTAACGCAATATAAGACAAAAAAACAAAACAAAAAAAAAACTGATAAATTATTTCTCCACCTGCGAAACGAGCCATTTCAAGCCAGATTAGATTTAATTAAATGCAGGTTTATTGGGAAGCTACTCTTGGGTAAATTCACTGGTCCTAAGGAACTGAGGCCAGGAAATTCACTATGGGGAGAGAGGGTCTGGGAAGGGGGAGAGAAACATAAAAGCGGCATGCATAGAGAGATAAGAGAAGGAGAAGGAGGAAGAGAAGAAGGGGAAGGAGAAGAAAAGGACAGACACAGAGAAAGAGAAATAGACAGGGAGGCAGAGACAGAGAGAGACAGAGACACAGGGAGACGACAGAGACAGAGAGCAAAATGACTGAATTATATAGGGAAGAGCCTCTGCAGGAAGGGTAGTCCAGAACATGTGGTAGAAAGTTCAAGGTTGGGGAAAGGGATCAGGTAGGGCCTGAGGGATGCTAGGATAACCTGGAGGCCAGGTCTGCTTTTCTATGTAAACTCAGTTCCTTGTCTGGGATCTGAAATCAAACAACACTCTTTACAATTCTATGAAATAAATTAAATGCCCTTCTGCTCTTGTATGCATTGTGATTATCAATTTTGATTGTGTATTGTAATATCATAACAGAAAATGAATATATGCACAGTTAAGAGATGAGTTGAAAAAATGGCTATTATTTTTTGTTTGTTTATTTTCTACCTGTGGATTTAAAATTTTCACAACAAACTCAAGTTATTTTTTTTTCCTGTCCACCCTCCCACCCCAGACAACTCCACATTCCACACCCCCACCCCTGCCATCTCCAAGAGGATGCCCTCATCCTCACCTCTACCCCAAGAGACCTCCTCACTCCTTGGGCCCCAAGTCTCTCAAGGGTTAGTTGCATCCTCTCTGATTGAGACCATATCCATCAGTCCTCTGCTGTATATGTGCTAGGGACCTCATATCAGCCAGTGTATTCTGCCTGGTTGGTGGCTCAGTGTCTGACAGATCCTGTGGTCTAGGCTATTTGAGACTGCTTGTCTGTCCACAGGGTCACCCTCCTCTTCAGCATCTTCCAGTTTCTCCCCAACTCAACCATAGGGTCACCAGCTTCTGTCTATTGGTTGGATGTAAAAAATCTCTAACTGACTCTTTTACGTGTTTGTTGGGCCTTTGGGAGGACAGTCATGATAGGCTCATCAGTAAACACACCATCATCAGTAATAGTGTCAGGCCTTGGTGCCTCCCCCTGAGCTGGATCCCAATTTAGGCCTGTCCCTGGACCTCCTTTTCCTCAAGCTCTTCTCCATTTTTGTCCCTGCAGTTTCCCAAGACAGGAACAATTCTGCATCAGAGTTTTGGACTATGAGATGGCAACCCCATTCCACCACTTGATGCCCTGTCTTTCTACAGGAGGTAGACTCTACAAGTTCCCTCTCTCCAGTGTAGGGCATTTCAACCAAGGTCCCTCTCTTTGAGTCCTGAGAGTCTCCCACCTCCCAGGTCTCGGTTCATTCTAGAGGATCCCTGCCCTCCTCCTATCCTCCAAGATTGGCTGTTTTGATTCTTTCTATTGGCCCTCAGGGCTTCAATCCTGACCCTTTCCCCAATACCTAATCATGCTCCCCTCTTCCCCTCCCTGTTCTTTTTTTTACCACCCAGGTCCCTCCCCATCCCCCTCCTATGATTGCTTTCTTCTCCCTTCAAAGTGAAATTGAGGCATCCTCACTTGGGCCCTTCTTCAGCTTGTTATCCTTCTTGAGTTCCATAGATTGTATCCTGAGGATTCTGTAGGTTTTTTTTTTTTTGGCTAATACCCACTTATTAATGAGGACATAAACAGCTGAATAGTATTCCATGGTGTAAATGAACCACATTTTCTCTATCTATTCTTCTGTTGTAGACATCTGGTTTTTTTTCCCAGTTTCTTGCTATTACAAATAAGGCCACTATGAACATAGGGCTGGAAAAAAAGTTTTCCAAGCAAACGGAATCAAGAATCAAGCTGGAGTAGCATCCTAGTATCTAATAAAATAGACTTTTAACCAAAAGCAATCAAAAGAGACACTTAATATTCATCAAATAAAAAGGCTATCAAGATGATCTCCATTCTGAACAAGGCTACCAACATTTGTAAAAGAAACATTGCTAAAGATTAAACTTCACATTGAACCCCACATACTGGTAGTGGGATACTTCAACACCCGACTCTCATCAATTGACAGGATATCTAGACAAAAGCTAAACAGAGAAACAGTCAACATTATGAATCAAATGGACCTAACAGACATCTGTAGAAAATTATACCCAAACACAGAAGAATATACCTTCTTCTCAGCATGTCATGGATCCTTATCCAAACTTGACCATATAGTCAGTCACAAAGCATTCTTCAACAGATAAGAGAAGATTAAATAATGGTTTGTATCTTATCAGACCACCATGGATTAGAGTTGAACTTCAGCAAAAAGAGAAACTCTACACATTTGTAGAAACCAAAGAATTCTCAGATGTCTTTACTGAGAATTCTCCCAGATTTTCAAAGAAGAGCTAATACTAATCTCCTCAAACTATTACAAAAATTAATTTATTTCTCTGACTCTAAGATCAACAATTGATGAAACTGCAAAGCTTGGGTAAGGCAAAAGATATTGCAGATAGGACAAAATGAAAGCATACAAATTGGGAAAGGATCTTCACCAACCCTATATTGGACAGAGTGCTAATATGCAAAATGTATAAAGAACTCAAGAATTTAGACACCAACAACCCATACAACTCAATTTAAAAAGTGGGTACAGAGCTAAACAGAGAATTCTCAACAGAGGAATCACAATCGGCCAAGACAATCTAGAAATGTTTAAAGTTCTTAGTCATCAGGAAAATACAAATCAAAACTACTCAGAGGTCCCATCTTACACCCATTAGAATGATTTAGATAAAAGAAAAACAAAACTCAAGACTCAAGAGAGATAGCACATGCTGGCTCAAACATGCACTTTGGAAATTAATTTGGTTTTACTGAAAACTTGAAATAGTTCTACCTCAAGACTGAGTTGTACCACTCCTGGGTATATACCAAAAAGATGCTCTACCTTCTCACAAAGACACTTGCTCAATTTTGTTCATAGTAGTTTTATTCATAATAGCCAGAAACTGGAAGTATCCTAGATATCCTTCAACTGAATACATATAAAGAAAATGAGGTACGTCTATACAATGGAAGACTATTCAGTCATTAAAACCAAAGACATCATGAATTCTGTAGTCAAATGGATGGAACTTAAGGATATCATCTTTAAAAAAAAATTTTATTAGGTATTTTCTTCATTTACATTTCAAATGCTATCCCAAAAGTCCCCCATACCCTACCCCACTCCCCTACCCACCCACTCCCACTTTTTGGCCCTGACGTTCCCCTGTACTGAGGCATATAAAGTTTGCAAGACCAAGGGGCCTCTCTTCCCAATGATGAAAAAAAAAGAAAGAAAGAAAGAAAGAAAGAAAGAAAGAAAGAAAGAAAGGAAGGAAGGAAGGAAGGAAGGAAGGAAGGAAGGAAGGAAGGAAGGAAGGAAGAAGAAAGAAAGAAAGAAAGAAAGAAAGAAAGAAAGAAAGAAAGAAAGAAAGAAAGAAAGAAAGAAAGAAAGAGAAGAAAACCAAAGAAAAGGCACAGCAGCATTTAAGGAAGCACACATACACACATATACAGAAAGGGAGAGAGGGGGAGAGAGTGACAAATAGAAAAAGAGATAGAAAGAACCCATAAAAATAAAATCTGAAAACTTAATATATAAGCAAATAACTAACATTAGTTTAAAAAATTGCCCAGACAAAGCATGCTGAGTCAACCCCTTCTTCCCATCCCCCAAAATACCATTGAGTTCCTTGAGTGGTGACTACCTACTTCAAATCATGGAGAGTGCCCTTAAATTTGGCTTCTATATCTGGTCAAAGTCTGATGGAAAAAACTAGTTTTGTTTGGGTTTTGTTTTTCTTGTTGTTTGTTTTCCTTCCAGAACATTTATCAAATAGATAGCTTCTGTGTTGTGATGGGGACTTGTGTTCATTTTCTGTTTTGCACTGGCACACCATCTGTATTAGACATTGTGGAGCTGCTATGCAGGCTGCTAGTTTCTGTGAGGTTGTGTGTGCCAATACTGTTGTGGCTGACAGGTCTTCTTTCCTTGGTGTCTTCCATCTTTTTGGGTCTTGTAATTTTTCTGCCCCCTTGTCTTCAGAGTTCCCTGAGCCCTGATGGAGTATTTATGAATACTCCTCACTTAGGATTCAATAGTTCAAGGTCTTTTATTCTCAGAACATTGTCCAATTCAGGATCCCTGAACTTGTTGAACAGTGTTTCTCTGTAAGTTACCCTTAAAGAAAAATAAAATACAACGTATACATTGTCTCTTTCTTGCTTAAGGATACAACAGACTACATGGGAATGGAGATAGAGCAGAAAGTCAATGATAGCTCCTCTGGACAACAGAGAGGATAAAGGACAAGAAGCACCAAAAATAAATTTAGAAACATGGTTCAATATTTACTGTTAAATCACTCTGATAATTGTGTTTGAATGTATTAAATGAGAAACATGAGTGAATTATTTTTATAGCCTAATCAACGTGTTTCTAACTTTATTTATATTTGAAATATACTCATGCATATAACTGCTTTATTAACTATGCACTTTTGTTTGTTCTTTTTTTCATTTTAGGAATATATTATCATTCGTGTTTTTATTATATAGTCACGTAAAAATTCACATATATAAACAGTACCAAAGTATCAACGTATTTGACTATGCTGATAAGTTGATTATTCAAAACAAAAGAAAACCCATGCTATTTAAATATCTCCTTTAAATTTAGATTGAGTCTAAAAACTGTCATAATATACTTCAATATAAAAATTTGTTATTTTAAATATTATATGATATAAAATTTACATATACACATATGTTCACATTAGTTGTTTCCTCAATTTCCTTTGATTTTGGCAGATTGGCATGGTGCAATAATGGAGTGATATGATAATGTTACAGAAGTTAAAATCTCAAAATATTTGTTCCTATTTCCTGTTCCATCATCATGTGAAGAGGAGAGAGTTACAGCTAAACACTGCACTGCTATGGACAAATTTCTCCCATGCTTGTCTATAATCATAAACTATACAAGTTCAAACTAAGAGCTCAAATCAGCTAGACCCCATTTAGATCGCTTCTTGTGAGGTATTTGTTGGCGCAAGTAACGAACACAAAAGCTTGGTAACAAGTTTGGAGCTGTAGCTCTGATAAACTCAAGGACAAGGCTTTTAGAACTCCCTTGTGAGAGAGAATTTGGAGCTTTCTGGATTAGAGTCTCAGAATCTTATTGCCAGAGCTCAGTGGGTATCCTGGTAGGAGTATAGAAGATAAAATGTTGCTAGAAAGGCACCAAGCAAAGGCTGAGCTATTAAAGTTTCAGTGGGGAATGAAGATTTTTGACATGGTAGACTACCCTCCATTGCATTATATTCTGGCAAATAATATGATTAAATCCTGCCCATGACCTAACAATTTGAGTGACACTGAATTAAAAACTTATCCATAAAATTTATCTTAGAGAAAACCTCAAGATAGCATAAGATTTAGACTGAAGCAAGGTTAGTACTCACTGCTCACAGATTTATAGTGACACAGAAAAAAAAAGTTTAGTTAGATGAAGAGAAGGAATGAATCTGGTTAAGTTATATACCAGGCAAGTGCTGATAATGTCAAAGAAATTGTTATAGATATTAATACCATTTTAAAGTACATGTATGAGAATAATGAGGGAAGGCACAATCATATATAAATAAAACACACACATACACACACACATACTCACTCACTCACACACATATACATATATATTTACATATGTGTGAATATTTGTGCATAGATGCATATATGTATATGTGTGTATGTATGTAAATAAGTAATATAAAAACACCCAATATGGAGAGCAGCAGGGTATAATAATGATATTCGATGACAACAATTAGGATTTAATAATATGTGAAATAAAAGAAAAGAAAAGAAAATTTCTGAATATTGACTTTCTTTGAATTCTCTCCATTATTCATCGCTCTGAGTAATAAATGAGGAAGGTGTGTGTTATTTTTATCTCTAGGGAAATTGTTTAACTTTGCCTATGAGATGTGTTGGTGTTTCCTACTTTTTTCATTGTTTTAACATTCACAATAAAATATAATTGGATTTTACTCCCTGAAGCAGAAAAGAAGCCCTGTGTTGTGTTTTTATCATTTATGGTATAGTTTTTTTTTATTTTTTAATCTTATTTAAACAGATGAAACTTTTAGAAAAACCTAAAAGAAGAACATAAATATTAGTTCCCAAAGTGAAGTCTCAAAAGATGTATCCACATTTTCAATGGTTTATAACAAACCTTCCTAAATGTGATTGTCAAGGAGAATAATTTAAGACAGAGTAAATTTTGTAACATGATTGAGAAAACAGTTCTCAGTGATTTTAGGAAAAGAAAAAATAAAAATGATTGAAGTTTCACTCATTATTGTCAACAAGAAAATATATGAACTATAAAATATATTGGGAATCAACACCTAATTTTTATAATAGCAATGTTAAGCAATGACTCAACGTTGTACATAGAAATTAATGAAAATCTCTATTCTATTCAGTAAGCCTTTATGAGTGTCTAGATTTGTCCTAGGCACCACTCGTATCAATATGGATGAAGGGACAATTAAGATTATAGCATGTGTGATATAACATATATCTTACTTTCAGATAACTGTAACTACCCACTTTACATCTGTACAGGAGTTTTTAATATGTATTTTGTTTTTATTTCTTATTTTTAAGGTTTATTTTATTTCATTTTATGTGTATAAGTAACTATTGCATGTTTGTCTGTGTATCACATGCATGAAGTAGCCATTGAGGATAGAACAGGGAGATAGGTCCCCTGCAACTTGAGTTACCCATGGTTGTGAGCTGCTATACAGAGAGTGGGAAATGACTGTTCTTGAAGAGCAACCTGTATTCACAATTGCTGAGCCACTTCTCTATCCAGAGTAAAGAGTAAGCACACAGAGAAGAATGACTTTGAGATCTACATCATTTTCCGTTCTGCACAGGACATATCATGAAGACATTCAATAGACTAATAATAAATATTCATGAAAAACAAAAAAGTGTTTTTTTATATTTAGCAAATCAATTGTTTTCTTTCCAAAACATATAGATGGACCATTAGAACTTAGAAAATATTTCTGATAGTATTAAATAATTAAACACAAGGCAAGCATGCAAGTCCCAATAGAAATATTCTAGCACATACATACAAACACATACATACATTCTTGCATGTATTATACACATTATATGAAATGTTAATATTATTATGGAGTACTAAAGGGAAGTAGAATGTTAGAAGTGGTAATATAGAACAGAAATTCTATATAAAATGATCTGAGAGTTTGGAAGAAAGAAATATGTGATCCAGGATGGAGAAAGTAGGTAGACCCATAAGAGAAGAATATTTCTGATCAGGTGATAGTAAGTCAGATAATATGTCAGATTGCCTAAGTGGAGTATGCTTGTCTTGTTTGGAAAAGCTTCTGAGTCCAGTATAGCTGTAAGAAAATGGTACCAGAGGTAACAGGACATAGGGAAAAATTTTGAAATGACTGCTCAGGTAGATAAGGCTTTGCAACAGAGTACTGATGCTACTTCACAGAATGCAAGAATAAATGCAGGAAGAGGGGAGGAGACTGTTCTAACAATTACTGTGGTCTATGACAGTACGGGGGAAGTTGATGCTATGGAAAGATGAGATTTGCTGATATATAGATTTTTTTGTTGTTGTTATTTGAGAACTTCATGCTTATGTTCTGCATATTCAGTACTTCCACGGCCCATCCTCTACTCTAAATCTCTAAATACTTACATCTCCCATTCCTTTCCAAAATCATGATTTCTCTTCTAGTTATTGTTGTTTTACACACACACACACACACACACACCCCACACATACACAGAGAGAGAGGGAGAGAGAGAGAGAGAGAGAGAGAGAGAGAGAGAGAGAGAGAGAGAGAGAGAGAGAGAGAGAGAGAGAGAGTAGAAAGTCTATTTGGTTTTTCTCATGTATATATATGTGTCTGAAGCTGATCACTAGAGATTAGGTCACTCTTGCCTTGCAGAGGAAACTCAGTCTCCCTACGAAAGGAGTCATTGACCACATGTAGATATTCATCTAGGGTTGGAGCCATGAAAAATTTTCAAATGACACACCAAATGTGTCATTATATTGCTCTGATTCTGATATGTACATTTCCTTGCCATTTCTGTTTGGTTTTTAAATTTTTTCCTCATTGGCCAATTTTTTATGATGTGTTTTTTGTTGTTTTTTTTGGGGGGGTTGTTTTTTATTTTTTAAACTGCCTAATCTTTGGCCAACTCCTGGTTCAGTTCCTCATCCCCTCCTCCTCCCCCCTGTCTTCAAGAAGATGCCCAGTCCCCAGTCCTTCCCACTACTTGAGGCCTCAAATCTCTCAAGGTTTAGGCAAGGCTTCTCCCACTGAGGCCAGACCAGGCAGTCCTCTGCTCTATATGTGTCAGGGGCCACGGACCAGCTGCCTGGTTGGTGACTTGGTGTCTGAGCGATCTTAATTTTGATTTTCAGTGTGGTTTGAAACACAGCAATTAGGATTTAAACAGGAGGTTAAATGAAAACTATCTGAGAAAAACCAAAGGCAATGTTCATCCAGGAATGAATTCTGAGATTTGGTGTGACTGACTTTCCGTTTGGAGAAACAAAGGTGATTATTAGAGGAACTGGTCCTTTTGAATCCCTGCTTTCCTAAATAATACATTAAAATGAAGACATTAAGACTCACTGAAGTTGACATGTTGGTTAGGTCCTAATTAGTTGAGTCTCAGCTTAAAAGAAGTACAAGTTGGATATGGACATTTAAGTCATCATCAGCACACCAGGGCATTTAATGTAATGAAACTGAACGAACTGATTTACAATGTTAATACATAAAAGATTGGACACAAATCTGAGTCTTGAAGTAGTCTTTTTTTTCTCCTGAAAAAGAAAATGACATAAATACTGAAGGCACAAGTGCAGATGTAGAGCAAATGAAACAAATATTTTATTTTTTTAAAACTTAACATTTATTAATATTTTGAATCTTTTGAGTTAGTGTTGCCACACATAGGTGTGAGGCCATTAGGTCACTCATGGGGGAGTGGACAACCAATCCATGGACACTCTGGAAGGAAAGTGACTCTTCCTCCTCAACAGCCATTACTTCTCAATGTCTGCTCAGATGGGATAGGGTTTGGCAGCCGTTCTCCATCAATACTGTCATTTTTTTAATGGCTTGATCTTAGACAACTATTATGCAGGTAACGACAACTCCTGTGGGTTTATGTGTGTGTGACATTCATGTCACGTCCAGAAGACATTTTGCAGCATTCCTGCAACATTTTCCCATTCTGGATCTTGATTTATTTTGTTTTTCTGCCTCTTCTTTAATGTCCTTCCCCAGCTTAGCCAAAGACCATTTGGTAAAGATGTCCCAAGATTGAGAAAAGTGCAGATCTGTGTATATAAACATAAATGCTACAAAAAGCAGATTTGCTGCAGTACAATCTGAAAAAAGTAACCACAGCAGATCCCACCCTTAGGGCCTTTGACCATGTTTGCAATATCAACAATGCACTGTTTCCTACAGACAATGTCTCAATTCCAAACAAGGAAGAGTCTGGCTACAATAATAAACAGCCTCCCTTCTATGGCACCAGTATGTATGTATGTATGTATGTATGTATGTATGTATGTATGTATGTATAATGACTGCATGTACCAGTCATTATATAGCATTTAGCATCCAGTGCTCAACCACTGTTGTCAGACATGATTGGAAGTTTTTGCTATGAACAGTGTTCCATTCTAAAACACAAGGTAGGAAAACAATCCTAAAAGGAGACAGTTCCATATTGTTGTTCTTCCTATGGTGTTGCAAACCCCTTCAGCTCCTTCAGTCCTTTCTCTAACCCCTCCATTGGAGACCCTGTGATCAGTTCAATGGTTGGCTGTGAGCATCCACCTCTGTATTTGTCAGGCTCTGGCAGAGCCTCTCAAGGAGACAGCTATATCAAGCTCCTGTCAGCGTGCACTTCTTAGCATCCACAATAGTGTCTCTTAGGGTCTAATCCACCAACCAAGGAGTACACATGGAGGAACCCATGGCTCCAGCCATATATGTAGCAGAGGATGGCTTTGTTGGGCATCAATGAGAGAAGAGGACCTTGGTCCCATGAAGGCTCAATGCCCCAGCATAGGAAAATTGGAGGGTGGGGAGTTGAGAGTGTGTGGGTGGATGGGGGTACACCCCCATAGAAGCAGGAGGAGGGGGATGGGATAGGGGTTTGAGGGGAAAATTGGGAAAGGGAATAACATTTGAAATGTATATAAAATATCCAATAAAAAAGGAGACAGTTCAAAACTGGGTCAATGAAGTTAATAAAAGAGCTTAAAGAGAATAGATTTTGAGCATCACATGAAGATAAACATATTCCTTTGGATATTTAATTCCCAAAGTGACAAAAACAAATAAACAAACAAACAGCAACAACCCTTGTGCATTTATAGCTTTCAAGCTAAGAATATAAAAGGAAGCAAAGCATGCTCTTTTTTGACTGAGTAATATTCTACCCTTTAATGGAAACATTTCTTAGCAGAGCAATCTGTAGGTACTGGGCCTCATCCATGTACCATAGAAAAGAGGAGAATTGTAGTCAACCAGACTGGTGAATCAGATGCAGTGAGCAAAGTCAGAGTAGACACTCATCCAAGTGTTCTTTGCATCTGTCTGTCTAAATGGTAATTATGTCATTACTATATACTGCAAAACATTATGAAAAAAGTTTTATTTATTTCAACATTTCAATAATTATTGCTTCTTAAATTTGTGCTATAATTAAAACATACATGTTTTATATTAATAGAAATTAATATATTAACTTTTTGTCATGACTAATTAACTCAAAATTCTAGAATTTTAAGGACTCTATTCAACAACAAAGACCACAAAAATAGTGTGACGGTATCACATGGCAATTAATAACTCAGGCTATTGAGACAGAGAAAAGGTTTGACAGCTCAGTACATCCTGGGCTTCTCTGGTGTTTATTTGACCTTCAGTAGTTACTTCTAAAGGTTAAGAAACGATTCTTCAGGGGGAGAATCATTCTGAGAAAAAAAGAAAAGCATCCATATAAGCACCCAAGGCAAACTTCTTTAGTGCTACGTGAGTATTTGTTAGGATGCTTTCTGTGTCAAATCTGTCCGTTCCTTCAATATAATCCAGGTTGTAAGTTACTTTTATCCTTGTGTTGGTTATCACATATGGATTTTGTTTTAAAAGTCATTTGACAGCATATAAGTTAGAAAACAAACCAGTAAAAGTTAATTTGTATACCAGCTTGAAGACTTTCCAACTCTTGTGAACAGTATTAGATTTTCAGTATACTGGAGTTTTAACTGGGTCAAAAATATGATAATATGAATTTCATAGGCCTCATGACATTATGTTTTCTGTTCATACTGTTCAAATCATTGTGCAGAGAAACTTTTAAGGGCAGCATTAAACTAGGTTATGAATTATTTACAAGCTTTTACAAGAGAGTTCCACACTTTAATTTCCATCAATGGTGTATCACGTTGCTGGGAGATTCATAACTGTGAATGCTTGCCAGACTAAGGAAGTGAGAGCCTGCATAGGCTTTAGCCTGATGTAAAAGCCATAATAGCAGGGAAAATGATCTGAAATGCTTTAAGAAACTTGTTCTTCTGTAAGTTAATACATGATTCGACTTTGAAGTATAAACAGCTGTTTGTTAAAAATTTTTTTCCAGCTAAGAATTTATGTATTGTATATGCAAGTATAGAATTGGAATTAGCAAACTATTAATCCTAAAAGGAAAAATAAATAAGATATGGCTATGACTCAATTTATTTATATAAATTTATAGTTGAGAGGTATCAGTTATATGCTAATAGCTTATAAATGAATCATTTATTGACATTTGCAATATATATTGATACCTTATAAGCTGGTGAAGTGGTTTTTTTTGTAATATCCAATTCAATGTATATACTATGTAAGTATAGTAGTGAAGAAATAAAGACAAAAAATTTGTACAAGGTCAGTTCAGATGCAATTCATTCTCACTCTCCCAGCAATGTCTCAGAGGCATCCTCTCCCTGCTGTGCTGTTCATCTCCAGGAATTCTCCCTTTACCTCCTCTGTCTCACATGCTCTGTTGCCCTCTGAACATCCTTCTGTCTTCCATAAAGTCTTTCTTCATCATTGTATGGTCTCTTTCTACTTTCTTGGCTTCCATACTTTTCCCTCTTCTACAGTCTTCACTGTGTTTCTTATTTTATGTTTACATTAAAATCAGCTCTCTTCTCCTCTTTCTCCTTCTCTTCCACCTCCTCCTTATTCTCCTCCTCCTTCCTTCCTTTCTTCCTCTCTCTTCTTTCTGTTTCTCTCTGTATGTGTCCACATGTGATGGGGATTTGAGGAACACTGTATTTTATGATAAGAATTTAAAAACTATGAAGAAGCCCATATGGACTCTATAACATATATACTGGACTTAGTTTATGTAAGAACATTGTACCCAGGCTAATTCTGGATTTCTTTTATAAGATGAATTTGTCTGTTAAATCATAAATGTTTCTATTCAACATTCACTAAAGTGTTTGTGAGAGAGTAAAAGAGAGAGGGACAGAGAAAGACAGTATGATAGAAAAAAATTAAGTTCTCCAAAACTTTCTGATTTCTATTACTTTGTATACCCCTGGTATAAATAATACTTAAGTGATTTGAAGAACATTATTCCTATTCTTTGGTGGTTTAGTTGTATGATAAAATATGGGCTTTCAGTTAAAAAAGCTACTTTGATTTGAAGCTAATCAAATAGAAGATTACCTAGAGTGGTTCAGATCTATTTACATGAACCCAAAAAAGAAACACAGTAAGATTAAAGACCTTAGAGAGGAGATTATCTATGAACTTTGAAAACACAGCCCACCACATTGTCAAGAGACCCTTGTGTCAGGGAGGAGGGATAGGCTCTTTGTAAGCTGGTTCTTCATGCTCACATATATCAGAACCTGAATTGTACTTGAGGTGGAAATGGGCTTAAACGCTCCCAACAAGATAAATTGTTTACAACAATCTCTTCATCCTGGTAAATGCTGAGCAGAAGATTCAGTTCCTGTCTGGAGACTTTGACATAGGACCTGGGAGATAATACATGCATGTCATTTAGCTTTGGCTGCACGCATTAATAGTATCTTGATGAATTTGTCTTGATTATGGCCTGACCACCAATGGAGAACTCATCATTTTTCTATATCTGTATCTTACTATTTATTCTTTGGATTAGTGAAAGCATTAGTAACATTTTTGTTAATTATTTGTTACCCTGGCTTCCTATCTCATTCATAAGCAACACCTCTATTATGGTGGAATGTTGGAGTAGAATGAGACTTTATAGTAATTGCTATATCACATCCCTTCTATGTTCCCCTCTTCCATTAGAGATGACTGGAATGTTAATTTCTAAGAATATTTATTCTTGTATTCTCTTCTTCCTTGAGTTACCATGCTTTAATCTCCTGGATAATTCCCCTATCTTCTTTAGTGTTTCCTTCAGGGTACCACTTTCAATTCCTTTCTAAGCAGACTATATTGATGATCTAAGCTTCTTTGTGATTTAAGGGAAAAACAAGGACATAGAAGAGGTGAGGAAACAGAGGACAAAGAGAGGAACACTGATCTGATCAAACTGGTACCTTTAGTAGATGATACAAAGAGACCAATCTATTTCTCATATGAAGGCACAGCAGGGATAGAAGTCTACTGGCTAGAGAGAGTTCCCTAACGAGAAGCTGATTACCCCTGTACCTTGATCTTGTAAACCATTATCTAGATCTATAAGATAATTATTTTTTTGTTGTTGTGTAAGCCATCCATCTTGGAGTACGTGTTATGGCAGAATGATCTGAAAAAAATATTTACATCTGTGTAAAATTTTAATTGCTTAGGATATTCCTTATATCTTCCCTTTTACTTTACCACTTCTACCAAAGTCTTCATACTGTACCACTTGTTTTAGTGTTTTGTCTCTAATGTGCAATAGAATATGATTAATTACAGGAATTATTGAATGTATTTGCTGAAACTAGCATTGTAGTAGTTCCTCCTTATTTTAGGTGACTATACAAGTTTCTTCATGTTACTTTGAATGGTATGCAATCTTAAGTCCCTGGCTTCTAGAATTTCTGAAGGAAATATTTGAATTGTAATATTTGAGGTACTACTGATAACAAATAACTAAAGCCATGGGAGGTTGAACTATGTGTAAGGAAGGATGATTATCCATGGAACAAATATACTAGATCATTTAATTACTTGACAGATTGCAAGGTTTGTCAAGCAAAATTCCAAAAAGCATTGAGGCTTAGAGGTGACAATTAGACAGAGAACCCTATCATCGGAAACACAGTTGTTTTGAGTTTATGAACTTTGACATATTATCAGAAGTCAGTCATGAGTTAAATTATATTAGCTTGTAATTGCCCAGGCTCCCTCACTGAAATCATAGCTCTTTCAAAGACCCTGTCATTATGACAAGTTTTATATCGATGGTATATCTAATGACATGAAATAGGAACGAATCATGATTACTTGTAGCTCATTTCTTAGTGGTGTGATGTAATTTGTGTTATCAGAAATAAAAAAAATATGATTTAGCTGTTTTCATGTATTGCTTGTCAGTACATAGGCAAATAATTAAAAGCCAATAGCAAATTTCCTGGATTCACTGATATAAAGGTATTAATTTTTATTTATTTTTGGCCTAGAGATGCCATGACAAACAGCTTTAGTGTAATTGCTTTCCTGTGATATGGGTCCTTAAGCATCTAAAGCAGAACCCGGGAGGCCTTTTTTCAAGTTTCATGGTATTTTTAACACTAGTAGGTAACCTAGATACTAAAAAATATGTGTCATTATTTAAAGTTCCAAAAAAAAAAAAAAGAGATGCAGAATGGGTAAGAATGTGTCCAAATTCTCTCTTGGAGAGATTTCTTTTTCAGGGAAATTTGTTTCTTTAAGCTGAAGTGACATGAAGGTATATGCCCCATGAGATTGTCAGTGGTGTCTCCATGATGACTACTTGAAACAGACATGGACCTAATGGCATGACCCGGATTTCCAGCTTACCAGCACTTTTAGAATTGTCTAATAATACTTAATATACTACATTGTAATTCAGAATAAAACTCTATTGTTTCAAAGCTGAGTGTGCTTTCCTGATAAAAAGTCATGTGTACATGTTTTTTGGTAAATATCATTAACATTTCACATTTATGAAATGCTAACATTTATTTACATAACACTACATTGTGGAAACAATTGTCCTTGGATGTTATTTTTATAATTTTGTTCTATATGATATCTACAGTTGATAAACATAAGATAAATTATGTACCATAAGACAGATATTCTGAATCACATGGAGGACAAATTGGGGCACAAAATTCAGCTTGCAGGCAGAGTAAAGAACTTTCAGAACAGTGCCCTGGTAGCTCACACATTAAGCCCTATCATTGATAAATGCAGTCTTAAGAAACTAAAAACATTCTTACAGCAAAAGACACCAACATGTGAGTGAAAATGAAACCTACAGAATGGGGAAAATATCTTTGCATGCTTTACATTTGACAGATGATTAGTGTCTACAAAATAGAAAGTGATCAATTATATAGAACATAATCTAAATATCAAGTAAACAGGAAATCCAAATAAAATGAAGCAAGGAAATTAGCAGAAACATTTTAAAAAGGCTTTTTTTTGTGAGAGGAGGCACACCCTCCCACAAAAAGCAAGGATGGGATGAGGATTTCTGGGGGGAGAATCAGAAAAAAAGGATAAAATTCAAAATGTAAATAAATAAAATATTCAAATAAAAAAGAAGTATTTAGAAAATTACTCCAAAGAGCGTCTACAAAAGAAAAATCGAAACATTCATCAAAAATACAAATAAAAACTACTTTGATGTTTTAGTTGTTGTTATGCTTCCATCCAAAGTTATTATTATTTCTATCTCATAATATAATTTCATCAAGGGCAGTAATACAATACTGACAAAACCATAAACCCCTCTTTCTTGTTTTATTCCCTTTGATGAACCAATCTAGAAAAAAACAAATTCACAATCTTGTGATTTGTCATTTATTTGGATATTATGGCCTCTTACTCTGCTAATAGGTTGAATTTTTCAATGTGATTTTCTTTCAATTTTTATTATTTTATTTATTTATATTCCAGTCATTGCACCCCCTCAATCTCTCCTCCCACAGTTCTTCATTCCATTAATCCTCCTTTGAGATTTCATCTTGGCACAATCAGAATGGCTAGTTAGAAGAAGAAGAAGAAGAAGAAGAAAAAGAAGAAGAAGAAGAAGAAGAAGAAGAAGAAGAAGAAGAAGAAGAAGAAGAAGAAGAAGAAGAAGAAGAAGGAGAAGAAGGAGAAGAAGAACAAGAAGAACAAGAAGAACAAGAAGAACAAGAAGAAGAACAAGAAGAAGAACAAGAAGAAGAACAAGAAGAACAAGAAGAACAAGGAGGAGAGGATGAGGATGAGGAGAACAAGAAGAAACATATGACAAACATATGCTGTCATCGATATGGAGAAAGAGACACTTATTCTGTGCTACTGTGGATCCACAATGATGGGACCATTATGGCACCAGTGAGTAGTCTGCCCAAAAGCATAGAAATAGTCATCTATTACTATTATGTCATCTAACTGAACTAGATTTGAGAAAACACAGAACTATATACTACTACAAAGGTGTTAATACGTGTTAAATTTTGCTATTTTGACAATAGGCAGACAACTCTGTAGATATCTAAAAATGTTGAAATTGATGATAAAATCTATACAATGGAATAAAATGCAGTACAATGACATCATAGAATTTCATTTCTCTGTGGGAAAAAGTGAAATTAAGAAATCTGCCAGTAAACTTACAGAATTCAAAAATATTTTACTATGAAAGGCAAACTCCTCATGTTCTTTAGCAGGTAGTATCTTTTACTCTGTAGATATGAGTGTTTCAATTGGAATACTGAAGAAGTCAGGAAACCAGTAAGGGAACATGGTGCAGGAAATCAGTTAGAAAGTCCTACCCATAGTTGGTGAAATATGGCAATTGGTAACTGTTGGACTTCAGAAAGTAAGCTTTCTTCAAGGACATGGTCTCTTAATAACTAGCCATTCTCTGATAGATGGTCCTGGACACATGAACATCCTGGCAGCACTAATTCTGCTCTAGGATAAAAAGCAAGAAAAATGAGAGGGAACATTGTGGAGGGATTAAGAAGAAATTAGAGGAGAGTGAATGGATGACAGACTTGATTCAAACACATAGTATGCTTCTAAGAAATTCTCAGTGAAAATTGAGGTAAAACAATAACACTACTCATGAGAAGTGAAGTAGATTCAAGTTTTAAAGGAAAACAAATACAAGCACATAAAATGAATATATTACATATATATGTATGTATATATACACATATATATGTGTGTATGATTAACAATATTTTATTGTTATATTTTATTGTTGTTGCCTGAGGCTATACAAGATTTACTAGTCCTGGACTTCCCAAGACCAAAGTGCCGGCATTAAGCTAGGGTCTTCTTGCAATGTCATCAATCACATGACAAAAGAGAAAAACCCCACAAAATCAAATAATCCAAGAAAGCAAATATACTCCTACTGTGATCTTTGCTGGTGATTAATCTACATATGAGAAAGATTACTAGAGAGGCAGAACAATCACTTTGGGATTGACTCCAAAACACAAATAGAAAAATATTTGTATCATATCATGATGTAAGTATTAAATTTGATAAACCAAATGATACTAAGTAGTGTCTATATGTATTACTTAGAAACATTTGCTTAAGAGTTCCAATGAATCCCCTTCAAATTTCAGGTGTTGACCCTTAATGTAATGAGGGTAGGTCTCTAAAAGACTAAAAGAATGAGAGCATTTATCCTCTTTATTTTGATGGAGGATATTAGAAGTATTGTATATACCATGTAGCAATCTTGCCCATCTGACTCATACATCATAAGAAGATAATGTTTATCTTATCTTCAGGATGTGTAAGCAAGGTTCCATTTGGGAAGCATAGACGATTTTTTACAAGAAAATAAATATGCATTGTCCCTAATTGGACTTTTTATCATTCACATATATGAGAAAGTAAATTTGTGTTTATTATAAACTACTATGGGATTCTATCACAATACTTAATCTGATTACTAGACTGTTTTTTATTCAATTATTAGCTTTATAGCAATTTGCACTGAATTGTAGAAGTAATATCTGTTTTAAAGATTGATTTCAATGTTTAATCCTGATCATTTGTACTTCTTCTAAGTGTATTGTAGAAGTTGATTGTTAAATGTTGAGTTGCCACTGAACTTTATGGTGGAAATAAGGAGTAATCCCTGACTATAAGATTTGCATTTGGGCTTCCAGTCTGAGCAGCACCAGGGTAGCTAGGGAGCAGAGTCGGCTGACACCCACCAGCTACCCAGGACACCCACAACGGGATCTTAAGACTTCTGGTGAGTGGAACACAGTGTCTGCTCCAATCTCTAAACAGAGACAACTATAACAACTCACTCCAGAGATAACCAGATGGCGAAAGGTAAACGTAATAATCTTACTAACAGAAATCAAGACCACTCACCATCATCAGAACCCAGCACTCCCACTTCGCCCATTCCAGAGCACCCCAACACACCTGAAAAGCTAGACCCGGATCTAAAAGCATATCTCATGATGATGGTACAGGACATCAAGAAGGACTTTAATAACACACATAAAGATATACAGGAGAACACTGATAAAAAGGTAGAAGACATTAAAGAGGAAGCACAAAAATCCCTTAAAGAATTGCAGGAGAACACTGCTAAACAGGTAGAAGATATTAAAGAGGAAGCACAAAATTCCCTTAAATAATTGCTGGAAAACCAGACCAAACAGGTGATGGAATTGAATAAAACCATCCAAGACCTAAAAAGGGAAGTAGACACAATTAAGAAAACCCAAAGTGAGGCAACGCTGGAGAAAGAAACCCTAGGAAAGAAATCTGGAAACATAGATGCAAGCATCAGCAACAGAATACAAGAGATGGAAGAGAGAATCTCAGGTGCAGAAGACTCCATAGAGAACATCGGCACAACAATCAAAGAAAATCCAAAATCCAAAAAGATCCTAACTCAAAACATCCAGGAAATCCAGGACAAAATGAGAAGACCAAACCTATGGATAATAGGAGTAGATGAGAATGAAGATTTTCAACTCAAAGGACCAGCAAATATCTTCAAAAAAATTATAGAAGAAAACTTCCCAAACCTAAAGAAAGAGATGCCCATGAACGTACAAGAAGCCTACAGAATTCCAAATAGATTGGACCAGAAAAGAAATACTTTCCGACACATAATAATCAGAACAACAAATGCACTAAATAAAGATAGAATACTAAAAGCAGTAAGGGAAAAAGGTCAAGTAACATATAAGGGCAAGCCTATCAGAATTACACCAGATTTTTCACCAGTGACTATGAAAGCCAAAAGGGCCTGGACAGATGTCATACAGAAACTAAGAGAACACAAATTCCAGCCCAGGCTACTATACCCAGCCAAACTCTCAATTACCATAGATGGAGAAACCAAAGTATTCCACGACAAAACCAAATTCACACATTATCTTTCCACGAATCCAGCCCTTCAAAGGATAATAACAGAAAAAAAAAAAAAAAAACAATACAATGACAGAAATCACATCCTAGAAAAAACAAGAAGGTAATCCCTCAACAAACCTAAAAGAAGACAGCCACAAGAACAGAATGCCAACTCTAACAACAAAAATGAAAGGAAGCAACAATCACTTCTCCCTAATATCTCTTAATATCAATGGACTCAACTCCCCAATAAAAAGACATAGACTAACAGACTGGCTACACAAACAGGACCCAAGATTTTGCTGCTTACAGGAAACACATCTCAGAGAAAAAGACAGACACTACCTCAGAATAAAAGGCTGGAAAACAATTTTACAAGCAAATGGTAGGAAGAAAGCTGGAGTAGCCATCCTAATATCTAATAAAATCGACTTCCAACCCAAAGTCATCAAAAAAGACAAGGAAGGGCACTTCATACTCATCAAAGGTAAAATCCTCCAAGAGGAGCTATCAATTCTGAATATCTATGCTCCAAATACAAGGGCAGCCACATTCATTAAAGATACTTTAGTAAAGCTCAAAGCACATATTGCACCTCACACAATAATAGTGGGAGACTTCAACACACCACTTTCACCAATGGACAGATTATGGAAGCAGAAACTAAACAGAGACACAGTGAAACTAACAGAGGTTATGAAACAAATGGATCTGACAGATATCTACAAAACATTTTATCCTAAAACCAAAGGATATAGCTTCTTCTCAGCACCTCATGGTACCTTCTCCAAAATTGACCACATAATTGGTCACAAAACAAGCCTCAACATATACAAAAATATAGAAATTGTCCCATGCATCCTATCAGATCACCATGGACTAAGGCTGACCTTCAATAACAAAATAAATAATAGAAAGCCAAAACACACGTGGAAACTAAACAACACTCTTCTCAATGATAACTTGGTCAAGGAAGGACTAAAGAAAGAAATTAAGGACATTTTGGAGTTTAATGAAAATGAAGCCATGACATACCCAAACTTATGGGACACAATGAAAGCATTTCAAAGAGGAAAACTCATAGTTCTGAGTGCCTCCAAAAAGAAACTAGAGAGAGCACACGTTAGCAGCTTGACAACACACCTAAAAGTTCTAGAAGGAAAGGAAGCAAATTTACCCAAGAGGAGTAAACGGCAGGAAATAATCAAACTCAGTGGTGAAATCAACCAAGTGGAAACAAGAAGAACTATTCAAAGAATCAACCAAATGAGGAGATGGTTCTTTGAGAAAATCAACAAGATAGATAAACCCTTAGCCAGACTCACTAGAGGGCATAGGGAAAGTATTCTAATTAACAAAATCAGAAATGAAAAGGGAGACATAACAACAGATCCTGAAGAAATCCAAAACACCATCAGATCCTTCTACAAAAGGCTATACTCAACAAAACTGGAGAACCTGGATGAAATCGACAAGTTTCTAGACATATACCAGGTACCAAAGTTAGATCAAGATCAGGTTAATGGTCTAAACAGTCCCATATCCCCTAAAGAAATAGAAGCAGTCATTAATAGTCTCCCAACCAAAAAAAGCCCAGGACCAGATGGGTTTAGTGCAGAGTTCTATCAGACCTTCAAAGAAGATGTAATCCCAGTTCTTCACAAAATATTCCACAAAATAGAAACAGAAGGTACTCGACCAAACTCATTCTATGAAACCACAATTACTCTGATACCTAAACCACAAAAAGACCCAACAAATATAGAGAACTTCAGACCAATTTCCCTTATGAATATCGATGCAAAAATCCTCAATAAATTTCTCACTAACCGAATCCAAGAATACATCAAAACAATCATCCATCCTGAACAAGTAGGTTTCATCCCAGTGATGCAAGGATGGTTCAATATTCGGAAATCCATCAATGTAATCCAGTATATAAACAAACTCAAAAACAAAAACCACATGATCATCTTGTTAGATGCTGAGAAGGCCTTTGACAAAATCCTACACCCCTTCATGATAAAAGTCTTGGAAAGATCAGGAATTCAAGGCCCATACCTAAACATGATAAAAGCAATCTACAGCAAACCAGTAGCCAACATCAAAGTAAATGGTGAGAAGCTGGAAGCAATCCCACTAAAATCAGGGACTAGACAAGGCTGTCCACTCTCTCCCTACCTATTCACCATTGTTCTTGAAGTCCTAAGCAGAGCAATTAGACAACAAAAGGAGATCAAGGGGATACAAATTGGAAAAGAAGAAGTAAAAATATCACTCTTTGCAGATGATAGGATAGTATACATAAGTGACCCTAAAAATTCTACCAGTGAACTCCTAATCCTGATAAATAGCTTCAATGAAGTAGCTGGATATAAAATTAACTCAAGCAAGTGAATGGCCTTTCTGTACACAAAGGATAAACAGGCTGAGAAGGAAATTAGGGAAACAACACCCTTCTCAATAGTCACAAATAATATAAAATACCTTGGCATGACTTTAACTAAGGAAGTGAAAGATCTGTATGATAAAAACTTCAAGTCTCTGAAGAAAGAAATTAAAGAAGATCTCAGAAGATGGAAAGACCTCCCATGTTCATGGATTGGCAGGATCAACATGGTAAAAATGGCTATCTTACCAAAAGCAATCTACAGATTCAATGCAATCCCCATCAAATTTCCAACTCAATTCTTCAACGAATTAGAAAGGGCAATATGCAATTCATCTGGAATAACAAAAAACCTAGGATAGTAAAAACCCTTCTCAAGGATAAAAGAACCTCTGGTGGAATCACCATGCCTGACCTAAAGCTGTACTATAGAGCAATTGTGATAAAAACTGCATGGTACTGGTATAACAACAGACAAGTAAACCAATGGAACAGAATTGAAGACCCTGAGATGAAACCACACGCCTATGGTCACTTGATCTTCCACAAGGGAGCTAAAACCATTCAGTGGAAAAAAGACAACATTTTTTTTCTTTTTCTTTTTAAATTTTTAATATTTTTATTACATATTTTCCTCAATTACATTTCCAATGCTATCCCAAAAGTCCCCCATAGCACCCCCCACTTCCCTACCCACCCATTCCCATTCTTTTGGCCCTGGCATTCCCCTATATTGGGGCATATAAAGTTTGCAAGTCCAATGGGCCTCTCTTTCCAGTGATGGCCAACTAGGCCATCTTTCGATACATATGCAGCTAGAGACAAGAGCTCCAGGGTACTGGTTAGTTCATCATGTTGTTCCAACTATAGGGTTGCAGATCCCTTTAGCTCCTTGGGTACTTTCTCTAGCTTCTCCATTGGGAGCCCTGTGATACATTCAATAGCTGACTGTGAGCATCCACTCCTGTGTTTGCTAGGCCCCAGCATCATCTCACAAGGGACAGCTATATTTGGGTCCTTTCAGCAAAATCTTGCTAGTGTATGCAATGGTGTCCGCATTTAGAAGCTGATTATGGGATGGATCCCTGGATATGGCAGTCTCTAGATGGTCCATCCTTTCATCCTTTGTCAAATGCTTTCTCAGCATCTAACGAGATGACCATGTGGTTTTTGTCTTTGAGTTTGTTTATATACTGGATTACGTTGATGGATTTCTGTATATTGAACCATCCCTGCATCCCTGGGATGAAACCTACTTGGTCAGGATGGATGATTGTTTTGATGTGTTCTTGGATTAAGTTAGCAAGAACTTTATTGAGGATTTTTCATCAATATTCATAAGAGATATTGGTCTGAAGTTTTCTATCTTTGTTGGGTCTTTTTGTAGTTTAGGTATCAGAGTAATTGTGGCTTCATAGAATGAGTTGGGTAGAGTACCTTCTGTTTCTATTTTGTGGAATAGTTTGTGAAGATCTGGGATTAGATCTTCTTTGAAGGTCTGATAGAACTCTGCACTAAACCCATCTGGTCCTGGGCTTTTTTTGGTTGGGAGACTATTAATGACTGCTTCTATTTCTTTAGGGGATATGGGACTGTTTAGACCATTAACCTGATCTTGATCTAACATTGGTACCTGGTATATGTCTAGAAACTTGTCGATTTCATCCAGGTTCTCCAGTTTTGTTGAGTATAGCCTTTTGTAGAAGGATCTGATGGTGTTTTGGATTTCTTCAGGATCTGTTGTTATGTCTCCCTTTTCATTTCTGATTTTGTTAATTAGAATATTTTCCCTATGCCCTCTAGTGAGTCTGGCTAAGGGTTTATCTATCTTGTTGATTTTCTCAAAGAACCATCTCCTCATTTGGTTGATTCTTTGAATAGTTCTTCTTGTTTCCACTTGGTTGATTTCACCACTGAGTTTGATTATTTCCTGCCGTTTACTCCTCTTGGGTGAATTTGCTTCCTTTCCTTCTAGAACTTTTAGGTGTGTTGTCAAGCTGCTAACGTGTGCTCTCTCTAGTTTCTTTTTGGAGGCACTCAGAACTATGAGTTTTCCTCTTTGAAATGCTTTCATTGTGTCCCATAAGTTTGGGTATGTTGTGGCTTCATTTTCATTGAACTCTAAAACGTCCTTAATTTCTTTCTTTAGTCCTTCCTTGACCAAGGTATCATTGAGAAGAGTGTTGTTCAGTTTCCATGTGAATGTTGGCTTTCTATTATTTATTTTGTTATTGAAGATCAGCCTTAGTCCATGGTGATCTGATAGGATGCATGGGACAATTTCAATATTTTTATATCTGTTGAGGCCTGTTTTGTGACCAATTATGTGGTCAATTTTGGAGAAGGTACCATGAGGTGCTGGGAAGAAGGTATATCCTTTTGTTTTAGGATAGAATGTTCTGTAGATATCTGCCAGATCCATTTGATTCATAACTTCTGTTAGTTTCACTGTGTCCCTGTTTAGTTTCTGTTTCCATGATCTGTCCATTGGTGAAAGTGGTGTGTTGAAGTCTCCCACTATTTTTGTATGAGTTGCAATATGTGCTTTGAGATTTACTAAAGTTTCTTTAATGAATGTGGCTGCCTTTGTATTTGGAGCATAGATATTTAGGATTGATAGTTCCTCTTGGAGGATTTTACCTTTGATGAGTATGAAGTGCCCCTCCCTGTCTTTTTTGATGACTTTGGGTTGGAAGTCAATCTTATCAGATATTAGAATGGCTACTCCAGCTTGTTTCTTCATACCATTTGCTTGGAAAATTGTTTTCCAGCCTTTCATTCTGAGGTAGTGTCTATCTTTTTCTCTGAGATGAGTTTCCTGTAAGCAGCAAAATGTTGGGTCTTGTTTGTGTAGCCAGTTTGTTAGTCTATGTCTTTTTATTGGGGAGTTGAGTCCATTGATATTAAGAGATAATAAGGAAAAGTAATTGTTGTTTCCTGTTATTTTTGTTGTTAAAGTTGGCATTCTGTTCTTGTGGCTGTCTTCTTTTAGGTTTGTTGAGGGATTACCTTCTTGTTGTTTCTAGGGCCTGGTTCCTGTACTTGTATTGGTTTTTTACTGTTATTATCCTTTGAAGGGCTGGATTTGTAGAGAGATAATGTGTGAATTTGGTTTTGTCGTGGAATACTTTGGTTTCTCCCTCTATGTTAATTGAGAGTTTGGCTGGGTATAGTAGCCTGGGCTGGAATTTGTGTTCTTTTAGTGTCTGTATAACATCTGTCCAGGATCTTCTGGCTTTTATAGTCTCTGGTGAAAAATCTGGTGTAATTCTGATAGGCTTGCCTTTATATGTTACTTGGCCTTTTTCTCTTACTGCTTTTAGTATTCTATCTTTATTTATTGCATTTGTTGTTTTGATTATTATGTGTTGGGAGGCATTTCTTTTCTGGTCCAGTCTATTTGGAGTTCTGTAGGCTTTTTGTATGTTCATGGGCATCTCTTTCTTTAGATTTGGGAAGTTTTCTTCTATAATTTTGTTGAAGATGTTTGCTGGTCCTTTGAGTTGAAAATCTTCATTCTCATCCACTCCTATTATCCGTAGGTTTGGTATTCTCATTGTGTCCTGTATTTCTTGGATGTTTTGAGTTAGGATCTTTTTGCGTTTTACATTTTCCTTGATTGTTGTGCCAATGTTCTCTATGGAATCTTCTGCACCTGAGATTCTCTCTTCCATCTCTTGTATTCTGTTGCTGATGCTCGTATCTATTGTTCCAGATTTCTTTCCTAGGGTTTCTATCTCCACTGTTGCCTCATTTTGGGTTTTCTTTATTGTGTCTACTTCCCTTTTTAGGTCTAGTATGGTTTTGTTCATTTCCATCATCTGTTTGGATGTGTTTTCCTGTTTTTCTTTAAGAACTTCTACCTGTTTGATTGTGTTATCCTGTTTTTCTTTAAGGACTTCTACCTGTTTGATTGTGTTATTCTGTTTTTCTTTAAGGACTTGTAACTCTTTAGCCATGTTTTCTTGTAATTCTTTAAGTGAGTTATTAAAGTCCTTCTTGATGTCCTCTACCATCATCATGAGATATGCTTTTAGATCCGTTTCTAGCTTTTCTGGTGTGTTGGGGTGCCCTGGACTGGGCGAAGTGGGAGTGCTGGGTTCTGATGATGGTGAGTGGTCTTGGTTTCTGTTAGTAAGATTATTATGTTTACCTTTCGCCATCTGGTAATCTCTGGGGTTAGTTGTTATCGTTGTCACTGTTTAAAGATTGGAGCAAAAGCTGTGTTCCACTCACCTGAAGTCTCAAAATCCTGTGGCAGGTGTCATGGGTAGCTGGCGGGTGTCAGCTGACCCTGTGCTCTAGCTACCCTGGTGCTGGTCAGGCCAGAAGAGGCCTGTGGCCCTACTCAGGCCGGTTTTCTGCTTCCCTAACTAATGCAGTCTCAGGTCCCGTGCACAATTGGATTGGAGCAGAAGCTGTGTTCCACTCACCAGAAGTCTTAAGATCCTGTGGCGGGTGTTGTGGGTAGCTGGAGAGTGTCAGCCGACCCTGTGCCCTAGCTACCCTGGTGCTGTTCTGACTGGAAGAGGCTTGTGGCCCTACTCAGGCTGGTTTTCTGCTTCCCTAACTAATGCAGTCTCAGGTCCTGCACGCAATTGGATTGGAGCAGAAGCTGTGTTCCACTCACCAGAAGTCTTAAGATCCAGTGGCAGGTGTTGTGGGTAGTTGGCGAGTGTCAGCGGACCCTGCGCCCTAGCTACCCGGTGCTGTTCTGACCTGGAAGAGGCTTGTGTTGACCGGAAGAGGCTTGTGTCAAGACAACATTTTCAACAAATAGTGCTGGCACAACTGGTTGTTATCATGTAGAAGAATGTGAATTGATCCATTCCTATCTCCTTGTACTAAGGTCAAATCTAAGTGGATTAAGGGACTCCACATAAAATCAGAGACAATGAAACTTATAGAGGAAAAAGTAGGGAAAAGCCTCGAAGATATGGGCACAGGGGAAAAAATTCCTGAATAGAACAGCAAAGGCTTGTGCTCTAAGATCGAGAATCGATAAATGGGACCTCATAAAGTTGCAAAGCTTCTGCAAGGCAAAAGACACAGTCAATAAGACAAAAAGACCACCAACAAACTGGGAAAGGATTTTTACCTATCTAAATCACATAGGGGACTAATATCCAATATATATAAAGAACTCAAGAAGGTGAACTCCAGAAAATCAAATAACCCCATTAAAAAATGGGTCTCAGAACTGAACAAAGAATTCTCACCTGAGGAATACCGAATGGCAGAGAAGCACCTGAAAAAATGTTCAACATCCTTAATCATCAGGGAAATGCAAATCAAAACAACCCTGAAATTCCACCTCACACCTGTCAGAATGGCTAAGATCAAAAATTCAATTGACAGCAGATGCTGGCGAGGATGTGGAGAAAGAGGAACACTCCTCCATTGTTGGTGGGATTGCAAGCTTGTACAACCACTCTGGAAATCAGTTTGATGGTTCCTCAGAAAATTGGACATAATACTACCAGAGTATCCAGCAATACCTCTCCTGGGAATATATCCAGAAGATGTTCCAACCGGTAAGAAGGACACATGCTCCACTATGTTCATAGCAGCCTTATTCATAATAGCCAGAAGCTGGAAAGAACCCAGATGTCCCTCAACAGAGGAATGGATACAGAAATTATGGTACATTTACACAATGGAGTACTACGCAGCTATTAAAAGGAATGAATTTATGAAATTCCTAGGCAAATGGATGGACCTGGAGGTCATCATCCTGAGTGAGGTAACACAATTACAAAGGAACTCACACGATATGTACTCTCTGATAAGTGGATATTCGCCCAAAAACTTAGGATACCCAAAATATAAGATAAAATTTGTTAACTGCATGAAACTCAAGAATGAAGAACAAAGTGTGGATACTATGCCCCTTCTTAGAATTGGGAACAAAACACCCATGGAAATAGTTACAGAGATAAAGTTTGGAGCTGTGAAGAAAGGATGGATCATCTAAAGACTGCCATATCCAGGGATCCATCCCATAATCAGCTTCCAAACGCTGACACCATTGCATACACTAGCAAGATTTTTCTGAAAGGACCCAGATATAGCTGTCTCTTGTGAGACAATGCCGGGGCCTAGCAAACACAGAAGTGGATGTTCACAGTCAGCTATTGGATGGATCACAGGGCCCCCAATGGAGGAGCTAGAGAAAGTACCCAAGGAGCTAAAGGGAACTGCAAGCCTATAGGTGGAACAACATTATGAACTAACCAGTACCTCAGAGCTCTTGACTCTAGCTGCATATGTATCAAAAGATGGGCTAGTTGGTCATCACTGGAAAGAGAGTCCTATAGGACTTGCAAACTTTATATGCCCCAGTACAGGGGAATGCTACTGCCAAAATGTGGGAGTGGGTGGGTAGGGGAGTGGGTGGGTAGGGGAGTGGGGGGGGCAGTGTATTGGGTACTTTTTGGATAGCATTGGAAATGTAAATGAGGAAAATACCTTATAAAAAATTAATTAAAAAAATATTTGCATTTGGGGAAGTGCTCATTGATGTCTAAGAATTGTAAAAGCCTGGAAAATGATCATAGCCCAATATCAGAAAGAGGCACCCTCACGGTCTATACTTTTTAAACTATGTAGCTAGCTGGCACTTAGATACATGTTATTATGGCATAAAATGACTGACATGGGTGGGACGAGAATGCCAGTGTGAAATGGGCAAGAGAACATAGGCTAGAATTTATAATTTCAGAAAAAAATACCTTATATGTTTTATTCAATAAATACATCAAAAAGAGGATTTTTCCTTGATCCCTTTGACTATATTCAAACATTATAGACTTTTCCACATTTTATAAGAGATGTCTATGGGTTCTATCTGAATATTTAAGTTATTATCACAGAATTGTTTTGCTGTTATTAAGAACATCATTATACTAAATACATTAAATAAATCAAAAGTACATATTTCCATATTTGCAGAGAGTCATTTTGCAGTTGGTATGATCACATGTAGAGTTTAAGTAAATAATTTTTAATTAACTATCATAGCTTGTTAGTTTATTCATCTGGGATGAGTTTTAGGTTCAGGATTTGGCTCTGGCATAAACTGGCTTCAACACATTACACTGTTTATTCTTCTATACGATTTGTATGTTAGAAAATGGGGCTAGAAGTTTTTAAAATGTTTTGATTTGAATTTTTATTACTTATACATAGTCTCCAGAAACACATTAAAGAGGTGAATTTTTCCTAGAACATGTTTCTAGAGAGAAACAAGGGTATCAAACATATCAAGATCTCTATGGAAATAAGTCAATAGGTCAGACTTCGAGGGCACAACAAAAGAAGATACAGGTAGCACCCATCACTTGTTTGTAAGTTGACAAGATGTGGTTTTCAATCCCCCTCCCACTTCCTCATGCATTCCCAAGGGAAGCATTATCCATCATTTCAGTGGACAGAAAGAAATTACCTGTGGTGGTTTAAATCAAAATGCCCCCACATAGTGCCCTAGGGAGTGGCACTAGTAGGAGGTGTGACCTTGTTTGAGTAGGAATAAGATCACATGCCTTCAAGGCATTCAGGAGAGAGCATGCCTGTAATACCATTGTGTTTTTGGTTGGAGCAGAAAGTCAGCCTGTGCCACATGGTGAGATCCTCTTTTGAAAACAGGAAGAAAAGAAGAATAATTCTTAAACAAGTATCTTTCTTTGTATACTCTTTAACAGAAGACAATTTCCCCTTATTATATGCATTTATGCATTATTTTTCATTTGTATTATTATATACATTTATCAGGGAAGAGGGCATGAGGCACTTAAAGTTGACTTATCAGACAAGTGTATCCAGCAAGCACAAGAAGTTAAAATAAACTGGTGATAAACTAAAGCCACATACAGGAAATTTATCATTTCCTAGCCGTCTCCTTGCCCAGGCTGATAAATGGCATTGTTTGTGCATTGGAGGCCCTTTTCAAAATGATAAACTTTTTGAAACGAACCCAATTCCATGATAAAGAGATTTGGGCAGGAATGAGAAGCAGTTGCCTAGTTAGAGTGTTGTGCTGCAGTGTTTGATGAATGAAAAGCAACTCTGCTGTGGCAGGATGCCAGGATGTAGAAGCATAAATGCTCTTGGCTGAAGTAAAGTGTAGTTGATCTGACATCCTGAGAGTACTGTGTGTTCCAATATGGCAAGCAGACCTTAGGATGCCATAACAAAGCTGTGCATTTGTTTGTTTGTTTTTTTTTTTTATTTGTGAAAGCACTTATCCTATCCTGATGCCATTTGGAATATCTTCATTAGAAAAGCAATCAGCAGATGCTGAAGTGAAATCAAAGAGTGGGGGATTAACACCTTCCTTCCCTGCCTTCAGTAAGCAGACTTCTCTGTGACTCACTGCATCAAACTGGCAATATGGAAAGAGGTTCAGAGGATCCTTAGTATAAATGTGGCACATTGCTAGGGATACACGTTGGGCATGGTGGAGAAATCATTCAAAAGAGTAAATAGTTTAAATACATGTATCCATATAGCACACATTCTGTCCCTGTCCCTGTTCCTCTCCCTCTCTCAGTCCCTCCCTCCCTTCTTCTCTCTCCCTCTCTCCCCCTCTCTCTTCCCCTCCTTCCTCTCTCTCTCTCTCTCTTACACACACACACACACACACACACACACACACACACACACCTTACACACTCCTGAACATGATGCATACACACAATGTTTGAAAAAAATTGAAAATGTTAGGTTTATTTTTGAGAAATTGTATAATTACTTACCAATTTATCTCTTCTTGACTTTTTTTTTTAATTATGCCTTTCAATCTGACTTGCCTTTGTCTTTGTGTATTTAAATTCTCTCGTGAGAAGTTAGTCTGACCAGTTCTTCTTAAGGAGTAACTGTGCATTCCTGGATTCCCTAAATGTAAGCTGTTTAAATTCAGACATGAAAAGAAAATTAGATTGAACACTTTTTTTTTCTTATTTACCAATACTTCCTTTCTGTATTTTGTTTCTCCCTGGGGTATGGGTATGAAAAATCATTCTCAGTGAGTTTCCAATAAATATAAAACCAATGCTTAACCCTGTGCTTTGCTACACATTTAACACTGCAATTATTACCAATGCACTAGGAGGACATTTAAAGAGTAATGACTTTGAAACCCACATACTATGGTTTCTACAGGTCCTTTCTGAATATAGACACAAAGGCAAATTTGTTGATAAGTGCATTTCCTGGAATATTTAAATAATACACATCAGCATAAAGTATAGGCTAATGAAACCTATTACTTCTAGGTATGAAATGGTATTTTAAAGTAAACAGTATAACAAGAAATTGACTTTTTACACAGCACAGATTTTTTTTCTGAAACTGCATAAATAAAAATATGTTTCCTGTTGTTTTTAGGCTATTTTCTTATTTTAATTTCAAAATAATAGTTATTAATAAACTGAAATAAGTGTGATGAATTGCTACAGGGAAAGGAATGTAAGAGCTAGCAAAAACAATATATTAATTGAGGAATACATAAACAAGAAACAGGTGTATCATGGAAAGCAGGCATGTATGTAATAATCATTTCAATGAGTGTTTGAATCCTTACTCTCTTAAGAAAGCTACAATTTAAATTTTAATACTTTGTATCTTCTCAGACATTGCTTTATATATTCATTGAATGGATGAACCAGCTCTTACTAGATTATTTTATCATTTATTTTTTATTTAGTACTGAGGTGAATTAGTTTCATGTGTATTTTCAGAATAAAACACATAATGAAGAAATAACTAAAGGAAATTAGCAGGCTGGTACTTCTATACTCCTCCATGCTGTCTTCCTTCATGTTATCCTCCTGGATGCTATCTTCCCCACATGCTCTCCTTCCCCATTCTATCCTCCATCATGATATCCAGTCCTATGCCAGTGGGATCATTTTTCCTTTTCCCCTTATATCATTTCGTTTGTCATTGCCCATCTGCAACATTTAAACAATTCAATGCTTCATTTCCCCTAAAACTTATTTTAAAATACGCTTCCTCATAAAACTATCCCATCCTTCCAGTCAACATGACTCTATTCCTCTTTTCTGTCTTCACCTTTTAACATGGTACCACAAAATTGACTTTTGGGTTGCTTTTATTTTTTTTCCCATTAAGAGAATGTGAGACTATGCTGGGGCCTAGCAAGCACAGAAGTGGATGCTCACAGTCAGCTATTGGATGGATCACAGTGCTCCCAATGGAGTAGCTAGAGAAAGTACCCAAGGAGCTAAAGGGATCTGCAACCCTATGGGTGGAACAACATGATGTACTAACCAGTACCCCGGAGCTCTTGTCTCTAGCTGCATATGTATCAGAAGATGGCCTAGTCGGCCATCACTGGAAAGAGAGGCCCATTGGACACGCAAACTTTATATGCCCCAGTACAGAGGAACGCCAGGGCCAAAAAAAAAAAAAAAAAAATGGGAATGGGTGGGTAAGGAATGGGGGGGGAGGGTATGGAGGACTTTTGGGATAGCATTGGAAATGTAATTGAGGAAAATACGTAATTAAAAATATTTAAAAAGAAGAGAATAGCATGTATTTTAGATATAACAGAGACATGTATTTGTATATAACTGGAGGCAGGTCTAGGTCCATTGATCTACATATCTACTATCTGTGTGTCTATTATTTTACTGCCTAGCAAATATTGCTGATATAATGTATTGATGATACATTCTTGCAAATATTAATGATGTATTCTAGACATTCTTTTAGGCGTTCGTGCAATTTTATAGTCATTGAGTGTGTGTGTGTGTGTGTGTGTGTGTGTGTGCGCGAGTGTATGTGTATGTATGTGTGTGCTTATTTTTATATAGGAATGTGCACAAGTATGTTTTAGCAATGTGCATAAGTGTGTACATATGCACATGAATGAAAGAAAGCCACCCTCAAATACCACTCCACTCACCTTTGTTTTTTTTTTTTTGAGATAGAATTTCTCTCTAGACAGAGGATGTTGCCACAATAATTTTACTGCTTAGCCAGTGAGTGCTAGAGAGCTGTCTGCTTTGCCAACTCTCAGATTGCAAGTAAGTGGCACAATGTCTGTTTTTCTTTTTCTTTTTATTAATATATTTACTAAAAATTGACCTTTTGTCCGCATATTTACAAAATAAGCATTTAGAGGCACTCTATCTCTCCTGCTCAATATGGTATTTTAATTAGTTATATTGCCCTCATTTTACAAGTAAAATTAGAAGACAACCCCCCATATCTTTAAAGATATGTATGTATATGTTAGCTATAAAGTTATACACGTGTGTGTGTGCACTCATTGCATGTTCATTTGGAACAACTTTCCTGAAAATAAACTTTAAATTATATGGTATCTAACCAACACAGGTAAGCACATTGTTTCTTTGTCTCTTGAATTCATACTTGTAACTTCAATTGAACTAGAGTAGTCTATGACTGTTTTTGATTGCTAGTTTGTCTAAATATTTTATTATTTTATTGTTAAGGATAATATACACTATCCTGAGAACCTTGTTGTTAGTCAAACTCTAATTTGTAATAATCATCCTTTAAGATATTTAGTAAGATTGTATCTTGCTTTCATAGCTAATCTATTACTTTTGCTGTTATTTCACAACAGTAAAACCAGACTAATTAACATACAAAAATACGGTCAGAATATTGTTGAAAACCATAGACCAGTGCCTAGGCACACAACACAAGGAAGCCAGTGACATTTACCATTCGTTCTCTGGAATTATACTTACTCAGTCTTACCTGATTCTTGAATGTTGGTTGGAAAACACTTTGTGAGAATTAGAATCATCACATTCTTAAAGGAACTGACACAAGCATTTACTAGGGTCTTCTTCTTAAAATGGAAACATTCTACAACAAATTTCTTTATTTTGTTCTTGTTTTAAGAGTGATGCTTATAAATAAAATGGAATTAAATAATGTTCTCTACTTTTTCTCCATTCAGTCCCTTTGCTCCAACACCTCCCATACACACTCTGAAGTTCATAGACACTTTTTCTTTATTTTTGTTATGGACAAATGTGTTTCTTTCTGTTTATGTGTATGCATGTATAAGCACATATGTATTAATGCAGCCTGATGAATCTCTTTTTATTGTTTATATGTGTACTGTTTCAGCTTTGATCACATAGCACTAGACTACCAATGAAGAAGACTCATTCCTGGGAAAAGCTAATTCTAATCCCTACAGTCATTGGGTGCCTGTAGTTCTTTCTCTAGAGTAAGAAGTTCTACGAAAGTAACTTCTTAATTATGAAAAATGCCCTCCTTTGCTATTTCTCATTATTATTAAATATCATAAGTTCCTGCCCTACACTCTTAATTTGAACTTTTATTATATAAATATCACAGGTGAATTATTTTAGTTTGTTTACCCTATTCAATTTTGGTTTTGGCATACTAAAATTCATCCATAAATTATTTGTATAGGATTTAGAAATGTTCCACATCCAATAAGGAGACAATTATGGATGGTTTTGAGACCTTTTCTAAAAATCACTTATAAATATAAAGAGGATATCTGACCTATAAACAGTAGCACCATCAGCAATAGGAGTAGGAATTAAGGTAAGCCGTGATTTATCTCAACATTATATGTCAAGGGGGAGAGCACCAGCCTCCTAATGTCAAGTCTTATTGTTGTTGAGTATGTGGAATAAAAGACAGGGTCACCAGCATGGTTGGATCATCTCAGTTCCATCATAACAGGTAAGAAAAAATTCTTTTGACACCACCTGTGCCTGGAGAGCAAGGAGCATTCTAGGACTGTGAAAATGGGAACACAGAATAAGCATATACTAGATAATGCTAAGTCCCTGCCTTTCCAGTAAGGAGTCTTGGTAGAAGTAGCTATAGAAGCTTGAGCTGTCCTAGAAAAGAGGCCCCTGTTGAAAAGAAGGGCTTAGGCAAATGAGTTAGTCAGGGTTTTTGTTGTTGTTTGTTTGTTTGTTTTTGTTATTTTAGTTGTTTTTTTTCTCTGACAAAATACTCATAAAACATTTTAAAGAAGAAAGGGTTGTTTGTCTAATAATTTCATCCTTTACAGCTGATGGTCAGTTTCATTCTTGTGAGACAACTCAGGAGAACTGAATGATCTTGATGTACAGTATGCAGAAGATAGTGTTTGACTACAAATCGCTTGGAAGCACATACACACACAGAGACAGATGGACAGTCCAAATGTGAGATAAATCCTTCAAAACCACACTAGCTGTGATACAGTGCCTCCCATGAGGCCCCACAGTTCAGTCTTTTCTACCTGCCAGTAAGATTCCAAGAGTAGATGAATATATTGATTACCTTACAGCCACCAGACATATTTTCCTGACATCTCTCCCTTGAACATTGTGCTAAGAGCCAGGTCTTCAAGTCATTAAAAAAAAAAAGAAAAGAAAAACAAACAAACAAACAAAACAGAGCAGCTAGGATTAAGATATATTTCTACGCATGGCTGGCCAAGGGGACTCTAGTCCATGACAGCAACTCTCAGTGAAATACACTGGCTATTCATCAGTGTCTCAACTGTGAAAACCACTTTTAGCATGACCCCTGCCAAGCAATTTCTTTATAACTACTAGAATGTTTGCTTGTACATTCATACATTCCCTAGTGTGTGTATTAACTTGGCTCCTAAAGGTTATCCAGATAGTAGTACAAACATCTACGTATTTGTCTAACATTTTTCAGGAAGTAATTTGTAAGTGGGTCAGTCAATTGTATAATAATGAATATTATTTCCAGTATAAGTGGACATCTCCATTCCACTAAAGGATGATGAGAACACAGAATTATAAAGCATAGAATTTGTTTTCTTATTGAACAAATTATCTTTCTTACTTCTGCTCATTACTAACCTTCATACTCAGACTGGAACTTCTCATTAAACAATCTGTTGTTCAGTATATTGAGCGTAAAATTGAACAGGTTTCTGTATTTCTTAATCAGATTTTGTGATCATATGAGCCAATATCTTTGAATGAATCTCTTCCTTTTGATTCTACTTTTCAGAAGAAGCCTGAATAAAGTAATTTAATTTGGTCAAGCCTAAAGGGCAGATTGTTCAAAGATTTGCAACAGGAAGAGGTCTCATAATTTTGTCCAAGGGGATTTTTTGAATAGGCATTGTATCTCTGACTTACAGTTTAGAAAGGAACATGCCATTTGTTTTTGTGTCTTGAACCCTAACACACACTCTAAACTGTAATTTCAGCACTAAAGTTTGCTGATAATCCAAGAACTTCATTTTCAGTTGCCTATTTTACTGACCATACATAATTGGCACTTCAGAGTTAACACCCTTACTGTTACTCTCTCACAGTGAAGTGTGAAGTCTATAAATTCAAGGATCATTTCCCTCACATTTAGCAACGTTCTTGGCTCTTCAGGAATTTAATCGATCTTTAATGAAAGAAAACAGAAGGGGAACTACCCAAATGTCACATGGAGAACCTCTCAAAATCCATCCACTGTCAAAATAGAGTGTCAAAATCCAGTGTCAAAATAAATTCACTTTCTAATTAAATTGACCCAAAATGCTTAATTATACAAATGTTAAATAGGTTTTGCTTAATACTCACCTAAATTAAAAATATGGAGAAGTAAAATAGAATATTTTCAGTGCTATTACTGGTATCTAGCAATAAGATATACTTTCCTTACTGCTTCCTCAGGCTGCTTCATTTCTAACATTAGTTTTCTATTTAACTACCATTTGTGTAAAGGGACTGTGTTTTTATACACACATATATATACACAGATATATATATATATAATATACATACATATATATGTTTATGTGTTTACATGTTTGACGGTGCATACATACTTATGGGGGTGTGAGGTTGATATCAGGACTCTCCACTGATTGCTCTTCTACCCTGTTCTTTGAGGCAGGGTTTCTTTATTGAACTTAGAGCTTTCCTATGCAAGTAGTTTGATTAGACAACTTGCCCCAGGGCTTCCCTGTGTTTACTTCTGAGGATTGACTTGCAAGTGATCTACCATACCTGATTGACATCTGACTCAGTCATGGTGATCTAAAAACTGCTCTTACTTATGCTGTAAGTGCTCAGATCATTGAACATCTCCCCATTGCAAATAATAAGGTTTCTCATAACAAACAGTATTTCCTGCATACGATACTTCTCTAATTATCTAAGTTTAAGTGTGTCTTTTTGGTACTTTGATTGAATCATCAGGTTGACTTGCAAAATCAGAAACTGATTTATGAGAGGCACATTCGATACCTACACTTAAAATAATGGTTACATGTTGCCATGTGTAGGTTAGTGATTATTTAGAAAACACATAACCGAATGTTAATCATATTCTTCATGTTCTTCGTTTGCCCATAATACTAATACATTGTTCTGAAACACCCCACAGCTCAAGTTCATATCTCTAGTTATACTGTTGCTTTATTTCTATTAAAAGTCTCCAATTAAATAAAAAGAATAACGAAAATTAAGGAGCTCTTTATCTTTAAAATGTTGTGCCAACAAAATGCAAACACATAAAGCAAACTGCTTGCATTTATATTGCCACTTCTATTGTCTCCTTAGTTTCTGGTCAATGTTTAGGAGTACTAATGTAGTGTGTGCCTGGTAATGGTTCATTGACTCGGTGCTCCTTTCTGCTGTGTGCTTGCATCAATCTTCTGCATATTCTTTCCAAGTTTTCAATTAGCGACAATTTCCTTTACAATAATTGTTGTATAGATGTATCCAGGCCACAAAGCTCATTTACATGTTTTTTAAACTTATTTTACGTTTACCGTTTTTTTTAGCAGCTGAACACATTAAGGATTAGGAAGTTCTTGTCTTCATTTTCCCACGTGATCCTGGACAAATGATAGGCTCTTGAGATAAACACTGTCAAGTGTATTGATGAAATTATGAATGAATAAAGAAAGTATCTATACATTTAAATATTCAAATTTCATTTCATTAAAATATACTAGTATACAAAGTCTCATCCATGAAACTGTATATAAAACTTTTAAGCTGATGGTGTTGAAAAAAACAGTATAAACTTTTTTTTTAATACTTCTATGATTTTTTTTTATTTTTTTATTAGGTATTTTCCTCTTTTACATTTCCAATGCTATCCCAAAAGTCCCCCATACCCTCCCCCCATTCCCCTACACACCCACTCCCACTTTTTGGCCCTGGTGTTCCCCTGTACTGGGGCATATAAAGTTTGCAAGTGCAATGGGCCTCTCTTTCCAGTGATGGCTGACTAGGCCATCTTTTGATACATATGCAGCAGTCAAGAGCTCCAGGGTACTGGTTAGTTCATAATGTTGTTCCACCTATAGGGTTGCAGATCCCTTTAGCTCCTTGGGTATTTTCTCTAGCTCCTCTATTGGGGGCCCTGTGATCCATCCAAAATGGTTGGACCTGGAGGGCATTATCATGAGTGAGGTAACCCAATCACAAAAGAACTCACATGTTATGTACTCACTGATAAGTGGATATTAGCCCAGAAACTTAGAATACCCAAGATATAAGTTACAATTTGCAAAACACATGAAACTCAAGAAGAACGAAGACCAAAGTGTGGACACTTTTCCCCTTCTTAGAACTGGGAACAAAACACCCATGGAAGGAGTTACAGAGACAAATTTTGGAGCTGAGACAAAAGAATGGACCATCTAGAGACTGCCATATCCAGGGATCCATCCCATAATCAGCCTCCAAACGCTGATACCATTGAGTAAACTAGCAAGATTTTGCTGAAAGGACCCTGATATAGCTGTCTCTTGTGAGACAATGCCGGGGCCTAGCAAACACAGAAGTGGATGTTCACAGTACAAACTTTAAAAGGCTCTATGCCACCTGCAGTTTATTTTGTTTTGTTTCATTTTGAAAAATCATTTACAAATTAAAGACATTATTCATGGAGTAAAAAGTATGCAAATCAGGTAAAAGTTATGTCCTAGAAAAAATACTGCATTTAAATGTAGTGCCTTGCTCTATGATCTTGTGAGAGTGGTAGCTCTCTAGAGGGATAATGCCAAAGAACAGACATTTTTCACTGAATGACAAGCTTTTAAAACATTAAGGAACTATAGTAATACTGGATTTTCCAGACTTACGTTGGCTGGCTGACTGTGGGAAATTAACAATTCAAGGAACAACCTAGTAACGTTAGCTTGACCTTGATATTGATTTTATTAGATACTCCAACATTATACAAATTCTTAAAAGCTTCATTTTGCCGCATACATGGTTTTGATTTTAATGGACCTTTCATTCATCTTCCCATGAATGACTCTATGACTTCTGTAGAAACAGTGGTGACTGTGACATGTCTCCTTATTTATGGCTCCAAAATACTTGTAGATGTTGTTTTGTATCTTTCCTCTCAAAGGCTGTACCATACTGTGAAAAGAAAAAAAAAATTAAGATGTGTTCTCTGCCACTGTGAGTCCAACCAGTGCTATAGCAGTCAGTAAAGTGAAACCGCCTGGCCTGGGTAATTAAAATCCAGCAATATATTCTATTCAAAAGCATCGTGGAAATGAAAGATAAGTCATTATGTTTTTGAAACCATGGAACATAATTCTACATTTTAAAGTCATCATGTTGTTGTATTTTATCTACTTCAAAAGTTATTTAGCATGCCTCTTGTATTAATGGTGTTTTGTCCTGCTCTTTGTAATGGTCCTTGCAGAGACTGTGTTGACAGAGGGCTCTTGACTCAAAATCAGAAACTGATTGGTAGCAATTGTTTGCTGTGCAATTTGTCAAGAAAGTGTACTGAACAGTAAAATTGCAACAATCATTTACATTGGTTTCAGAGAATTTATGTGTCTATTCTTAAAAAATTCCTTTGGAAAAACACTTTATCTAAATCTCTGATACCTTATTTCATAATTACACTTAAAGTTAATTGAATTTAATATTATAAATCCCAATTAAATGGCTGATAAAGTCAAAATAACAATATATTAAGTTCTTTAAAAAATCATTCCTCTATGAGTAGTTTTTAATCTTGCTGCAAGAGCATTTGCTAAGACTTTAATATCATTTCATATTTCAAATATCTTATTGTAAGGAAAAAATAACATACATATATTGCCCCATAAAAAATTAGGCTATTTTATTTATATTTTAACATGTATTATAAAAATGTACTTCTCATTTTATGTTTTGGTTTTCGAAACCAGGCTTTTCTGTGTAGTCTGGAAAAAAATTCAAATTGCAATCCTCTGGCCTCAGCTTCCCATGTCTGCTGCTTACTTTACTTTGACTAGCATTCATAGAAACTGTGGGAGAGGCAGTCACTGGACACATAGATGCGCTACAATTTCTACTTACAGTTTCTGCGTTCAACAGGGTAGACACAATTCCACAGAGACCATCTGTAGAAGCAAGACACTCAATACAAGCAGCTCTGTTTTCATACAAATTCAATGTAATCACTGAAGTATTTACTTAACAAAAAGTGTATGTGTTCCTATTAAAGCCTTAAATTAAAGGCTTATTGTGAAGGCCATTGATTTTGAGGTTCAAAAGCAACACTGAGAACTGAACTTTTCATAAGAGATTTATTACGGTGGTATTTAGCTCCAGAAAAAAAGCATGGCCTGGCTCTTTGGAAAATATGGATCCTCAAGGCTAAGTGTGTGTGTGTATGTGTGTGCGTGTGCCTGTGTGTGATCTTTTCTTACATGTTTGAAAGAAGGGGTTTCATGTGAGCATTAGAGACTCACAGATGACAGTAATAAATTCTAATCATTTCCTTTACAGCCAATGTGGTCTTATAGGGGGCAACTAGGTAGCTCATAGCCCAAACCTAATACTTTAAGTAGTCTCATAAGCTTCCCAAAATAATCTACACTATCAAAAATATGCCTTCATTCTTAGAAACACAAGTTAAAATTATGAAAGACATTTTGTAGTTTGTTTGGCTATTTGCTGGTGTTCAAAAGAGCACATATTTTTACAAAACTTTTGGATTACACATTTCCATGCTATCTCTCAATCTTCATAGTTTATCTCTTTGACGTTGGTAATGGAATTGGTTACAGACTAAATAATTATCAGTCTTTACAATGTTTTCAAAATGATGATCTTTGTTTCATAACGGCTAAATTTTTATCATCTCTACCAAAGTGTTAAAGGGAAGGTTATATTTGAACAAGAAGAGAATTTATTAAAAAAATAAGAAAATTTCAAGTTTTATAGTTGCAAATTTGTATGTCTTAACTATGGTCTCAAAATGTATACTGTTAACAAGGTGGTAGTGGCCCACACCTTTAATCCCAGCACTTGGGAGGCAAAGGCAGGAGAACTTCTGAGTTCCAGACCACCCTGGTTTACAGAGTGAGTTCCAGGACAGCCAGTGTTACAAGGAGAAAGCCTGTCTATCTAGAAAAAAGAAAAATGAAAGAAGAAACTACACCCAAGAAAAATCAGTAGTAGTTTTCTTCTTTGTGTTGGAGGTTTCTTTCTATTATCACTTGTAGGGCTGGATTTGTGGAAATATTGTTTAAATTTGGTTTTGTATTGGAATACCTTGTTTTCTCCATCTATGGTAATTGAGCATTTTGCTGGGTATAGTAGCCTGGGCTGGCATTTGTGTTCCCTTAGGGTCTGTATGACATTTGCCCAAGATCTGGATTTTGGTATCTCTGTTGAGAAGTCTGGTATAATTTTGATAGGTCTATCTTTATATATTACTTGACCTTTATCCCTTACTACTTTTAATTAATATTCTTTCTTTGTTCTGGGAATTGATGCTTTGATTATTATGTGACTAGATGAATTTCTTTTCTGGTCCAATTTATTTGGAGTTCTGTGGGCGTCTAGTACATTTATAGGCATATCTTTAGGTTAGGGAAGTTTTCTTCTATAATTTTGTTGAAGATATTTGCTGACCCTTTGAGTTGGGAGTCTTTGGTCTCTTCTATACCTATTTTTCTTAGGTTTGGCCCTTTTCTGTTATTATTAGATATTTTCTTTATTTATATTTCAAATGTTACCTCTTTTTCCTGTTTTCCTCTCCAAAAACCCATTATCCCAACCCCCTCCCCCTGCTCACTCACCCACCCACTCTGATTCCCTGTCCTGGCATTTCCCTATATTGTTACATTGAGCCTTCACAGGACCAAAGGCTTCTCCTTCCATTGATGTCCAACAAAGACATCCTCTGGTACATATGCAGCTGGAGCCATGAGTCTCTCCATGTGTACTTTTTGATTGGTAGTTTAGTCCCTGGAAGCTCTGGGGTTACTGGTTGGTTAATATTGTTGTTCTTATTATGGGGTTGTAAATCCCTTCAGCTCCTTCAGTCCTTTCTGTAACTCCTCCATTGCGGTCCCAGTGCTCAGTCCAATGGTTGGTTGCAAGCATCCTTCTATGTATTTGTCAGGATCTGGCAGAGCCTCTCAGGTCATAGCTATAACAGACTCCTCTCAGCAACTACTTGCTGGTATCTACAATAGTGTCTGGGTTTGGTGACTGTATATGGAATGGATCCCCAGGTGGGGCTCTCTCTGGGTGGTCTTTCCTTCAGTCTCTGCTTAACACTTTGTCTCTATATCTCCTCCCATGTGTATTTTGTCCCCCCTTCTAAGAATGACTGAAGTATCTACACTTTGGTCTTCCCTCTTCTTGAGCTTCATATGGTCTGTGAATTGCATCTTGAGTATTCCAAATGGCCACAAATGGATTGGGAAAAGATCTTTATGAAACCTACATCTGATAGAGTGCTAATATCCAATATATACAAAGAACTAAGAAAGTTACATTCCAGAGAACCAAATAACCCTATTTAAATGGGGTACAGAGCTAAATAAAAAATTCTCAACTGAGGAATACTGAATGGCTGAGAAGTACCTAAAGAAATGTTCAACATCCTTAGTCATCAGGGAAATGCAAATCAAAACAACCCTGAGATTCCACCTCACACTAGTCAGAATGGCTAAGATCAAAAACTAAGGTGACAGCAGATGCTGGCAAGGTTGTAGAGAAGGAGGAACACTCTTCCATTATTGGTGGGATTGGAAGCTGATAAAACTACTCTAGAAATCAGTTCAGCAGTTCCTCAAAAAATACCTGAGGACCCAGCTATACCACTCCTGGGCATATACCCAGAAGATACTCCAACATGTAAAAAGGACACATGGTCCACTATGTTCATAGCTGACTAACTTATAATAGCCATGTCCTTCAACAGAGGAATGGATACAGAAAATATGGTACATGGAGTACTATTCAGCTATTAAAAACAATGAATCCATGAAAGTCTTAGGCAAATGGGTAGAACTAGAATATATCACCCTTAATGAGGTAGCCCAATCACAAAAGAACAAACATGGTATACACTCACTGATAAGTGGATATTAGCCCAGAAGCTCAGTATACCCAAGGTTTGGCCTTTTCATTTTATTGTGGGTTTCCTGGATATTTTGGGTTAGGAGCTTTTTGCATTTTGCATTTTCTTTTTATGTTGATGTCTTCTATGGTATCTTCTACACCTTAGATTCTCTCTTCTATCTTTTGTGTTCTGTTGGTGATGCTTACATTTATGACTCCTGATCTCTTTCCCAGGTTTCCTACCTCCAGGGTTGACTACCTTTGCGATTAATTAATTTTTTCTATTTCCATTTTTGCTTCCTGGACAGTTTTGTTCAATTCCTTCATCTTGTGTTTTTGTGTGTTTCTTTAAAGAATTTATGTTTTTCTTATTTAAGGGCTTCTTCCTGTTTACCTCTGTTCTCCTGTACTTCTTTATTTCTCTATTTATGACCCTTTTAAAGTCCTCTATCATCATCATGAGCCAGGATTTAGATCATAGTTTTGCTTTTCGGGTGTGTTTTTGGTATCCAGTGCTTGCTGTGGTTGGAGAACTGAGTTCTGATAAAGAAGTCTTGGTTTCTGTTGCTTATGTTCTTGTGCTTGCCTCTTACCTCATGTCATTTGATTTCCTTTTGTGAATAAGTTTGGACCTTGTTTAACCAGGTCCACCTATGTGAACGCTGGATTGGAAGTACCCATTAAAGTATGGTTTGGCCAATAGTGGATGCACAACAGAAGTAATGTCTCCTCCTACTCGACTCGATCATTAGGAAATTGTCGATTAACTAAACATACATAATATTAAATTTTATTCTAAATTTAATATTTTGCTGTTTTGTTAAATATAACTATGTTTTAAGATTAGCATTATTTGATCATTTCTGTATGCCACATTTTGAAATTTCCTATTCTTAGGCTCAAACAATGCATGGTTTGTATTGAAGAATATCTACCTTTTTTTTTTTTATATAATGTGTGTGTGTGTGTGTGTGTATGTGTGTGTGTGTGTGTGTTTTGTGTCTGTCTTATATGCATGATGGTATATATATAAATGCCTGTGTAACACAGAGGTTAGAAGTATTTGTTCAATGTCCTATTCTATTGACATTTGCTTTATTCATTCTGGGGAGGATATAGTTTTGAAACTGGAGTCAATGAGCTGATGCAGTTCTCTTAGTTCCACTGATCCCAATCTCCCAGCCTGACAATGGGATTGCAGTTGTAAACAGTTGTAAAGCCATTCATGGATCTTGTTTGTTTGATTGGTTTGTTTGTTTGTTTGAGATAAAATAGATTAATTTCTTTTTTTGAGATTTTTATTCACAAACACTCTGTATATATCATTTCTCCTCCCCAAACTCTTCTCTGTCCTTAAATCTTTCTCAAGTTCCAGTGTACTCTACATGCATATACACATATGTACACACACACACACACACACACACACACACACACAAACACATACCTTATATAAAAAACAAAATAGATACTTAGTATTGCTCATATATATATATGTATATATTTATGCCTGACTATTTGAAGCTGGATGACATATCAGGGAGCATGTCCTGAGAGATACCTGGTTCTAATTCTCTCTTTCTGAGTAGCTTTTGCTTGTCTGTAGTACTTCATTTAGCAATAGGACCTTGTAAATTTTTTTTTACTTATGCTAGTATGTTTTCTTTATGTAGATCTTATTTATACCAGCAGATTGCTGGAGTTTCCTTGGTGATGTTCTCCTGTTATATAAGAGACACATATTGCACTAGAAATCCTTGTGTTCTGGTTCTTACAATCTATCCACACCCACTTCTGAGATATCTGAGCTTTAAGTGTAGGGTTTGTGCTGGAAGCATATCAGGTGGTGCTGGAGAGCTCACTGTAGGTTTTCTTTGTATCTAGATCTATTTTAAGCCATCCATGAGATCCAACTTTAAGGCATTTTCTCAATTAGTGATCAATGGAGGAAGGCCAAGCCCTTTGTGGCTGTGCTATTGCTGGTCTGGTTGTCCTGGATTCAAGGAGCAAGCAAGCAAGCAAGCAAACAAACAAACAAAAAAACACAGGCTGATCAAGGCATGTGAAACAAGATCATAAGCAGCACCACACATGACCTCTGTATCACCCTTGCTTCCAGATTCCAGTCCTGCTCGATTTCCTGTCCTGACTTTCTCTAGTAATAAACAGAGATATGGATGTAGAAGTATAAGCTCAATAAAGCCCATTTCTATGCAACATGCTTATTGGTCCTGGTGTTTTCATTGCAACAGTAGAAATCCTAAGACAAAGGCTTTCTGCAACAGTCTCCATGTGTGCTAGAAAGAAGGTTCTTTGATGAAGGAAGTTGCACATCTATGTGAATAGGTCAACATGCCTGGCTTTTAACATGGATGGCAGGATGTAAATTTGGTGTCCCATGTTTGCATTGCAAGTGATATTATTAATTGAGCCATTTCTCCAGTTTACAAAATTATTTCACTGTCTAAGGTAGTAAGCATAGAAATTTTCTAGAGAAAATAGCTACTTTTTTATATTCTTTTACTATTCTATTTTCATTTTAAGTTCATTATAGTTATCATCTTTGTTCTAATGTGTGTTAAAAGGCTTAATATTTTATTTTCATACAACAACCTTAAGTTTTTTTCCTACATTCTTGTTTCTAGTAAATGATCCACATTATCTCTTCTTGTTTTATGTAGTGACATTTTACTGCTAATCCTTTTCCAAGATTTTTACATCTCTACTATTAAGTAAATTGTTTAATAAAACTTTCTATATTGTTCTAATCAAAACTCTGTGAGCACAATGGATTGGAAAATAGGTGAATTTTTTTATTTCTAAAGGGTTTATGAGAATGAGATGAATTATTTTTAAAGCTAATAACAGCAATTTGTTAAATTGTTTTTCAATTCTTTGTATGCATTTACTGTTTTATTGTTGTTCTTCTTCTTTAATGTTAATTATGGGATTCCTCAGGTGCTTCTATTTTTCTCATTCTAAAAGATTATAGCTTACCTATTGTCAAAAGGTTCTATAACACACAACATGAATAGGCATCAGCACTAGAAATCAGCTAGTATTTTTCCTCCTCTGAGTATATGCTCTCCACACTTCTCTCTGATTTGGGGTTCTTTTCTTTGGAAAGCCCATAAGCCTTTTAAAAAGATTTTTTAGACATGTATACTATATTTGTTTCTTCCAGTATGTTAGCACATTTGGACCTTTATTGTTAGACCCATTATTGCTTTGGAAACCATATCTTTTTTTTTTTAATATATTTTTTTATTACGTATTTTCCTCAATTACATTTCCAATGCTATCTCAAAAGTCCCCCATACCCTCTGCCCTACTTCCTTACCCACCCATTCCCATTTTTTGGCCCTGACTTAACTCTACCTCCTGTCCCATTGATTTGAATCTTTTACCTATGCTCCCCTTACTTGATTTTCTCTTTTTCTCTAACAATATTATTAGAGTAATCCATTGTTCATCTTTTGTACATGCAAGAGTGTCTAGATATAAATCTTTATGGGGAAGATTACATAGTAACAGTTTTGTGCAGGTATCCACAACTGCTATAAACTGGCATGCATAAAACCATGCTATATATCCACAGCTGCTACAAGATGATATGCCATAACATGCCATGTCCACAAGTTGGCATCTCTCAGTACTCCACTCAATCTCTTTCCAAACCCTTCTGTAGAGTGTCTTAGGATGAGGCGTTGAGGGGAGTAGTTGTAGACGACACATCAAAACTGAAGACTCACAGTTATTTATAACTAGGATCAGTTATGAGTCTCAGCAATAACCATTCCACACTGCATAAAGAAGCTTCTCTGAGCAAAGTTAGATGTAGGGAACAGAGATATAAATACTTCAATGCCATCTGACATTTAACCATTTAAGAACAACAACCACATCCACCACCACAACAACAGCTGCACTTAGAACACTAAGATTACTCATGCTTGGTAGAGTTTGAAAATGTTTTGTTTTTTCAAGTTTCTTTATACTTTTGTTCCTATCACATCTCACTTCTTTATGTTTTACTGTTAGTATCAAATTCCCTTTAAAATAAATTTATATTGACTGTATTTGGAAAAAAAATACTTTTTTGTGTTACCCACACTATGTCCATATTATTTTATGTTAATGCTATACATTTTCTCAAGGAATTAATGAATCAATATTTATAAACCAATCAACCAACTAATGAGTGAATTAATATCAGTAAATCTTTGTTCACCAATATTTAAGTTTTATTCAATCATCTTAGTTATATCAAATATATATGGCTACCAGGAGTTCATCAAGAATACCACAAGAAAATTAATATCTCTATAGTCTTCTTGATTTTAATAGTCTCATAGTACTCCTTAGAAATATTTCAAGGTATCTACAGATGACACAAAGGAATAACAATAGTGTAGAAGCGAAATAAAAATGTATTAGAAATTTCATATCTGAGATTAATTAGTTTTATACAGAGATGAAGGTCCAACTTGTGTAAAAAAACACTAGTGACTGCTCTACAAAATTGTATTGTTGGGCTTTCAATTAGTAATTAAAGTTATGACATTAGCCTGAATTTATGTATGTATTAATTCCATGCCTTATGCCACAAAAGCTTTTGTATCCCTGAAGATATCACATATTGATGTCATTGAACTTGAAGAAATTGAGCTCATGCCTAAGTAGTAACTTTTCTCATCCTGACTTGTGTTTATGATGCTGTAATTCACTATGCAAAGTTCCAGAGAAGAAAAGCCATCCTAAATATTCAGCTGCAAGCCATGTGACAATGTGTCAACTGCAACCTACCTGAAAGATACAATGACACAATAATGGCATTGATGTTGGAAGTAATTAACCAATTTGTAATTTCATTTAAGAGTCATGGAGATGAGATTCAGCACAGATCTGGTACTGATAAAATGGCCAAGAACCTAGGACTAAGAGAGGCCCATTGGACTTGCAAACTTTATATGCCCCAATATAGGGGAATGCCAGGGCCAAAAGAATGGGAATGGGTGGGTAGGGAAGTGGGGGGCGCTATGGGGGACTTTTGGGATAGTATTGGAAATGTAATTGAGGAAATTATGTAATAAAAATATTTAAAAAAAAAAAAAAAAAAAAAAAAAAAAAAAAAGAAATGGACCCTAGCAGAAAACTTACTATTGCTATGTTAAGGGAACATAGCAATAAAATGATTCCTAATACCTACAGAGAAAAACATCAGTCAAATCTCATCAGAGAAACTTCTTCAGTTGATGAAAATGATCAAAGAGCCACATTTTACTGGATAATGGTCACAGAGTGAGAAATTTTGGGGCAGGTTTAATGGGATGCAATTACCAAACTCCCTTCCTTAAGGTTCTGGGATCTATTTGCAAGACAGGACAAAGTTTGGAAAATCCAGACGTGGTTAATGTCTCTAAAGAAAGAGTTTCTTGAGGGTACAGCCAGGTTGATACACGGTTAACTTGAAAGAGAAGTACAAGTTCAAAGGAGATAACATCCCATGGAGAAGAGTAAATTAAACAAAGTCTTATCACTAACCAAGAAGTCATTTGCAACTGATACCTTGTACAAAAAAGAAAATCAGTGTTCCCCAAAGCAGTGACACTGAATGTATCAACTGAACTCCAGGACAGGCACTATGCCCAGCTACAGATGCTTAACACCAAACAGACTCAGTACACTTGCATGCCTTGAGAAGTGTGTGGTCTCCATACAAGCGCTGCTACAGCCTGGACAGTAAAGTGCTAGGACACTGGGAAAACTTTAGGATTGCAGCTCCTTCTGGGTTTCCCAGAGGGTATCTGCAATCTTCTTCAGGAGGCCCTCTTCCTCAGCAGTCAGTGTCACCTTTACAACATCTGAGATTTCATTTTGTCCCAGGATACATGCAACACTGAGGAAAACATCATCACTGATCCCATTGAGACATTTGATCATGGTGGAAACAGGATGCATCCACCTAAGGTTCTCATTTTGGTCGCAGCCAAGTCTGCCATAGAAAGGCCAATGGCCCAGGATGTGTCACCTTTCAGCTTGATCACCTCCTACACACTGTCAACCACTTGCTTGTGAACCTCCTTCCACTCTCCTTGTCTGCATAAGTGCCCGGTTCTGGGTTCAGAGACTTCAAGGAGATGCTGGCAAATGTTCACACCACTGCACACAGGCACACTGGAGTAGCCAGGTTCTCCCAGGACCCATCCGTGACAGCTCAGCAGGTGAACCCCCAGCCTTTCTCTCATTAGGTAATGGAACCAAGCTGAATCCAGAGTGCAACTTTCAATAACTCAGCTTTTGGGAAAGCAACTGATTTTCCAAGCCACGTAGGTCAATATATCCACTGGATTCAAGACAATAAGAAGCTTGCAGTGTGGACTGTACTTCATAATGTCCGGAATGATGAACTTGAAGAGATTCACGTTTCACTGGACCAGGTTGAGTCGGATCTCTCCCTCTTGCTGATGGCCCCTGTTGTGATGACGACCAGCTTGGAGTTTGCAGTTACATAATTGTCTTTGCTAAAGACTAGTTTCGGTGTTTTAAGGAAAAAGTCTGCCATGCTGGAGATCCTTCATCTCTCCCTTTAGCTTGTCTTCCATGACTTCAGCAAGGTCAAGCTCATCTGCCAAATCCTTCCATAAGATACTGATGACACAAGCCATGCCAACAGCACCAACCCCAGCAACTGAAATCTTGTTCTGGGGAACCTGTTCTTCCTTAAGAAGATTCACAATCATCTGGTCCTTGAAGATTGCCATTTTGGACTTTGAATCTTTTGAGACCACTAGCATACGATGCGGGGCGATGGGCAAGCATCAGGAGCATGGCCTCAGCTCGGCAACTGTGGCTCCAGCACCAATGGATAAAAGTCTTATTTAGCTCCTAGTTTGAAGTTATAGTGTTACCATCCATCATAACTGGGAAATCGGGGCATCAGTAGCTTGTGGGAGCTTTTAACATTGAGCCCCAGTAAAGTACAGAGAACAATGTACTGATGCTAGTATTCATCTGACTTTTTCCTCATTCAGTACAATCTTCCATGCCCTTTGTGAGATCAGGAAAGAGCTTTGTGGTCTCACAAAGAGCATGCAGAAATGCACATCTACGTTCTGTTAATTGAAACATTACTTTTATTCTGTGTTTGTGATTTATGTGTAAGTAAACATGTGATGCAATGCACGCATGTGTATGTAGGAAAAGTGGTGGAGTCAGTTCTTTCTGTCCACCTTCATATGGGTTCCAGGAACTGAAGTGAAGTTCTCTTGCTTGGATGGAAAGTGCCTTTACCCACTGAGACATCTCCTCTCCCCAGAACAATATTATTTATATTAGAGAAATTCTATGTTTTGTAAAAATATATACAAGGTTAAATTAAGTGTACCAATGTTATGTGAGGACACAATAAGAATTATTTCATTATGCTCCTGAGATACAGTATCTCCGACTTCCAAGATTTACTCACTATGCACATTTGAACAACATTATTTATTAGCTAATTTTCAGAACTTTTAAGTGCACAATGGTAGTATAATAAGAACAGATTTATATGAACCTATACATATCATGATTATTTACTCCTATATTTTAAAATGTATACTTTTGAAAAATTATGCTTTAATTTAAAACTTCATAGAACTTGAACATATACATACTTCACCTTACCAGAGTGTACACATGTTTTTATATAATTTTCTATAAGTATATAAGTATTTGAAAATTTATTTAGTATTTGAGAATCAGAGACTTATAACCATACCAATGTATGTCTGTATAAGAGACGAAAATTTCTTAAAGAAAAAGCTTATTGTGAGACTGGAGAGATATCTTAAAACTTAATATCCTTCTTTTGCTCTTCCAAAAGACTTGAGATTGTACGTAGTACTCAATATGAGTTCCTAACAATCACCTGTTATTCCATAACCATAAAATTGAACACTCTCTTCTATACTCAATGTGGAGGCACTAGCATGCATGTATCACATGCAAACACACACACACACACACACACACACACACACACACACAGGAATATATAATTAAATGAATATGGAAAACTTTCTGGGTATTTAGTTTTATTAATATGAATATCCACACTACAAAAAGAAAGTTTATAGAAACTGTAGCAAATAAACATCAGTCATAATAGATGAAAATAGAAGAATAGAAAAAAATGAGAAGAAAGAGAGCAGCCATTTCCTTAAAACAAGAGGGTTTGCTGTCATCTTCCTCTTCCTATTGGCAGCATCTGGAATAAGTTAGACTTCCTCCCAACGTGCATAGATGGCAGAAGCAAAGTATGGGAACCCACATACCTTTATACACGCAGAATTTTTCAAAAGCACAACTCCAGGTAAGATTAACAGATAGTGGTAATAAAAAGCCAAGATATAAGAATGCTTTTATTAACTCTCAGATTAAAATAAAGTTCACGACACAGAATATAGTACTATCTTAAATAGAAACAATCTTGTTAAAAATCACAATGAAATTATCCTTCCTAAAAATATTTGTGAATTACCATAGGAAAATACATCAATGTGTATAACAGAACCGTGGCTTAAATCTCTATCCAATTGTGAAACCATGAAAAACTTCATTGTAATATTGCTCTTCCTCAATATCATGAACTTCAATTAACTCCTGGAAGAATATTTTTCTTTTAAAATGACTTTCTGCATGCTTGCTAATTTATAAAAGTATAGAAAAAATGATTACTATTTCCCTAATCAAGTCACTGCCCAAACTCACCTCAATATCTTCTGAATATGCCCACTCCCAAGTTCATGCTTTTTACAATTTTTTTCATTTTTTATTAGAATTTTCTTCATTTACATTTCACATGTCATCCTGAAAGTACCCTATACCCTTCCCCCACCCTGCTCCCCAACCCACACATTCCTGCCTCCTGGCCCTAGCATTCGCCTGTATCAGGGCAAATGATCTTAGCAAGACCATTAATGCTGTCCATTTGTGCATGGGTGTTGAACCATCTACTGAAGCATGGGAAACCTGCTGGTTTTTAACACCTTCAAAAGGAGAATCTCTGAACGTTCCATGAACATCTATACAATAGAAAACTAAGGGGAAAAAAGTGAAAGTAGTGAAGATGACTCAACAAACTATCAGAAAGTTGGGGAAATTAGTGTGTTTTGAAGAAAATTGGTAGTATCAGATCATTTTACTAGTAAAGAAGACATGGATAAAATCCCATTAAGAATGTAGTTTGTATATATTTATTTCTGTACTTTTAAATTTTTTCCTGTACTTTTTTTTTTACCTATATCAAGACAGTAATTCCCATAATATATAAACACTTATAAGAAGACTCTTTAATTTCAAATTTATAATGTTGATCATTTCCTGTGCCTCCATTAAGGAAAAGACAAGGTACAGTGGATAGATGAAATATTGTCCACACATATGAAAATAGAATTGTCTCCAACATATAATGAATTCTTAGAGCACCATAATTCACAAAACATGAAAATAATAGACAGAATACTTGAATAGATATTTCACTAAAATAACTTTATAAAAATCTATAAAGCCATGAAAATAAGTTCCAAATGTTATTCACCATAGAAACATTGAATTGCTGGAGTGGATGTGATGAAGGAATTATGTCACTGGGGTGGTCTTTGAGGTTTCAAATGCTCAAACCAGGCCCAGTGTCTCTCTCTCTTCTTCCTGCCTACTGATCCAGATGTGGACATTTTGGTTTCTTCTCCAGTAGGATGATTTAATTTGTGCCACCATATTTCCCCTCATGATGATAGTGGGCTAAACCTCTGAATCTGTACACAAGCCTCAATGAAATATTGTTCTTTATAACAGTTTCTGTGGTCATGGTTTATCTTCACATTAATAGAAAACCTAAGACAGTAATTTAGATGTGATATGCACTTGCTAACATTTTTTTCTGCATTTTTAGAATGAAAACAGGTAATAACAATAATCTTCCCCCATTAATACTCTTTGATTAAAACAAAACAGAATCTCTACTGGTTTTATATTTGAATTTATTATGTTTTTTTGCATGTATATGCTTATATAAATATTATTTTTATATTAGTTTTTATAATGTAATTATAATTTTATAATACTAATAACTTATGTCATATGTTACAACATTAAAATTCAGATAGAATTTTGTATACTTTTAGTGATGGACTAATACTTAAAGAAATAAAAAATATGTATTATTTCATTATCATAAACATATTCTAGTACATGAAATATTGTAAGTTATACTAGGTAAAAATATCCTAACTTTCCTCCTTTATGCCATGCTATAGAAAATTTCAGGATTTACACTATGCAGATTATAGATCTTATTCATATATGTATGATCCTAAATAAGCTCAGAAGAATATTATTCAAAACCAGTCACGCAAATGTTCTCTGTGATTGTGGCAGCATTTCCTCCAAATTTTCTTTTTATAGGTTATCATTACCTGTTGAACACTTTTTTCCTTTGCTCTCTATTGTTCAGTTCTGTGTTGCTTTATTTTTTGTTTATTTGCTTGTTTGCTTTTGTTTTGGATTTGATCTATAAACCATAATATCTCATTTTGAATGTAAGCACTGACAGATGTTTACCTGACATTTTGGGAACTGAGAAATTTAATTAAGTCAAAGGAGAAACACATATTTCTCAACTTAGAGTAAAAATGTCATTAGCTAGGAAATTCCCTTTGATGAGGAACATGCCCAAGGTCACAATAACATTGACTGATACCCAAAATGAGGAACCATTGCTCTGTTGCACAGATCTTCAAACATACAGGACTGATGAGACACTTACAACACTTATAATTTAACAGTTCCTGGTGTTAAATTGACTTGGTATTACCTATAAATAAATTTCTACCACTTTAGATAACATTAATACAGGTTTCCTACAAAGAGAAGATGAACATATAAATTTTGAACTGTGTAATAAATTGAATTATATACCTTGAGTTTTGATATTAAATACTTTTTTTTTCACTTTTAAATTAGGTATTTTCCTCATTTACATTTCCAATGCTATCCCAAAAGTCCCCCATACCCACCCACCCCCCACTCCCTTACCCACCCACTCCCCCTTTTTGGCCCTGGCGTTCCCCTGTACTGGGGCATATAAAGTTTGCAAGTCCTATGGGCCTCTCTTTCCAGTGATGGCCAAATAGGCCATCTTTTGATACATATGCAGCTAGAGACAAGAGCTCCGGGATACTGGTTAGTTCATATTGTTGTTCCACTATAGGGTTGCAGTTCCCTTTAGTTCATTGGGTGCTTTCTCTAGCTCCTCCAATAGGGGCCCTGTGATCCATTCAATAGTGACTGTGAGCATCCACTTCTGTGTTTGCTAGGCCCTGGCATAGTCTCACAAGAGACAGCTATATCTGGGTCCTTTCAGCAAAATCTTGCTAGTGTATGCAATGGTGTCAGCGTTTGGAAGCTGATCATGTGATGGATCCCTGGATATGGCAATCACTAGATGGTCCATTCTTTTGTCACAGCTCCAAATTTTGTCTCTGTAACTCCTTCCATGGGTGTTTTGTTCCCAATTCTAAGAAGGGGCAAAGTGTCCCTTATGTTTACCTTTCGCCATCTGGTAATCTGTGGAGTTAGTTGTTATAGTTGTCTCTGTTTAGAGATTGTTCTTCTGGTGATTCTGTTACCGTCTATCAACAGACCTGGGAAACAGGCTCTCTCCTCTGAGTTTCAGTGGTCAGAGCACTCACTGCTGGCAAGCTCTCCTCTTACAGGGAAGGTGCACAGATATCTGGCGTTTGGACCTCCTCCTGGCCGAAGATGAAGGCCCAAAACAGGACCTTTCCGAGAAGCTGTGTTGCTTTGGCAGGTCACAGAAGCTGTCAGCTTCTGTGGTGCACACTCTCACCTGTGCAGACTAAGTTCCTAAGTTCCACGGAGTCCCGGAACCAATATTAAATACTTTTAACTACTAAAAAACAAATGAAGCAATTTATCTTCCAGAAAAACATATGGGTTTTTAAAATGATAGTAGCAATAAAAGTGTAATGATACCAAACTCCAGATACCTGTGCATTTTAGGAAATGCTAACATTCATCATGTTAGGAAAAACAAAGAACTTAATCAAATCAGGTCATTCCCAGAGTTATACAAAGTGATCTAGAGCACTAAAAGTGGCAAACATTCAAAAATACATTTCAAAAGCACTCAAACAATAACTGAACCAGCACTGAGTAAATTGATAATCACATTTTATAGATTACATCTATTTTGTACTTGTTGGATTTGATTGTAAAATATACTGTGCATTGTGGTTTTATGAAAATAATGGTCTTTAGATTTATTTTTGTCTGTCATTATTGACTCTTATTATTAGGATGGTGCTATTCTGTTAAGATATGACTAGAATTCTTTCTCCATTGTTATATTAAAGATATAATCATCCTGTCATATACTTTATTCCATAAACATTAAGTAGAATTCACCAGTTAAACTATATGGAGCTTATATTAGTTTATTTCCCAACATTATAACCTGAAGCCAGATACCATGTATTAAAATAAGGATTATGGGATTTACAATCTGGTGGCAGACAGCCAAGGGTGTATTAGATCAATCTTTCTGGCCTCTGGCACAAAACTGATAAAAGAAAGAACCAATGGACACTAACTGGAATTCTCAAAGTACTACGTTATTCTGCTCTAAAAGATATACTACACAATCTAATTATCATGTAGTGTCAGTCACCTAATGATGATCTTAGCATCTCAATCTGAATATTAAGTCCAACAACTGTAATCTTAGAGTTTGGGAGGTTAAGCCAGGGATGTTTTGAGGTTGAGATGAGCCACAGCTCTACAATGATTCAAGTATAGACTCAGCTAAATACTGACATGAGTTTCAGAGTGGGCACATAATTACACTGTATCTGAAGTTGATATTCTACACTATGGAAGATTTAGGAGTTTTCTTTAACTATAAAAAGAATATTACCTATTGATTAAATTTTCTTAATAAAAATTCTATAATGAATCATCAATTTTTTCCTAAATGATTTTATGTTTGTTTTAAAATTTAAATACTATGGTATGTATGTGGACACAGAGTTATAGGGTTTTCTTTTTTTAATTTTTAATATTTTTTATTACGTATTTTCCTCAATTACATTTCCAATGCTATCCCAAAAGTCCCCCATACCCCCCCCACTTCCCTACCCACCCATTCCCATTCTTTTGGCCCTGGCACTCCCCTGTATTGGGGCATATAAAGTTTGCAAGTCCAATGGGCCTCTCTTTCCAGTGATGGCCGACTAGGCCATCTTTCGATACATATGCAGCTAGAGACAAGAGCTCCGGGGTACTGGTTAGTTCATCATGTTGTTCCCCCTATAGGGTTGCAGATCCCTTTAACTCCTTGGGTACTTTCTCTAGCTTCTCCATTGGGAGCCCTGTGATCCATCCAATAGCTGACTGTGAGCATCCACTTCTGTGTTTGTTAGGCCCCGGCATAGTCTCACAAGAGACAGCTATATCTGGGTCCTTTCAGCAAAATCTTGCTAGTGTATGCAATGGTGTCAGCGTTTGGAAGCTGATTATGGGATGGATCCTTGGATATGGCAGTCTCTAGATGGTCCATCCTTTCATCACAGCTCCAAACTTTGTCTCTGTAACTCCTTCCATGGGTGTTTTGTTCCCAATTCTAAGAAGGGGCATAGTGTCCACACTTTGGTCTAGGGTTTTCTTTCCTTGAGTTCCCTTGAATTACAATGATTCATCTATCATTTTAAAGGCTCGAAGTCTATATAAATATAGATAGATGAATATATGTGTGTATATTTATTTTGATTTTTCTAATCATATGCTATTTTATATGCTGTAATATAAATATATATTTGATGAATATTCAAGCTATTATAGTAACTCGTTCCAATAAATACCTAGAAAACAAAGTATCCTATAAATAACTCACCTTATAAACAAGCATATAAATAGATATTTCCTCAAGAAATCATACAACTGACAGACATCAAAAGCTGTTCTCTCCAACAAATCATTAGAGAAATATTATTCAAAATTACAAACTATCATCTCACCTCTTTTAGAGTCTTGATTATTAAAAATACCATAGATAGTGATTTTTCAAAATTGGAATATGGAGCAAAAAGGAGTCCTACTATATTGCTGGAAATAGGAAGTAGAATTATCACTATGGAAATGAATAGAGAAGATAGCTTGAAAAACAAAGCCAGGACAGTCAGATGCTGCAACAATTTCTCTTGAATCTGTATATTTAAAACATTAATTCAGTGCCCAAGTCAATTATTTTGTTCTCATATTGAGAGCAATATTATTTACAATAGCCAGGATATAAAAAAACCACTTAAGTGTCCGTTGACAGATGAATGGGTAAAGAAACTGTAGTACAATAGATGCAATAGAATAGAGTATGGGCTCTCTGCTCCTCCCTTTTCCAGAGACAGTGGCATTTTCTTGTGCAGTGCCAGCCTCATCCCATAGACAAAATGGTGAAGGTCGGTGTGAACGGATATGGCCATATTGGGCGCCTGGTTATCAGGGCTGCCATCTGCTCTACACTTGACATAGTGGAGATTGTTGCCACCAATGACCCCTCCATAGACCTTAACTACATGGTCTACATGTTCCAGTATGACTCCACCCATGGCAAATTCAACAGCACAGTCAAGACTGAGAATGGGAAGTTTGTCATCGACAAGGAAGCCTATCACCATCTTCCAGGAGCGAGACCATGCTAACATCAAATGTGGTGAGGCCGGTGCTGAGTATGTCGAGAAGTCTACTGGCATCTTCACCACCATGGAGAAGGCGAGGGCCCACTTGAAGACTGGAGCCCAAATGATCATTATCTCTGTCCCTTCTGCCAATGTTTGTTATGGGTGTGAACCATGAGAAATATGACAACTCACTCAAGATTGTTGGCAATGCATCCTCCACCAACAACTGCTTAATTCCCCCTGGCCAAGGTCATCCATGACAACTTTGTCATCGTGGAAGGACTCATGACCACGGTTCATGCCATCACAGCCACTCAGAAGACTGTGGATGGCCCCTCTGGAAAGCTGTGGCGTGATGGCCATGGAGCTGCCCAGAACATCATCCCTGCCTCCATTGGTGTTGCCAAGGCTGTGGGCAAGGTCATCCCAGAGCTCTATAGGAAGCTCACTGGCATGGCCTTCTATGTTTGTACCCCTAATATATCCATTGTGGATCTGACATGCCTCCTGGAGAAACCTGCCAAATATGAAGACATCAAGAAGGTGGTGAAGCAGGCATCTGAGGACCCACTGAAGGGCATTCTGGGCTACACTGAGGACCAGGTTGTCTCCTGCAACTTCAGCAGCAACCCTCACTCTTCCACCTTTGATGCTGGGGCTGGCATTGCTCTCAATGACAACTTTGTGAAGCTTACTTCCTGTTATGACAATGAATATGGCTACAGCAACAGGGTGGTGGACCTCATGGCCTACATGGCCTCCAAGGAGTAAGAAACAATAGACCACCCACCCCAGCAAGGACAATGACAGCAAGAGAGAGACCCTCGGTTGCTTTGGAGTCCTTATCCCAACTCGGCCCCGAACATTGACCATCTCCCTAACAATTTCCATCCTAAACCCCCATCAACAGGAGGGGCCTAAAGAGCTCTCTGTACTCTCTTGAATACCATCAATAAAGTTTGTTGCACACCCCCCAAAAGAATAGAGTATGATTCCACTTTTAAATACTTGCCATGTGAAAGAAAATGGAAAGAGTAGGAGGATCCTGTTCTAAAAGAGTCAGATGCTAAAAGAAAAATATAGTGTGATATCCTTTATATGTAGAATCTAAAAGTAGTCCAAAAAATTGAAACTTGGGTGACAAAAATAATGTCTTCTAGGAAAGAGACTGGGAAAATGAGAAAGCTAAATGTAGAGGTGTAGGTCAAGAGGCACAAACTTGTATGTGTGCAGCACAAACAAGTCTAGAGGTCAATGAAACATATGACTACTGTTACTACAGCTGTATGTTTATATATCTTTTATTTTATTTATTATTTTTTAAATTTTGTTTCATAGTCCAGTCATTATCCCCATCCACATATGCTCTCCAACTGTTCCTCATTCCATTCCTTCTCCCCTGTCTCCAAGAGTATGTTCCCACCCACACCCACTCCCACTAAACCAGACCTCCCCACTACCTGGGGCCTCAAGTGTCTCTAGTGTTAGGTGCTGCTTCTCTCACTGAGGTCAGACCTGGCAGTCCTCTGCTATTTATGTTTCAGGGGTCTCATATCAGCTAGTATATGCTGCCTGGTTGGTATGTCAGTGACTGAGAGATCTCAGGGGTCCAGGTTAGTTGAAGTAGCTGGTCTTCCTATGGGGTCACACTCCTTTTTACCTTTTTGCAATATTTCCCTAATTCAACCACAGGGGGTTTCTGGCTTCTGTACATTGGTTGGATGTAGATGTCTGCAGTTGACTCTTCATCTGCTTGTTTGGCCCCGTCAGAGGGCAGCCATGCTGGGCCTCTGTCTGTAAGCACACCATAACATCCATAATAGTGTCAGGCCTTAGAGCCTTCCCCTTGGGATGGATCCCTATTTGGGCTTGTCACTGAATCTTCTTTCCCTCAGATTTTTCTCCATTTTTGTCCCTGTACTTCTTTTAGATAGGGACAGTTCTGGGTTAGTGTTTCTGACTGTGGAAGCCCCATCCCTCAACTTGATGCCCTGTCTTTTTACTAGAGATAAGCTTTACAATTTACCTCTTCCTACCTTTGGGCATTTCATGTAAGGTCCTTCCCTTTGAGTCCTGAGCATCTCTGACCTCCCAGATCTCTGGTACATTCTAGAGGGTCCCCAAACCTCTTACCTCCTGATGTTGTCTGTTTCCCTTCTTCTGCTGGCTCTCTGGACTTCACTCCTGCTCCTCTCAAATACCAAAAAGTAGATTTTTACCTTCTCTTCCCATCAACAAAGCAGAGAGTGCTAAGAATTTTATGTCTATTTACATTGTGCTAATAATCATTTTATAAAACTTAAATACATACCAAAATAATTAAAATAAGATTTAAAAACATTAAATTAAAACTTGTAGCTTCACAGTACTTATTCTTTTTTAAAATAACCTTCCATTGTGTAGTAGGAATGATAACAATTTGGTGAGAATACCATCTAGTTCATTTTAACTTATGCAAGCTTCTACTGGCACTTCCAAATTGCACTCTCCTATTTTTGAAAGCAATAAATTTTGATCTTATCCTCACTCACATCTGTCTGTTGGTGTTTATGATTAGATTTTTAGCCATTTTATTAATTTTATCTCTCCAAAGAAAAGTATTATAGCTTACATTTTCATTAAACCTCTCGTTGGTTTGTGACTGGTTTCTAACTGAGCTGAGATGATTTAGGTTTTTTCAATATTGCTAAAAGTATTTCACTCTGTGAACATCCCAGATTTTCTCTCCTTTTTGAAATTGTCAGTCTTGGGTTAGACAGTTTGCATCATTTCCATGTTTGACTGTGACATAATTATTGCTACCACTATGAGGTACTCACACTGATTTGGATCTTTACTCACTGTCTTAACAGATTTATTTTTGTGTGAGTGGATATTTTGTTTGAATCTCTGTTTTTGCACCACATGAGTGTCTGGTGCTCCTGGATGCAAAGAGATGGTCTTAGACCCCCTCGAACTGCAATGAGGGTTGTTGTGAGCCACCACATAGGTCCTAAACAGTAACAATTCTCTTGAGTGCTGAACCTTTCTCTAACCCTCTCACTTCATTTCCTTAGTCATCCTCAACAGGACTCACCAGATCACCTGCAAGTTCTACATATAGTTCTAGGAATTTCTATGATATTTTATTATTTTGCTTTGCTACTAAGATATGTACAGAACTTCTAATCATCAGATCATAATCAATCATTATTTTTTATTGAATATTTTCTCCATTTACATTACAAATGCTATCCCAAAAATCCCCTATACCCTTCCTCCACCCTGCTCCCCAACCCACCCACTCCTGCTTCCTTTTCCTGGCATTTCCCTGTACTGGGGTATATAATCTTTTCAAGACCAAGGGACTTTCCTCCCATTGATGGCCAACTAGGCCATCCTCTGCTACATATTCAACTAGAGACACAGGCTCTGGGTGTACTGCTTAGTTCATATTGTTGTTCCTCCTATAGGGTTGCAGACCCCTTTAGCTTCCTGGGTATTTTCTCTAGCTCCTTCATTGGGGACCCTGTGTTCCATCCAATAGATGACTGTGAGCATCCACTTCTGTATTTGCCAGGCACTGGCATAGCCTCACAAGAGACAGCTATATCAGGGTCCTGTCAGCAAAATCTTGCCACTTAGCCAATCAATATTATTGCATTTTTGTTAGAAGCTATTTTAATGGCCTTCCAAACTATAATCCCATTATGTTTTCATTTGTATTTCCCTAGTGAGTCATGAGGTGAAACATGTTTTCACATATTTACTTCTCATTAGTTTATCTGCATCTTTTAAATAAAGGTCTAATCAGACCCTTTTTAAAAAAATTTCTTCTCTCATAGATCTATTTAATCTATTCAGATACCATTTTTCCTTGCTCTCTCTGTACACTCCTCTTTCTCCCAGATCGACTTGACCTCTGTTTCCTTCAGGAAAAAAATCACACCTCCCTGAGGACAAAACATGGAATAACAAGATAGAATAAAACAGGAACAACCCCTCTTCTTGTCCTTTTTATCACCTTGGAAAGAATACATCACAGTAAAGCCCTGGCTGACCCTATAACTTACTACATATACCAGGCAGATTCAAAATTTTAGAGATAGTGTTGATTCTCCTATCTCTACCTGACTCTGAGTATTGCAATTGGAAACATTCATTGCCATGTCTACCTCTCTCCTCATTATTAAAAATTTGATCACCAATATACATGTATATTTATGCATCACTATACATATATACACAATTAAAATTTATATAGATATGCAATTTAAAACATGATATGGTCGTGGAAGTTTAAGAAAATATAAGATAATTTAATTAATTCAGTAGTACTCACACAAAATAGAATTAAATATTGGGAGTGTTTCCTATTGTTATGAAGAGACATCAAGACTATGACAACACTTTTAAGAAAGCATATAACTAGGACTGGCTTACAGTTTCAGAATATTAGTCCATTTTTATCGTGAAAGGGGGCATGGTGGCACATAGACTGATATGGTGCTGAAGAGGTACTTGAGAATTCTACAGCCTGATCCACACACAGCAGGAATAGAGAGTCACTGGGTCTGGGTTGGGTTTTTGAAACTTCAGAGACCATCCCCAGTGGCACATTTCCTTCATCAAGGCCCGACCTATTCCAACAAGAAAACATCCCCTAAGTCATTTCAAGAAGTGCCACTCCCCGACAATGAATCAGTAAATATATGTCTTTATGGGAGCCATTCTTATTGAAAACTTCACAATGAGTCAAGACTATACACTTAGAAAAGGGAGAGTATCAATTCTGTCTAAAGATGAATATGAAGGATTAAGGAATATGTAAATAAAAGATAAGATATTTGTTATAGTCTCAAACAAATCAAATAAGAAATACCAATTTGAGAGCCGGGTGTGGTGGCACATACCTTTAATCCCAGCATTTGGAAGGCAGAGGCAGGAAGATTTCTGAGTTCGAGGCCAGCCTGGTCTACAGAGTGAGTTCCAGGACAGCCAGGGCTATATAGAGAAACCCTATTTCAGAAAAAAAAAAAAAAAAAAAAAAAAAAAACAATTTGAAGCAAAAATGATGCATAAGAATTTAATCATCATCATCACCATCATCATCATCATCATCATCATCTCCACAAATTTCAAAACTCATAATACTTCTCAGGGTTGTCAAGGTGACTGAACAGGTAAGGGCGCTTACTTGTAAACCTTATGGATTGACACCTAGGTCTGTATCCTGGAAGGAGAGAACAAAATTCTAAAATATGTCCTCTGATCTCTACTCATTCAAACATGTGCGCTCGCGCACGTGCGCGCACACACATACACACACACACACACACATACACACACACATGCAAGCAGAAATACATATACACAAATGTAAAACAAGAACTGCAGGATATAAAATGTATATTACACATTTTTTAAAAAAATCAATATGATAGAATGATAGTATTATTACCATGAGCTTATATTTTTGCTGAAAAGTTAAGGTATTATAACGATATACTTTTATAGTTTTTTCATGTATTATAAATATCTATTGATGTATTGACATAGGAAAATATTCAAAAATAGAAAAGACCTATATAAGATAGGTGTAAGAAAACAAGCAAGAGTAATTGGAGAGGCCATTGGACTTCATTACCTTGTCTTCAATGTATAATCCACTAAAACCAATCATTTAGCTCCCAGTTAATTAGCAAAAAGAAATAAGTGAAAATAATAAATAAAAAAAATAACTTCCTTAAGTGTTCCAATATCAGGAGACTATTCATGTACTAAGCTCATCAGACAATGTAATCTTTTGTGGTGAGTATTCAGTGTTTGGTAACACATATTCTGAACAGTGCCTCAATTTATTCACATAAATTATCCCTATAAAATGATTTTAGATTTCTGTTTGTGATAACATTTAATGTAACATTTATTTTAACAAATCAAGAAAATAAAATCATTGTACATTATAATGATTCTCAAAGTGACTTGTTAACATGTATGCAGAAAATTACGACATTATACTTTTGATTAGATTTTTTTCTGCAAAAAAAAATATTTTTGGCTGGCAACTTGTCAGATATATCTTCTTAAATGAGGATAGTTATTTAGAGTTGGTTGCTTCTTTCTAGCGGTTCTACTTTGGTTGTTTTGTAACACTACATTCCTATTTAGTGACCTGGTAGCTACCTAAATGTTAAGTGGCTATTATGGCAAAGGACTTAAAATTGCTTCAGAAGTGCTGGCTTATCCAGGGCAGCAAGCACTCTGCAGAATTCAACTGAATAAGGGTACAATTATAAACTAAATGCTTTTAAAAGGAATGTCCCTTCCATAACAAATGTGTGACAAATAACTATTTCCACACATCGTCCACAGTCTATTACCAACACATAGCTTTGGTTTGATTTGTATGAGTTGCTCTACAGAGGAATAAAGAGCCAGAATGAAATGTTTAATAGCCCTTCCTTTACCAAAGTTATTGCTAATGAGAGACAAAAGATGAAGCATTCCAAAAACAACTAAAGTTTTTGACCCTTCCATTATAATTTATGGGCACTTGCTGGAATATGTGTGTTTTCTCTTTTGATGTGTGTAGTCCTCTTTTAAGAGATTATAGCTTATGCACTTTGAGGGAAAGGTGAGGTATTTGATTCTAGCAATTCCTAGCCTCACTTTTGAGTCTCTCTCCTTTAAGTAATTCATAGGCTGAGCATGTCTCTTTTTTCTACTTTCTATATTTGACAACCTCTTCAGTTCTATAGAAAAGATAGAGCATGCTTTTAGTTTTCTCATTAAAAACTGTACTTCAGCAGATGCCAATTCTGAGACATGTCTCTAAGGAAGCATAGCAAGAAATATGTAAATGTCCATCTTTAGTCTTCTCATTTACATACCTTTATACCTATATTGTCATGATCAATCACAGAGTACTGAAGATCCTTGCTTCATAGCATGTTGGAGAGAATGTGGAGAAAGAGGAACACTCTTTCTTGCAGGTAGGATTACAAACTGGTACAACCACTCTGGGAATTAATCTGGAGGTTCCTCAGAAAATTGGAACTAGATCAACCAGAAGACTCAGCTATACCACTCGTGGGATTATACCCAAAATATGCCACCATGCCACCGGGACACGTGCTCCACTATGTTCATAGTGGTCTTATTTGTGATAGCCAGAAGCTAGAAACAACCAGGATGTCCCACAACAGAAGAATGGATACAGAACCTGAGGTTCATTTATACAACGGAGTACTACACAGCTATTAAAAATGAGGACATCCTAAGTTTTGCAGGCAAATGGATATAAATGGAAAATATCATCCTGAGTGAGATAACTCAGACCCAAAAGGACATGTACGGTTTGAACTCACTGATACATGTCTATTAGCCAATTTTTAAAAAGTGCTGAATACCCAAGATACAGCACACAGAACTAAAAAAAGTCAACAAGCTGAAAGGCTCAAGTGAGGATGCCTCCGTCTCACTTGGAAGGGAGAAGAAAGCAATCATGCGGCAGAGAGAGGGAGAGACCTGGGTAGGAGAAGGTAGGAGGAGGTGAAAACAGAAATATGATCGGGCATTGGGGACTAGGGGGGTGGGCAGGAATGAAGCTCTGAGGGCCAGCAGAATAAATAAAAACAAGCAGCCTAGGGAAACGGGGGGTTGGGGGACTCTCTAATATGTACCAGAGACCTGGGAGGTGAGACATTCTCAGGACTCAAAGGGAGGGACGTTAGGTGAAATGCCCAATAGTGGAGAGAGGGAAATTGTAGAGTCCATCTCCAGTAGAAAGAAAGAGCATCAAGTGGAAGGATGGGGTGGCCATCCCACAGTCAAAAACTCTGACCAAGAATTGTTCCTGTCTAAATGAACTGCAGGGACAAAACCCTGAGGAAAAAGAGGTCCAGTGACTTGTCCAAATGTGGATCTATCTCAACGGGGAGGTTCCAAGGCCTGACACTATTTCTCATGCTGTGCTGTGCTTACAGACAGGAGCCCAGAATCTCTGGATCTCTGAAAGATCCAAAAAGTAGCTGATTGAGAAAGATGCAGATACTTACACCCAAGCAATGGGCTTAAGCCAGGGACCACTATAGTTGAATTAGGGACAGGATGGAAGAAGGTGAGGAGGAGGGGGACCCCATAAGATGATCTGCAATTAATCTGGATCCCCGAGAACTCTCAGATACTGAGCCACCAACAAGGTAGAATACATTAGCTGATATGAGACTCCCAACACATATACAGCAGAAGAGTACCTGGTCTGGACTCAGTGAGAGAAGATGCACCTAACCCATGAGAGATTTAAAGCCCCAGGGAGTGGAGAGGCTTGGCAGGATGGGGTGAGGTGGGGTGTGGGGCATCTTCTTGGAGACTAGGGAATGGGGGATGAAGAATAGGATGAGGAACTGTCAGAGGCAGACTGGGGTAGGGGATAACGACTGGATTGTAAAAAAAAGATTAAATATAATTTTAAAATAAAATAAAATAGAAAATTATCTAAAAGAACAAAATAAAGCAAAATAACAAAGGCTAAAAAGAACAGAATTACAAAATGTGATATATTAGTTTACATGAAATAGCAAAACTGGGTATTCCAGTTTTCAGACTGTCAGTATATCTTTTCATTCATCTTATACCAAAAGTAATATATAAAACTATTCATGCAAATCGATGCTTATTTTCATAAGTAACTAAAATTTAAGCTGTTTGATTTATTGTATTACTCTTCTAAACTATGGCAGAAATATAAATTTAAAATAGAATACATAATTAAAATGGACCAATGTATTATTATTAGTAGTAATAGTAGTATTATTATTTACAAAAACATTCCTAATCACCATATTTTTAATCTACAAATTATTATTGTTATTTATGACATTTGTGTCTGGTACTCTATTTTTATCTTCTATTATTCTATATACCTTATTTTGTTTCTTCTTACAATTTATCCTTCTTACCTGTTCAGTTTTAACTATTTGACTATATCTGTATTTATTTAGTTTCTTTGTTAGAAAGCTTATCTTATAACTGCCAGTAATAGCTGCAATGATAAAACAGTTATAATTTAATTTATTGAATACTTTAATATCTTTGTTTAATATCTATACTATGAGAAGACAAGGTATACAGACTACAAATGTATAGCTCATTTGATACTGTAGAGACTGCCAAAAGAAAGATTTTCATGCTCTCACATGCTTCTCATCCTCAGAAACTTCTGACATCACAAGGTTTTGTTTTGCAAATATTTGTACATGTGGGAGTATATAAAATGCATTGAATCTTACATTTTTTTTTTGGATAAACATTCTTTTTTAGATTCATCCTCCAACTCAACCTTGTGCATTATATCAGATCATTAATTTGCATTACGATACACTATCTCACAGGGTTAATGTAATACAATATATTTATAGCCACTGCTATTGATAAGCAACCGGGTTGTTTTCAGAACTTGATATTTTGAGTGGTACTGCCATGAACTCCTGGCTGACTTTGATGTGGCATTGGAGTTCTGAATGTTTAGGATCACATTGCTATGAAGCAGGGTATGCTTTGCTGGACCCTCATTATTCTGTCAGTACTTTCAAAGTAGCAATAAGCTTTTATGTGCAAGAATTCCTCTGCTCTACATTTCTACCAACACGGCTGCTTTCTGTGATGTTTGAAGTTTGAGTTTTTGTACTGGTTTTTTAATTAAAGTATATAATACATGAGAATAAAATGTAAAGGATTTTATATTTTGGGTATAATACCAAAGTATTCAGAACCATACAAGAAATGCAGCTCTAAGGAAAATAATCTGTAGCCACCTTTTCAGACTGTCATGGCCAAAACAAAAACTGTGCTGTTTCTTTGTCTCTCAGGGGAAGCAGTTCTCCCTGCACAAGACTCAGTGCGTAGTCACTGCTTTGTAGGACCTTGAAAAAAAAGCAAACTTTCAGTTTTTTTTTTTTTTTTTTTGCATGTATAAATCCCTACCCTGACACTTCCAATTTTGGTCTCTTTGTCTGAGCCTGTGGATGTCTGTTCCATCATGTGCCTTTGAAGATATCTCCTGTGAAGGAAAAACTAAATTATCATTTTATTAATTTTTATTAGTTCTTTGAAGTCATCCAACTTGTTTCTACGTCCTGCAAATTTCCCTGGATCATTCCCTTCCTACCCACCATCATTTCCAACCTTTTTTGTTTCGTTTTGTTTTGATTTGTTTGTAAATTCAAAACCAATTTGTAAAGTCCAATTATTCATAGTTATTTGGTCTTCCACAGAAAAAGTGATTGGCTTACCACTGGCTAAACAGGGAGAAATTGCCTTTCCCTCTCCTAGTAGCTTGAAATTGTCAATAGCTGCATGACTACAAATGTGACTCTGTATAACTGCCAGAAGAAGAAATACTTAATGACAACCTTACCTTGGACTTAGATAATCTCTATATTATATGTGTTCTTGCACAATCCACTCTGTTCACGAAGTTCTCCGAAACTAGTGCATTCTTTCATTCAGGAATCTTAGAAGTTAGCCAACCCCCAAATCTCCACTGATCAACATGAAGTGAGTCTTTAACAGCAAGAACTGCGTAACAGGAGGACAAAATTGGAAGTGTCAGGGTAGGGATTTATACATGCAAAAAAAAAATGCTTCCTATTGGTCGAATGTTTGCTTTTAACATAGCAATATGTAATTAATTTTGGCTTGTTGCTTTAAACAGTTACTCCAGTGTATGACAGCTCTACTTTCTCTTTCTCAGATTAACTGAGTTTCTGAAGCATTGCTTTACCCAAAGGGTAAGGATGCTCTCAAAGTTTAGTATTTAAACTCGAGTCAGAATTTGCTTGTACTTATCAGGAGAGACAGGAGTTACTTACCACACAGGAAGCTTAGTTGGTTTGGTAAGATATACTGCTAATCAAAAAGAATAGCAAAGACTTATATAAAGATGTTTTTTTGTTAGGAATAGATGTCATATCAAGAATGAGATGAGTTCTGCAGACTGAAAATGTTTGGTGGGTATTTTAATTATTTAAAAGTCCCCATACAATAAAAGACAAAGATAAGTAAATGTGACATTTTGATGGCTTGTCCAATGAATGATACTTTTATTTATGTTAATGGTGTGAGAAAGAGGCTAAACTATAATGTTAAAGTATTGATGATGAATAAACTCTTATTTTTCCTCAAGAAACAGGAATAGAAATCATGAGATCATTAGTCTTTTACTTGATTACTTCAATTTTCAGATGCATAAACGGTTAATGTTTAAAAATTCAGCCAAATTATGGCTGAAACAGCTTTTCATAATGGATTCTCATAATATATTCTTTTGCAGTTTTGTTCAGATATTATTAAAGGAAGCTTCACTTACATTTTATCCATTTTAATGGAAAATATTTCAACTGTCTAAATCACAAAGTAGCTAAAGAAAGTAAATGCTATTAACAGAGTTGAGTTTTAGGAAATGTCACTCATAAAGCTTATGAAATCTGAATGCATTTTTAGAAAAATCATCATAGAAGGAAAAGGTAGGAAAGAGCCTCTTTGGCAAAGGGCGGGAGGAGGGAATTCTATCATGTTGAAGTTTTAGCATAATCTGAATTGTGAATGTTTTGCATGTTGCTGACATACTGCATGGCTTAATGCCGATCTCTATTAATTTTTAAATTTGATATCCTTTCCTGTTCTTGGTTTGGGCTTACGTGTTTTACCTTTAAAATGGTAAGTAATGTAGTTACTGTGATTATGTCGTATTTTACTATTGTCCTGCTTTACAGAAGCTTCTAGCGCCAAGTCATAGACTTTCAAGACACTCAGGATGTTTGATAAAGGTCAGTTAGACAAAGACATTAGGAGGAACTATTCTAGTCTTGAGATACCCATGTCAGTCATTGTTTCTTACCCATGGCCACCTTATACCTCACAGTCATTGTACATCATTACATAATTTCATCTATCTGTAAACTGTACCGTTCATACAGCCTACTGGACAGAGACTAGTTCTCACTCCTACTAATTCTCCACAAATGCATGCTAAGAATGCCTTTTTCCTCCCTGTGTCTCATTCACCTTAGTTCTTTCTTTATTTTATATTATCTTTGATATTATAATTGCAACATATTCCCTTCCATTTCTCCCCTCCAAGCTTTCACATAGGATCCCCTTTCTTTGTCAAATGCCTGGTCTCCTTTTCACCAACTGCTATTGGATGTATATATGTACACGCATATATAACATAAATATGACCTTATTAGTTAATATGATGTTACTTGCATGTATGCTTTCAGGATGGAACATCTGACAATTAATTGCTGTGCTCTTTCTCAAAGAAGACTTTTTCATACTCTCACCAGCTTTCCTCCATTGTCTGCAGGTCTATGTGTAGGTTTGAGGCCACTGAGATTTTTCTCACTCACTTTTTGGCATGCTCATTGAAATGATTGCTTAAACCAAATGTTACTAAAACCATAACAAAGCTACTGTCTGACAAACACACAAATCACATTCTCTTAATCACATGATACTTGTGCCTGCTCTAGGTTGCAGTTAGTAGAGAAAATAGTCTCCCCTGTGAATCATGAACTATTCAGTAATATTTATGTGTATTCACACATTTTCAAGGCTATGTGCTATCTATGGAGAAGTGTAGGAGAAAGAAAGGAACGAAGAAAAACTTACTCTTGGAAGTTCCAAACTACAGAGAGTTTAATATTCTTTTTCCTTGGTGTATTTTAAGAAATCATATCAGGGTCAATCAGTTTGCTTTGAAACAGGATACTTCACTTCACATGGAAATTTAGTTCATCTTCCAATTGAATGTCTCTGGAGAATAGTCTGTGTTATTTATATAAAGAGATATGATTCCTACCAATGAGGGATCATAATAGGAAAGATAGTTTTAAAGGAAAAAATATAGATCAACAGCACTCAACCTTAAAATCATAATTACTTTAAAATTGTTTGAAATGAGATTTTTTTCTTTAAAGAATAGAAGTGTCTTCAACATAACTATGCATATTAGTTTTCAAAGGGAAAAATCCATTTATTTTTAAGTAAGCGTGCTGAGAGGTATGATATTCAAAAGTCATGTGGCAGTTGATGTACAGAAGGTAATTACTGGCTTTGTGAATTAGTCTCTGAATTGGGTTGTATTTATTTATATTCACATACAGAAGTAAAGTCTTGATTGTAACACTGTTGCTTTCTATCAATAACCAGAAATATACCTTCTTTGTATTTGTTGTTTCTTGATCTTTTCTGGCATGGATTAATTTAAGTCAGATACATCTTAGATTGTTTATTTTAAATATTGGCTTGTAGGGATCAGCCTCAGATTTCAAATTTTAACTTTAGTATCATTTTCAGTGAAATGTTGTTCTTAAAAAGTGAATGCATAAATTGCTATGTGACATTTTCACAGAAGTTATATATCAAAGACACATTATGAAACTAATAAAATCAACAGCAAGAACATATAATACATATTTTCAACCCTCCAGCACCATCCCCAGCTCGGTAACAGACTACCTGTTAGAGCTTCTAGTCATGCTCTGCTCTTATTCTTAAGGGACTAAGCAGATTCTTGTGGGATACATTGTTTTTCTCCTCCTGCTGACCCTTTAACCCCACTCATGAACATCCAGATTCTTGTGTCAGTTCCCAATACCTAGAAACACATTTTACTTGGGAACCCTGATAGCTATGCTTAGAAGAATTCTAGAATTTCCTAGTGGGCAACACAGAGATGCTCTATAACTGTTAGGATCAGAGAGAACAATAGAAACTAAGGAATAACACAGGATATCAACAACAACAAAATCCAATCCCAGATATTAGCACTTCTAACTACAATCTTTCCAATCCCACACACTTAGATACTATCCGAGAAATACAAACCATAACAGCCAGGACAATATGTCTTCAGTAGAGCCCAGCACCTCAACAACAATAGGCCATGGGAATCACAACATAACTGATGCATAAAACAAAAATGTTAAAATAGACTTTATGAATATGATAGAGGTTCTTAAAGAGAAAATGAATAAATTCCTTAAAAATGATTATATTTTGAAATTAAAAATTTAGGAATTTGAACAGGAACCTCAGAGGCAAGCCTCACCAACAGAGTATAAGAGATGGAAGAGGTATTGAAGACAAGATAAAAGAAATAAATACCTCAGTGACAAGAAACATAAAATCTAAAAATCTCCTGACAGAAAATATCCAGAAAGCCTGGAACATTATGAAAAAGACCAAATCGAAGAATATTAGGTATAGAGGAAAGATAAGAAACCACGCTCAAAGGCACAGAAAATATTTTCAGCAAAATCATAGAATAAATGTCACAACCTGAATGGAGGAAATGCCTATAAAGTTAAAAGAAGCAGAAATAACTTCGAATAGATGGGACCATGAAAGAAATTCTCCTTAGAGCATAATAAACAAAACAGTAAACATACAGAAGAAAGAAAGAATATTAAAAGTTGCCAGGGAAAAGGGGAAAGTAACATGTAAAAGGCATGTATTAGAGTTATACCTGAAAATAAAAAGATTTTTACCAACCACACATCAGATAGAAGGCTAATAGTCAAGATAAATGAAAAACTCAAAAAGCTAGATATCAAGAAAACAAATAACCAATTTGAAAAATGTAGTACAGATAGTCCCCCTCACTCAGTTTTTTAGCCCATCCCCCATTCCTTTCTCTTCTGAGAGAGAGGCAGCCCACCTGGCTATCCCCACCCCAGGTTCACCAAATCTTTGCAGAGCAAAGTGCATCCTCTCCCACTGAGGCTAGACAAGGCAACCCAATTAGGGATGCACATTTCATAGACATGCAACAGCTTTAGCAACAGCCACTTTTCCAGTTGTTGGGGAACCCACACGAGAACCAAGGCTACATGTGAGCAGGTCCAGCCCCTATATGCTCTTTGGTTGGTGGTTCAGTCTCTTAGAATCCCCAAGGACCCAGGTTAGTTGACTTTCTGTTGGTTTTCCTGTGGAGTTCCTTAAAAGAAAAGACAAGAAGAAAAGAAAAAAAAAAACCCATAAACCTCAGAAATGCTTAAACAAATGTCAAACATCTTTAGTCCCTATGGAAATGCAAATCAAAACTACTTTGAGATTTCTTTTTAAGCTTATCATGATGATTATGCGAAGTAAAGTGAACTCCTCTCTGTGGCTGAAGAGTTGAAAACTTGTACAGCCATTATGGAAGTCAGCAGTTCCTCAGGATAATATGAATCTATCTACTTCAAGAACAATATACCACTCTTGGCCATAAACCCGATGGAATGTTTTAGTTTAGTTTTTGTATGGGATGACTGAGCAAGGAAACTAGTGTATATTTCATTTCCTGTACATTTTCTTGGGCTCCTTTCCTTCTGTCTGTTTTGTCTTACTCTAGTAGGTTAGGTTCATTTTATTTTATTGTAATGTTTTATTATTATATGATAGATACCTTTTGTTTTCTAAATAGAGATAGAAAATGAGTGGACACAGATGAGAGAGGAGGTGCAGAGGAACTCAGAGGATCAGATAGAAGGAAATCCATAACCATGCCTTATTATGTGGGAAAAAAGGGCTATTTTAATCCCAGTACGTGGGAGGCAGAGGCAGGCAGATTTCTGAGTTCGAGGCCAGCCTGGTCTACAAAGTGAGTTCCAGGACAGCCAGGGCTAAACAGAGAAACCCTGTCTCAAAAAACCAAAAATAAATATATAAATAAGTAAATAAAAATAAAATTAAAAAATTCTTTTACTATTTAAAAGTATAGAGCATTGGTTCTCAATCTGTGGGTGTCACTCGTTTGTCAACCTTCTACCTCTAAAAAATATATATTACAATTCTTAACAGTAGCGAAGTTCCAGTTATAATGGAGCAACAAAAATAATCTTATGCTTGGGGGTCACCACAGCATCAAGAACTGTATTAATGGGTCACAGCATTGAGAATGCTGAGAGGCACTGCTATAGAGGGACAGCTCCGTCCCTAGCCCTTTATCTTCCTTCAAGATCTGTTTTGGATATTTATGGCAAGACATCATGAAGCACTGTAACACTGGGGCTTAACCACTCCCTTAGGGAAATTTCCTATGGAGGCCATTTTAAATTAAGGTGAAAACTAACATGCAGGGATTGTATGTGGAATGATTCCAAGTTCCACATTGCTGTAGGCCATGCATTAGCATTAGGGTAGATGAGATGATATCTGAATACAGGCATCAGGCAACCTATGGGAGAACGTTGAAGATGAGACTATCTACGATAATTGTCCTAAATAGATGAATGTCATACTCCTCAATTGCACATGGACATGAACACTAATCTACCTGTTGTAAATTGTTTGCAGCCACACTTCTCTTTGAGAGAAAAGCCTGCTGCTTAAGTTCTAACCCAGATAGTAATTCTGTTCTCTGGAAGGCATACTTTCTCCAGTGAATTCGGATAATCTTTTTGTTTATTGATTCTTGCATTTTCTGTGCTGATTCTAGAATATGATATTGAGCACAGCTTCCTTAAATGTGTGATGAATCTATATTATGTGTCACATAAATGGGTGTGGTATGTGACAATTACAAAAGGTTTAAGAATAGTAAACTTGGACCCCATCGAATGTATAATGAAGTCATTACGGAATGTATAATGAAGTGTTTATGGAAGATGGGATTTGTGTTTCCTCATGAGACTTCACTACAAGCTTGGTTTTGAAGATAAAGCACATACATGATGCATTGTGAACATTCATATCATATAAGGAAATCAAAGGCTGCCTAGAACCACTTAGCACAGATTAGGCAATACCTTAAATTACATAAATCACTGTGCCCTTTACATCCATATACAATTTCCTGCTCGTACAGAAATGGGATTGTTTAATTGCAAGACAAACAAATAAACAAACAAACAAATTTTTCAATATTTTTCTGACATCACTCTCCAGCTTCCAAGTATCATATCAATTAGCTTGAATCACTTGGACTTTATTGTTTTGTATTGTTGGCATTAAAACTTTCTGTTTAGGTTGCATCTAGAGTTTTTATAAAATTATAAATTATAAATTATAAATTGTAAATTTTGTTGTTGCTTAGAGCTGAGTTTCCAAAAAACATATGAAAAGGTCATAAACATACATGTATTTTTTGTGTATCACATATTTGTAAAGCTACTTTCTTAACATTGATGGTCATAAAAACAAAATATTGAATAACTCTGAAACATATTAAATCTGCTCTACTTCTTGGAGCACTAAACAGTCTAACAAGATTAAATCTTTCATATAAATCAGTGCATCTGCCTTTAGTAAACAGTAAAATTATATGTTCTGAGTTATATTACAAGCATTTTTTGATTAAGTATTTTGTGTCAATGTCAAATTCCCACAGAATATCTGTTTTAATATTTTAGCTATTTTACTTTATATTTTGAAGTTTTTTTGTCTATTTTGTTTGTTTATTTGTCTTTTTTATTTTTGTTTTCTTTTTTGAGATAGAATTTTAATTTATAATACTGCTTGGTTGGGAGCTTGCTATATAGACCAGATTGGTGTTGACCTCTCAAACATTAACCTGCTTCTGTCTTCTCAGTGTTGTGTGTGTTATCATGCTTGATCTAAATTTTTTCACATATGACACACCATAGCTAATATAGAAATCATTAATAATGTACAGTAGACTATGACATATCTATAAATGAATTTATTTTTAAGTACTTACACAGTGTAACTATAAATGAAGTGCATATCCTTAGTGTAACTCTTAGTCATAGTCTTTCCATTTGTTGTAGAGATAACAATATTGAGCAAGAATAGTCAATTTTAACAGTTGAATAGTATTTTATTATATAAATGAACCACATTTTTTTGTATCTGTTCTTCTGTTGAGGGACATCTGTGTTGCTTCCAGTTTCTGACTATTACAAGTAAAGCTGCTAGGAACATAGTAGAGCACATGTCGTTGTAATATGGTAGAACATCTTTTGAGTATATGCCCAGGAGCAGTATAGCTGGGTATTCGGGTAGAACTATTTCCAATCTTCTGAGGAACCTCCAGATTGACTTCATGAGTGATTGTACCAGTTTGCAAACCCACCAGCAATGGAGAAGTTTTCCTCTTTCTGCACATCTTTAACAGTGTGTGAAGTCACTTGAGTTTTTGACTTAGCCATTCAGATTAGTGAGGTGGAATCTCAGGGTTGTTTTGATTTCCATTTCCCTGATGACTAAGGATGATAAACATTTCTTTAAGTGCTTCTCAGCCGTTGGAGATTCCACTGCTGAGAACTGGCTGTGCCCCATAATACAGAAAATGTGGTTCATTTACACAATGAACTACTAGTCAGGTATTAAAAACAAGGACATCATGAATTTTTCAGGCAAACTGGAAGGGACTAGAAAGTATCATCCTTAGTAATGTAATCCAGACCCAAACGACATGCATGATAGGAGCCTAGAATGGCTGCCCTGTGAGAGTATCTAAAGGCTATTGACTGAGACAGATGCACAAACTCACAGCCAAGCATTGGTCTGATGACATAGGCCCCTATGGAAGAATTAGGGGAAGAACTGAGAAAACTGACAAGCATGGCACACTCATAGTAAGAGCAACAGTGTCAACTAATCTGGACCCTTAGGAGCTCCCAGAGATTAAGTCACCAACCAAAGGCGGTGACATCAGGTGGTCCTAGGCCCCAGAAAATATGTAACAGAGGAGGACTGCCATTTCTGGCCTCAGTGGGAAAGGATTCACCTAAACCAGAAGAGATTGTTGCCACAGGGTGAGGAGATACCTGCAGGGGGCACCATCTTCGAGGCGAATGAGAGGGGACATGGGAGGAAGAGTTCTGTGAGGGGGGACAAGGAGTGAGAGCGACATTTGAGGTGCAAATAAATAAAATAATTAATTAATAAAAAGAATAATCTGGACAGTTATATTAATTATGACTTTAAATTCTTGTGTGTGTGTCTGTGTCTGTGTGTGCGCGCGCGCTCGCTTGTGCGTGCACATGTGTGCTTTATTGCATCACAGTGTGGATATGTGTGTGTAAGTGTTGTATGAGTTTGGAGTTTTGGTTTTCAATGTCTACCTTGTTGGGACAGGATCTCCCTGCTTATTTTTACTGTATTCACTTAAGATTTCACTGTAGGACTCCTGGGATTAGAGATATTTATCGCCTCATCTAGCTTTCTATGTGGGTTTCTGGAATTAAACTCTGGTTGTCAGGATTATGGGGATATCACTTTTACCCACCTGCATATATTTTACCCCATACCTGCATATATTAATGAAGCATGATGTTTGAATTTGCTTAAATTTAGATTTTATTAAGATAGATGTATATAGTTTATAAGATAGTACTCTCTTGTTGTTATACTTAATTTTAGTTATTAAACTGATAAATCTACAATCACGAGAGCGAAGGGTCTCCTAGAATATATGAGAGGGATTATCGTAATTATACATCATACACACACACACACACAGAGAGAGAGAGAGAGAGAGAGAGAGAGAGAGAGAGAGAGAGAGAGAGAGAGAGAGAGAGAGAGAGAGAGAAATACCCCGCTAACTTTGGGTGACATCATTCCCTTGATTTGGTAATATTAGAATATAAATGTAGAGAGACTCTGAGCCCATGCATTCCTTGCTCTCTGCTTCTTATCTATAGAAGCAATTTTGCCATGCTGTGTTGAGCTATTGTCCCTGTTGCTTCTCTGCACTGATGGAATGTAATCTAGAACAATGACCCAATGAGCTCATTTGCTCTTATATTGTTTTGATTGATGTATTTGAGCATAGCAACAAGTAATAACCTAATACCACTGCTACCAGAAACCCTAAAGCATTCAATAAACCATAATAATATTTATCTAGCTCCTTCTTCATGACTTCCAAGTGTTTCCAGTTGCTGTCATTCTACTTTAGTAATTATTCATGGAGCCAGGGTTTTAATGTGTTTCTTCCAATTTTGGACAGTATGTTCAAAGTTAACATGTACATTTGATTAATTTATGGAACACGGAAGAACATAGATGATTTTATTTGTTTACTTTTGAAGAGTCAGTCCCAGGCATTCCCCTATACTGGTTCATAGAACCTTCACAGGACGAAAGGTCTTTCCTCCCATTCATGCCAGGGCCAGGAAGCAAGGGTGGGTGGGTTGGGGAGTAGTGTGCGGGGTCAGTCCCAGGCATTCCCCTATACTGGGGCATAGAACCTTCACAGGACCAAAGGCCTTTCCTCCCATTCATGCCAGGGCCAGGAAGCAGGGGTGGGTGGGTTGGGGAACAGGGTGCGGGGACGAGGTTATAGGGAAGTTTTCATGGGGAAACTAGGAAAGCAGGTAACATTTGAAATTTAAATAAAGAAAATATCTAATAAAAGAAAGAGTCAGTCCCAGAAGTGGTGCACATACACAACTTGCTCCAGTTTCACTGTTTATGACTCATTTGAAATGTTATGTGGTAGTCAGCAGAGAAGGCTGCTCAGATATGGGTTTAAACCAGTAGCAAGTCTTTATTAGCTAGCCAGTGACTACACTAAGTGCCTGGCATGACAAAGTACCCCTGAGTGTTTCTCAGGGTGAGCTTTTAAGCACAGAAAAACCATGTTCTGGGTTGACATACTTCAATTAACAAAAATAGTCAGCAGTGGACCTATAGAAGCTAGAAATCAAGGAAAGTACAATTTGAGACTTTCCCAGAACTAAATAAACTTTGATGGTTTAGGACTTCGTTTTCAGTTTTGGCAGATGGTGTTGGCTATGTGCTAAGTTTTGTAGCCTGAATGGTACTTCCATCTTGGAGTCAGCTGTGACAGGATCTGGAAGCCTCCTTAGGTCTTGGGTCCTGTTAGAACAAAAATGTTATTTAAAGAAATTCAGAAAATAGTATAAAAACAAAAGTTCCAAAAGGTTTAAAATGTGCCATTATTTAAATATTAGGAAATTCAGGCAGATTCTATAATTACAATTACCTCCAGATGTTTAAATAACCACTAAGTTATGCTTTAAATTTGAATTTGAATGGACAGTCAACTCTCTGGACCTGTGTGTTCTGGGTTTATAGATGAAATCAACCCTCAATAAAAAGTATCCAGAGGTTTTTGTCTGTTCTTAACATATATAAACTTTATGTTTTTTCTCAACGTAATATAACAACCACTCATATAGCATTTATTTTGTATTAGACATATAGTCTAGAAATTATATAAAATGTGATAGACAATGACTATAGTGTATATGCAAGTGCTATCATGAAACATAACATTTTTTTCAATGCATATTACACGCAAGATATTTTTCACAAGATATTACATTGATTATTGACATAGCAATTATTAGTTTCAGTTTCTTCCAAAGTTCTGAAGTAGCTTTACAAGGGATTCTCATACGTCATTAAGTTGGGCATGACTTTTACATTTTTTTTTTATTTATTTAGTTTTTGAGACAGGGTTTCTCTGTATAGTCCTGGCTGTCCTGGAACTCACTTTGTAGACCAGGCTGACCTCGAACTCAGAAATCCACCTACCTCTGCCTCCCGACTGCTTGAATTAAAGGCGTGTGCCACCAAGTCAGCTACCTGACATTTTATACAGGTGCCTCTGTATTTGCAGGTTTATGTATCTGCAGCAGAAGTATTCTACAAACAAATCTACAGATTCAAAATAGTGCCTCTCTTTAAGTAAGTAAAATGTTACTCTTTTAGGTTTGCATCCTGAAGAAAAAAAAGCAAGGTGAAAGTCTGTGGAGTGAGTGGCTTGTTCAAGAGTCCCACTTCATGGAGTTTGGGAAGTGAAATGGCTGAAATGGCCACTCTCAATGATCTTTTGAGACAGCTTATATATAGGATAACTTTTAAAGCTTTGCATTAGGTTCCTACTGTATTAGCATATGTGTTACCTTGATTTATCCTTTTTATAGCTGATGTTAGAGATTCTCAGAGTTCTTTACTCTTCTACTCTGTAATAATGTGACAGTAAATTTGATGTGGTTGTGACCTACGCTAAGATTTCTGCCTGAAACTTGGCCAATTGTGCTGAGTCTTAAGTGCAGCTCTTCACCTGAGACTTCCTTGTTAAAGGACCAATAGCAGCAGCTTTACATAAGGCTTCATCATTTTTATGGGGGTGCTTTCATCCTTGAAGTACACAGTCACCTACTAAGTTTCAGAGGTAGATTTCAAACAACTTCTTAAGTGGCTGTATGGCCTTTGGCAAGAGCATCCTTCTCTATAACAATGGTATGACAAAAGTCTGAAAACAGAAGTTACTTCCTTTTAAAGATGAGATTTACCAGGATAGTAAGTACAAAAAAATGTTCAAAGATTATGGGCTGATGCTTATATGTTTTAAAATACATATCCTCATGATTTCATTACCAGTGATACATTGTGAGGGGGGTGTCTATTAATTGGCATGTGGCTAGCAGTTGCCTCTCATGATGTGGAATGCAGAACCAATGGGAAGATTGATTATATATGATACCCATGGACAACTTACAGCATAATGTGGCCAAGGTCTCCAAAGTCATGAAAATCCATCTCTGTTTCACTTTTCATCCTTGAGGAAATTAGTAGAATGATCTGTGGAATTGGAGTTTATAAAGATTCTAATGTCATCTGTTGCAGTGGTTGGTTGCATTTTTTGCTGGACAAATTGTAAGCAATGCTACAAATCTGGATCATTTCACTCCAAAGGCAAAGATGTTCAAGATGTGAGCCCTTGAATGCCATGTTGGGTGAGAACTCTGTAGAAAATACCAGGGTGCTGCAGGCACCCTAGCACACCCAGGATCTTAGGATCACTGGGGAGGATCAGCCTCAAGAGAGGGCTCTGACCCCAGGACTCAGGTGAGAGCACCATCTTTTATCTCAGGTCTCTCAGAGACCAGTCCTTAAATGACAGTGTGTGGACTACAGAAGCAACAGAGCTTCTTGGGCAGGGTCCCTTCGGAGCTTCATCTTCAGCCAGGAGACAGAGCTGAGCTCTAGAACTCTGTGCACTTGCCTGAAGACAGTACTTTGACGACTGAGACTCAAGAGAGAGTTGGACTCACAGGAGTGCTGACAGGGGCTAACAGAATCACAGGAGGAACACACTCTCTATGCCAGAGACATATAGAACATCTAACACCAGAGATTACCAGATGGTGAAAGGCAAACTTACAAATCTTACTAACAGAAAGCAAGACCACTCAGCATCATCAGAACCCAGCACTCCCACCACAGCAAGTCCTGGATAGCCCAACACACCTGAAAAGCAAGATTCAGATTTAAAATCATATCTCATGATGCTGGTATAGGATTTTAAGAAGGACATTAATAACTCACTTAAAGAAATACAGGAGAACATGGCTAAACAGCTAGAAGGTCTTAAAGAGGAAGCACAAAAATCCCTTAAAGAATTACAGGAAAACACTGCTAAACATGTAGAAGTCCTTAAAGAGGAAACACAAAATCCCTCAAAGAATTATAGGAAAACACAACCAAACAGGTGATGGAATTGAACAAAACTATCCAAGATCTAAAAATGGAGGTAGAAACAATTAGACAACAAAAAGAAATTAAGGGAAACAAATTGGAAAGGAAGAACTCAAAATATCAATATTCGCAGATGATATGATAGTATATGAAAGTGACCTTAAAATTCCACCAGGGAACTCTTAAACCTGATAAACAGCTTCAGTGCAATAGCTGGATATAAAATTAACTCAAACAAATCAGTGGCCATAAACAGGCTGAGAAATAAATTAGGGAAACACCACCCTTCACAATAGTCAAAAAAATATAAAATACATTGGTGTGACTCTAACTCAGGAAGTGAAAGTTCTATATGATAAGAACTTCAAGTCTCTAAAGAAAGAAATTGAAGAAGATCTCAAAAAAATAGAAAGATCTCCCATGCTCATGGATTGGCAGGACGAACATAGTCAAATTGGCTATCTTGCCGAAAGCAATCTGCAGATTCAATGCAATCCCCATCAAAATTCCAACTAAATTCTTCACCAAGTTTGAAAGGAAAATATACAAATTCATCTGGAAAAAAACAAAAAAAGTTAGCAAAAACTATTCTCAACAATAATAGAAACTTTGGTGGAATAACCATCCCTAACCTCAAGCTGTACTACAGAGCAATTGAAATAAAAACTGCATGGTACTGGTACAGCGACAGACAGGTAAATCAATGGAATAGAATTGAAGATCCAGAAATGAATCCAGACAACTATGGTCACTTGATCATCGACAAAGGAGCTAAACCATCCAGTGAAAAAGACAGCATTTTCAACAAATGGTGCTGGCACAAAATACAGTTGGTTATCATGGAGAAGAATGTGAATTGATCCATTCTTGTCTCTTATACAAAGTTCAAGTCCAAGTGGTTCAAGGAACTTTGCATAAAACCAGAAAGTCTGAAACTTACAGAGGAGAAAACAGGGAAAAGCCTCGAAGATATGGGCACAGGGAAAAAATTCCTGAACAGAACAGCAACAGCATGTGCTGTAAGATCTAGAATCAATAAATGGGTCCTCATAAAATTACAAAGATTCTATAAGGCAAAAGACACTGTCAATAAGACAAAAAGGCCACCAACAGATTGGGAAGGAATTTTTACCAATCCTAAATCTGATAGGGGACTAATATCCAATATATACAAAGAACTCAAGAAGCTAGACTCCAGAAAATCAAATAACCCCATTAAAAAATGGGGTACAGAGCTAAACAAAGAATTCTCATCTGAGGAATACCAAATGGCTGAAAAGCACCTGTAAAAATTTTGAACACTTTTAATCACCAGAGAAATAAATCAAGACAACCCTGAGATTCCACCTCACACCAGTCAGAATGGCTAAGATCAAAAATTCAGGTGACAGCAGATGCTGGCAAGGATGTGGAGAAAGAGGAACACTCCTCCATTGTTGGTGAGATTGCAAGCTTGTACAACCACTCTGGAAATCAGTCTGGTGGTTCCTCAGAAAATTGGACATAGTACTACAGGAGGATCCCGCAATACCTCTCCTAGGCATATACCCAGAAGATATTCCAACTGGTAAGAAGGACACATGTTCCAGTATGTTCATAATAGCCTTATTTATTTATAATAGTGAGAAGCTGGAAAGAACCCAGATGTCCCTCAACAGAGGAATGGATACAGAAAAGGTGTTTCATTTACACAATGGAGTACTACTCAGCTATTAAAAAAAGGAATTTATGAAATTCTTAGGCAAATGGATGGACCTGGAGGATATCATCTTAAGTGAGGTAACCCAATCACAAAAGAACTCACATGATATGCACTCACTTATAAGTGGATATTAACTCAGAAACTTAGAATATCCAAGATACAATTTGTAAAACACATGAAACTCAAGATAAAGGAAGACCAAAGTGTGGATTCTTTGTTCCTCCTTAGAATGGGGAACAAAATACCCATGGAAGGAGATACAGAGACAAAGTTCAGAGCTAAGACAGAAGGAAAGTCCATCCAGAGACTGCCCCACCTGGGAATCCATCCCATAAACAGCCACTAAAACCAGACACTATTGCAAATGCCAGCAAGGTTTTGTTGACAGGACCCTGATTTAGCTGTCTCTTGTGAGGCTATGTCAGTGTCTGGCAAATATAAGTGTGGATGTTCACAGTCCTCTATTGGATGGAACACAGGGCCCCCAATAGAGGAGCTAGAGAAAGTACCCAAGGAGCTGAAGGGGTCTGCAACCCTATAGGAGGAACAACAATATGAACTAACCAGTACCCCCAGAGCTTGTGTGTCTAACTGCATATGTACTAGAAGATAGCCTAGTCAACCATCATTGGGAGAAGAGGCCTTTGGTCTTGCAAAGAGTATACGCCCCAGTACAGGGGAATGCTAGGGCCAGGAGGCAGGAGTGTGTCAATTGGGGATCAGGGCAAGGCAAGTGTATAGGGGACTTTCAGGGTAGCATTTGAAATGTAAATGAAGAAAATATCTAATAAAAAAATATGAGTCCTTTACTTACTTTAGCATTGTGGCTTATGAGGAGGTTCAAATCAATGTATTTATACTTCCACATAAGCAACTTTTTTTTTTTTTTTTTTTTTTTTTTACCGATATGGATTTCTGGAAATTGCATCTGTAAAAGGAAGAGAATTCTGTTCTGAACTAATGATATATACCTTAGCTTTAGAAGGAATACTGCTGTATTAGGTAATCCAGTTAGCAAGATTAATTTTCAGATTTTAACCCCTGTAGATAGGAGATTATGTTTTATGTGAGTCAAAAATTTCTACCCTTTCTTTGACCTTATTGGAAAGTAGAACCTTTTTTTTTTCTAAACAAGAATAATCCATGAATATTTCTAGAGCAAGATTTCATTAGTTTGATGTCATATATTTGACATTGAAGGTAACTTCAGGTAGTTAGTTCTTACTTGCACAACACATAGCTGTGTTGTGTCTCTTCAGAAATGAAATGAACTGTGGCTGAGAGGTTATTGATAAAAAGTTAACCGAACATTTTACCTAAACCTCTAACCACCAAGTAAATGTCATAACTAAACCCAGTCAACCACCTCTACAGCACAGAGTATGGAGACACTAAGGAGGGAATCACAAAACTGCAGCTTCAGTAATCTACAACTGAGTATCATGGGTCAATTTCAACTTTAAAAATACACTGAATTCAGTGTTCAATACAGAAGTAGTTGTGTGGTAGGTGATAATCACTTTTTCTATAGGTAGACAACATGATGAGAATCTTTAAGGTTCTGCATGAATATATGTACACATTAACTACTTTTCTTCAGCAAATTATTCTGAAATCCCATTTTGACCTGCCAATTAATAGGATGAAAATATTTGATTGTTTTTTTACTTTATATATCAACGAATCAGAAGATTTATGTCCAAGATGGAGTATGTCAGCACCATAGGATCATGGGTAAAGAGTTCAAGTGAGGCATTCTTATGTGTGCTGCATTTAATGTGTGATAACTACTTTAATATTATAAAAGCAATGCTCTGTTTACATTTAGCTAAAAGACAACTGTATTTTCAGAGACAATTGCTAAGTCAGTGGATGTGCTTCCACAGATGTCGAAGTAAAACCTACAACCTACACTGCACAGGAGAGAAGCTTCTCGGTGACCTTGTTGTGATGAACACAGACTTCCAACCAGACCACATCACAACCTCAATGTCAGTTGTTCTCCCTCCCCCCCGTTTACTCAGGATCTCTACCTTTCCCCTCCTCCGATCCTTTCTTCTTCCCAAAATTTAATTTTTTGTTCATTTCCACTCTTAATAAATATTTTAGAATGAGTAAGAATTCTATGTACTATAGTATAAATATTTTCCATAGAAACTGCCAGTTTAAGCACATGAACCCCCAGGAAATGATTGTTTGGTAGAGTGTAATGACTCTTGGCTACAGCTGGGTTTGAATAAGCCTTGCTATGGCTTGTGGATGATATGGATTTCTGTTGTCACAACTGAGAGAATTCAAACTTTGCAGCAGCAGAGGCTTGGCAAAAGCAACAGAAAAACCAATTAAGAATTCAAGCAAGGAACTAGGCTTAGGTAAGACTTAGCATACCTCAAGCACATAGTCCCTATTTTACCTTTTACTTTTTAAAAATAACCTTTTTGTAAGAAAAGTCTTTGTGATCATCTAACATCTTATACTCTATTTTTTTTTCTCCTTTGTCCTCAGAGATGTTTAGAGAGGAATCATTGCTTGCTTGTCATATGCAATCAAACGTCTTTCCCCTGAGAACAGAATCAGTAACAATTTCATTTTAAGAAACATGGAAAGATCTAAGTTGAGTATTGTGACTCATGAACCCTTTAAGAAGGGCTTCAAATATCATATTACTGTCCCTAAATCCCCAAAATAGAAATTTCTAGCATAAGTCAGCTAAGATTGTAACAGAGGTTCAGTGGTTCTTGACAATAGGATTCAAAGCGGAGCAAATCAAAGGACAAGCCAAGCATACCTCAGCAGCTTCCAGTCAAGCAACAGAGCAGTTCACATTCCAAAGCAAGAACAGAAAAGCCCAACAAGGGTGATCAACATACAGAGAGAAAACTTAAGGGGCATCCTTGATGAATCAGAATGTATTCATCTTTGTCAAAATTTAGGGATGAAGAATAATGATCTCCTATCCAGACTGAATAGACATGGGACTATTCATGATTTCCACATGAGATTTTTGAAAAGAATAGGACTCCAAAGCAGACTAGGAGACTGTTTTGGGGAAGTTACAGTGAGAAAAGATTGGGGTGAGGGTAAGGATTCCAATACCTAAAAAGGACTTGTATGGTTAAAATGCCACCAGAATTCAGTAAAGAACATCTAGGGTTTTATCCCTTATTTTTTCCCAGAAAGTCACTGTGTAGAGGAGAAAAAGTGAGTCTTCAAACCAGAAGCAGTCAAGTATAAATAAGTGCAGTCAGATTTGGAAAAGGATTAAATCAAGAGTATTTATTACAAGGTGTGAATGAAGTTGGAGAAATGAATGTGGGACTGACAAGTCCATGGATTTTAGCAGTTCATGTGCAGTCATTGCCACATCTGACCCCGAGTTTAGTATTTACTTGACTAAAGGGAAAATCAGCTCTTTGAAACTCTAGCTGACTCCTTTGCTGTCCACCCCATGCTTTTGAGGTAATAAGGCCAAAGAGAAACAAACTTGTCTTTTCAACCTTTGATCTGTCTTTTTTTTAGAATGCCTGAATTTAATCAGACTCCAGAGGGCAAGAAAGCCCATGCAGGACAGGGTATAATGACAGTTAGTTCCCTAGAAAACTACCAGAAAGAGGGAGTCAGAGCACTTCTGGGATTGTAAAATCAGAGACAACCTACAAGGCAGCTTTGTTGCAAGAAAGAAACCTGATATGGCATTCTTAATGCTTTGGACAATGATTTGTTATGACTCTCATTTATCTAGTATTGTTCTATGTGTGAATGTTTGGGGCCTTCCACTGTTTTTATGTGTTCTATTTATCTTGAAGCTATACCACACTGTGTGGCACTGTATGAATTTTCACTCCTCCCTTTGATGTGATACAGCAACTTTCTTATGACTATTCTCCCAAACATATTTGTTTGGACCATAGTCCTTCATGCAACCTTACATAAATCTGTTAAGTTTCCAAAAGCAAAAACAACCAAATAGGAAGAAAAATGTGGAGCTGATGAGAATAGAAATGATACCCTATTAAGTATATAATCAGTTTTTACCACTTATAACTTAATATACCCAACCACAGATATTATGTATCTCAACTTTTATATTTGACTATAATATCTTTAATCACAATTTAATTTTTATGTTTTTGTGGTAAGTTTTATTAATGGTTTATTATCAGTGATTTGATATTTTGTTAGATATTTTCTTTACTTACATTTCAAATGTTATCCCCTTTCCTGATTTCCCCCCCAAATCCCCTATCCTGTCTCCCCTCCACCTGCATTGGAATAACACTAATGTTGATATTTTAGTTTTGTAAACACTATAATTGTTGGAAAGCGTCTATCTATCTATCTATCTATCTATCTATCTATCTATCTATCTATCTATCTATCTATCATCTATCTACCTACTTATAGGTTTCTTTGAGACAAAGAACTTTCTCTGTAGTCTAGGCTGGCATCAAACTCAAAAGATCTGCCTTCCTTGCATCTGGAGTGATGGGATTAAAGGACTGTGCCACCACTGCCTGGCAGATTTAAAATTTTTAATGTAATATTGTACAACTAACATGTTTGTTAACATCATATTGTTGAAAAAATGTCTATATAAAATGAATATCTATGGAAAAGGCTATCTTTATATAAAGAGCCAATTATTTTCACCAGTAACATTCTATAGAATAACAAATAACTTCATTAAGGAAAGTAATATTTTTATCATAATTTATTTGCAAAAACATTTTCTATGTTATCTTGAAAATAAAACACATCTTGTATCCCGGGTCCCAAAGAGACCAGTCTATGAAGGAGAGCACGTGGGCAGCAAAAGCAACATAGCTTCTTGACAGGGTCCCTTTTGGACCTTCATCTTCAGGCAGGAGGCAGAGCTGAGCTCCAGACCTCTGTACACTTGTCTGAAGAGAGTACTCTGACCACTGAGACTCAGGAGAGTTGGACTCTCTGGAGTGCTGACAGGGGCAAACAAAATCACAGGAGGAACAAGCTCCAGCCAGAAACAGCTAGAACATCTAACACCAGAGATTACCAGATGTCGAAAGGCAAACTTAAGAATCTTGCTAACAGAAAGTAAGACCACTCAGCAGCATCATAACCCAGCACTCCCACCACAGCAAGTCCTGGATACCCCAACACACCTGAAAATCAAGATTTCAATTTAAAATCATATCTCATGATGCTGGAGGATAATAAGAAAGGCATTAACAACTCACTTAAAGAAATACAGGAGAACACAGCAAAGCAGTTAGAAGGCATTAAAGAGGAAAACACTGCTAAAATAGTAGAAGCCCTTAAAGAAGAAACACAAAAATCCCTTAAAGAATTACAAGAAAACACAAACAAACAGGTGATGGAATTGAACAAAACCATCCAAGATCTAAAAAGGGAAGTAGAAACAATAAAGAAAACCCAAAGTGAGACAATTCTAGAGATACAAATCCTTGGAAAGAAATCAGGAACCATAGATGCAAACATCAGTAACAGAATACAAGAGATTGAAAAAAGAATCTCAGATGCAGAAGATAGCATAGAGAACATGGACACAAAAATCAAAGAAAATGCAAATTGCAAAAAGATCCTAACTCAAAACATCCAGGAAATCCAGGACACAATGAGAAGACCAAACCTATGGATAATAGGAGTAGATGAGAATAAAGATTTTCAAATTAAAGGACCAGTAAATATCTTCAACAAAATGTAGAAGAAAACTTCCCTAACCTAAAGAAAGAAATTCCCATGAACATACAAGAAGCCTACAGAACTCCAAATAGACTGGACAAGAAAAGAAATTCCTCCCGACACATAATAACCAGAACAACAAATGCACTGAATAAAGATAGACTATTAAAGCAGTAAGGGAAAAAGGTCAAGTAATATATAAAGGCAGACATATCAGAATTACACCAGATTTCTCACCAGAGACTATGAAAGCCAGAAGATCCTGGACAGATGTTATACAGGCCCTAAGAGAACAGAAATGCCAGCCCAGGCTACTATGCCCAGCAAAACTCTCAGTTACCATAGATGGAGAAAATAAAGTATTCCATGATAAAACTAACTTCACATAATATCTTTCAACAAATCCAGCCCTTCAAAAGATAAAAAAGGTAAAACATCAACACAAGGAGGAAAATTATGCCCTACAAAAAGCAAAAAAGTAATCCTTCAACAAACCTAAAAGAAGACAGCCACAAGAACAGAATCCCAACTCTAACAACAAAAATACAGGAAGCAACAATTACCTTTCCTTAATATGTCTTAATATCAATGGACTCAATTCCTCAATAAAAAGACATAGACTAATAATAAGCTGGCTACACAAATAGGACCCAATATTTTACTGCTTATAGTAAACTCACCTCAGGGAAAAAGACAGACACTACCTCAGAGTGAAAGGCTGGAAAACAATTTTCCAGGCAAATTGTCCAAAGAAACAAGCTGGAATGGCCATTCTAATATTAAATAAAATCGACTTCCAACCCAAAGTTATCAAAAAAGACAAGGAGGGTCACTTCATACTGATCAAAGGTAAAATCTTCCAAGATGAACTCTCAATTCTGAATATCTATGCTCCAAATGCAAGGACAGCCACATTCATTAATGAAACTTCAGTAAAGCTCAAAGCACACATTGTATCTCAAACAATAATAGTCAGAGACTTCAACATGCCACTCTCATCAATGGACAAATCCTGGAAACAGAAACTATAAGAGACACATTGAAACTAACAGAAGTTATGAAACAAATGGATTTAACAGGTTTCTACAGAATATTTTATCTTAAAAAAAAAGATATACCGCCTTCTCAGCACCTCATCATATCTTCTCAAAAATTGACCATATAATTTTTCACAAGACAGGCCTCAACAGATACAAAAATATTGAAATTATCCCATGCATCCTATCAGATCACCACAGAGGAAAGCTGATCTTCAATTAAAAACATAAATAATGGGAAACCAACATTCATGTTGGAGGTGAACAACACTTTACTCAATGATAACTTGGCCAAGGAAGAAATAAGGAAAGAAATTAAAGACTTTTAGTTTATTGAAAATGAAGCCACAACATACCCCAAATTGTGGAACACAATGAAAGCATTCCTCAGAGGAAAACTCATAGCTCTGAGTACCTCCAAAAAGAAACTAGTGAGAGCATACACTAGCTGCTTGACAGCACACCTAAAAGCTCTAGAACAAAAGGAAGCAATACACCCAAGAAGAACAAACAGAAGGAAATAATCAAACTCACGGCTGAAATCAACCAAGTGGAAACAAGAATAACTATTCAAAGAATCAATGAAACCAGGAGCTTGTTCTTTTAGAAAATCAACAAGATAGATAAATCCTTAACCAAACTAACTAAAGGGCAAAGGGACAGTATCATACTTAACAAAATCATAAATGAAAAGGGAGACATAACAACAGAACATGAGAAAATCCAAAACATCATCGGATCCTACTACAAAGGGCTATACTCACCAAAACTAGAAAAACTGGATGAAATGAACAAATTCCTAGACAGATAACATGTACCAAAATTAAATCAGGATCAGATGAATGATCTAAACAGTCCCATATCCCCTAAAGAAATAGAATCACCCATCAATTGTCTCCCAACCAAAAAAAAAAAAAAAAAAAAAAAAAGCCCAGGACTAGAGGGGTTTAGTGTAGAGTTCTATTAGACCTTCAAAAAAGATGTAATTCCAATTCTCCTCATACTATTCCACAAAATAGAAACAGAAGGTACTATACCCAATCCATTCTATAAAGCCACAATAACTATGATACTATCCTGCCGAAAAAATCTACAGATTCAATGCAACCCATCAAAATTCCAACTCAAGTCTTCACTGAGTTTGAATGGGCAATTTTCTTTCTTTCTTTTTTTATAATTTTATTTTATTTATTTTTACTTTTATTTATTTGTTTATTTTTTTATTAGGTAATTTACTCAATTACATTTCCAATGCTATACAAAAAGTCCCCAATACACTCCCCCTCCCCCAGTCCCCCACCCACCCACACCCACCCCTTGGCCCTGGCATTCCCCTGTACTGGGGCATATAAAGTTGGCAAGTCCAATGGGCCTCTCTTTCCATTGATGGCCTACTAGGCCATCTTTTGATACAAATGCAGCTAGAGACAAGAGCTCTGGGGTACTGGTTAGTTCATAATAATGATCCACCTATGGGGTTGCAGTTCCCTTTAGCTCCTTGGGTACTTTCTCTAGCTCCTCCATTGGGGGCCCTGCGATCCATTCAATAGCTGACTGTGAGCATCCACTTCTGTGTTTGCTAGGCCCAGGCATTGTCTCACAAGAGACAGCTATATCTGGGTCCTTTCAGCAAAATCTTGCTAGTGTATGCAATGGTGTCAGCGTTTGGAAGCTGATTATGGGATGGATCCCTGGATATGGCAGTCTTTAGATGGTCCATCCTTTCTTCACAGCTCCAAACTTTATCTCTGTAACTCTTTCCATGGGTGTTTTGGTCCCAATTCCAAGAAGGGGCACAGTGTCCACACTTTGGTCTTCGTTCTTCTTGAGTTTCATGCGTTTAACAAATTGTATCTTATATCTTGGGTATCCTAAGTTTTGGGGCTAATATCCACTTATCAGTGAGTATCATGTGAGTTCCTTTGTGAATATGTTACCTCACTCAGAATGATGCCCTCCAGATACATCCATTTGCCTAGGAATTTTATAAATTCATTCCTTTTAATAGCTGAGTAGTACTCCATTGTGTAAATGTACCACATTTTCTGTATCCATTCCTCTGTTGAGGGGCATCTGGGTTCTTTCCAGCTTCTGGCTATTATAAATAAGGCTGCTATGAACATAGTGGAGCATGTGTCCTTCTTACCGGTTGGAACATCTTCTGGATATATGCCCAGGAGAGGTATTGCTGGATCCTCTGGTAGTATTATGTCCAATTTTCTGAGGAACCGCCCAACTGATTTCCAGAGTGGTTGTACCAGCTTACAATCCCACCAACAATGAAGGAGGGTTCCTCTTTCTCCACATCCTCTCCAGCATCTGCTGTCACCTGAATTTTTGATCTTAGCCATTCTGACTGGTGGGAGGTGGAATCTCAGGGTTGTTTTGATTTGCATTTCCCTGATGATTAAGGATGTTGAACATTTTTTCAGGTGCTTCTCTGCCATTCGGTATTCCTCAGGTGAGAATTCTTTGTTCAGTTCTGAGCCACATTATTTAATGGGGTTATTTGATTTTCTGGAGTCCACCTTCTTGAGTTCCTTATATATATTGGATATTAGTCCCCTATCTGATTTAGGATAGGTAAAGATCCTTTCCCAATCTGTTGGTGGTCTTTTTGTCTTATTGACGGTGTCTTTTGCCTTGCAGAAGCTTTGCAACTTTATGAGGTCCCATTTGTTGATTCTCGATCTTACAGAGCAAGCCTTTGCTGTTCTATTCAGGAATTTTTCCTCTGTACCCATATCTTCGAGGCTTTTCCCTACTTTCTCCTCTATAAGTTTCAGTGTCTCTGGTTTTATGTGGAGTTCCTTAATCCACTTAGATTTGACCTTGGTACAAGGAGATAGGAATGGATCAATTCGCATTCTTCTACATGATAACCGCCAGTTGTGCCAGCACCATTTGTTGAAAATGCTGTCTTTTTTCCACTGGATGGTTTTTGCTCCCTTGTCAAAGATCAAGTGACCATAGGTATGTGGGTTGATCTCAGGGTCTTCAATTCTGTTCCATTGGTCTACATGTCTGTCGTTATACCAGTACCATGCAGTTTTTATCACAATTGCTTTGTAGTACAGCTTTAGGTCAGGCATGGTGATTCCACCAGAGGTTCTTTCATCCTTGAGAAGAGTTTTTGCTATCCTAGGTTTTTTGTTGTTCCAGATGAATTTGCAGATTGCCCTGTCCAATTCGTTGAAGAATTGAGTTGGAATTTTGATGGGGATTGCATTGAATCTGTAGATTGCTTTTGGCAAGATAGCCATTTTTACAATGTTGATCCTGCCAATCCATGAGCATGGGAGGTTTTTCCATCTTCTGAGATCTTCTTTAATTTCTTTCTTCAGGGACTTGAAGTTCTTGTCATACAGATCTTTCACTTCCTTAGTTAGAGTCACGCCAAGGTATTTTATATTATTTGTGACTATTGAGAAGGGTGTTGTTTCCCTAATTTCCTTCTCAGCCTGTTTATCCTTTGTTTACAGAAAGGCCATTGACTTGCTTGAGTTAAGTTTATATCCAGCTACTTCACCGAAGCTATTTATCAGGCTTAGGAGTTCTCTGGTGGAATTTTTAGGGTCCCTTATGTATACTATCATATCATCTGCAAAAAGCGATATTTTGACTTCTTCTTTTCCGATTTGTATCCCCTTGATCTCCTTTTGTTGTCTAATTGCTCTGGCTAGGACTTCAAGTACAATGTTGAATAGGTAGGGAGAGAGTGGGCAGCCTTGTCTAGTCCTTGATTTTAGTGGGATTGCTTCCAGCTTCTCACCATTTACTTTTATGTTGGCTACTGGTTTGCTGTATATTGCTTTCTATCATGGTTAGGTATGGGCCTTGAATTCCTGATCTTTCCAAGACTTTTACCATGAATGGGTGTTGGATTTTGTCAAATGCTTTTTCAGCATCTAAGGAGATGATCATGGTTTGTCTTTGAGTTTGTTTATATAATGGATTACATTGATGGATTTTCGTATATTGAACCATCCTTGCATCCCTGGGATGAATCCTACTTGGTCAGGATGGATGATTGTTTTGATGTGTTCTTGAATTCAGTCAGCGAGAACTTTATTGAGGATTTTTGCATCAATATTCATAAGGGAAATTGGTCTGAAGTTCTCTATTTTTGTTGGGTCTTTATGTGGTTTAGGTATCAGAGTAATTGTGGCTTCATAGAATGAGTTGGGTAGAGTACCTTCTGATTGTATTTTGTGGAATAGTTTGTGAAGAACTGAGATTAGTTCTTCTTTGAAGGTTTGATAGAACTCTGCGCTAAACCCATCTGGCTTTTCTTGGTTGGGAGACTCTTAATGACTGCTATTTCTTTAGGGGATATGGGACTGTTTAGATCATTAACCTGATCTTGATTTAACTTTGGTACCTGGTATCTGTCTAGAAACTTGTTCATTTCATCCAGAATCTCCAGTTTTGTTGAGTATAGCCTTTTGTAGAATAATCTGATGGAGTTTTGGATTTCTTCAGGGTCTGTTGTTATGTCTCCCTTTTCATTTCTGATTTTGTTAATTAGAGTACTTTCCCTATGCCCTCTATTGAGTCTAGTTTATCTATCTTGTTGATTTTCTCAAAGAACCAGCTCCTCGATTGGTTGATTCTTTGAATTGTTCTTCTTGTTTCCACTTGGTTGATTTCACCCCTGAGTTTGATTATTTCTTGCTGTCTACTCCTCTTGGGTGAATTTGCTTCCTTTCCTGCTAGAGCTTTTAGGTGTGTTGTCAAGCTGCTAATGTGTGCTCTCTCTAGTTTCTTTTTGGAGGCACTCAGAACTATGAGTTTTCCTCTTAGAAATGCTTTCAGTGTGTCCCATAAGTTTGGGTATGTTGTGGCTTCATTTTCATTAAACTCCAGAAAGTCCTTAATTTCTTTCTTTATTCCTTCCTTGACCAAGGTATCATTGAGAAGAGTGTTGTTTAGTTTCCACGTGTGTGTTGGCTTTCTATTATTTATTTTGTTATTGAAGATCAGTCTTAGTCCATGGTGATCTGATAGGGTGTATGGGACAATTTCAATATTTTTGTATATATTGAGGCTTGTTTTGTGACCAATTATGTGGTCAATTTTGGAGAATGTACCGTGAGGTGCTGAGAAGAAGGTATATCCTTTCGTTTTAGGATAAAATGTTCTGTAGATATCTGTCAGATCCATTTGTTTCATAACCTCTGTTAGTTTCACTGTGTTCCTGTTTAGTTTCTGTTTCCATGATCTGTCCATTTGTGAAAGTGGTGTGTTGAAGTCTCCCACTATTATTGTGTGAGGTGCAATGTGTGCTTTGAGCTTTACTAAAGTATCTTTAATGAATGAGGTTGCCCTTGTATTTGGCGCATAGATATTCAGAATTGATAGTTCCTCTTGGAGGATTTTACCTTTGATGAGAATGAAGTGCCCTTCCTTGTCTTTTTTGATGACTCTGGGTTGGAAGTAAATCTTATCAGATATTATAATGGCTACTCCAGCTTGTTTCTTCCTACCATTTGCTTGGAAAATTGTTTTCCAGCCTTTCATTCTGAGGTAGTGTCTATCTTTTTCTCTGAGATGAGTTTCCTGTAAGCAGCAAAATGTTGGGTCCTGTTTCTGTAGCCAGCCTGTTAGTCTATGTCTTTTTATTGGGGAGTTGAGTCCATTGATATTAAGAGATATTAGGGAGAAGTAATTGTTGCTTCCTTTTATTTTTGTTTTTAGAATTGGTGTTCTGTTTTTGTGGCTGTCTTCTTTTAGGTTTGTTGAGGGATTACCTTCTTGCTTTTTCTATGACGTGGTTTCCGTCCTTGTATTGGTTTTTTTCTGTTATTATCCGTTGAAGTTCTGGATTCGTGGAAAAATAATGTGTGAATTTGGTTTTATCGTGGAATACTTTGGTTTCTCCATCTATGGTAATTGAGAGTTTGGCTGGGTATAGTAGCCTGGGCTGGAAATTGCAATTTTCAAATTCACCTGGAATAACAAAAAACTAGGATAGTAAAAACTATTCTCAGCAATAAAAGAACCTCTGGTGGAATCACTATGCCTGAAGTCAAGCTGTACTGCAGAGCAATTGTGATAAAAACTGTATGGTACTGGTACAATGACAGATAGGTAAATCAATGGAATAGAATTGAAGACCCAGAAATGAACCCACACAACCTATGGTCACTTGATCTTTGACAAGGGAGTTAAAACCATCCAGTGTAAAAATTACAGCAGTTTTAACAAATGGTGCTGGCACAACTGGTGTTTATCATGTAGAAGAATGGGAATTGATCCATTCTTATCTCCTTGTACAAAGCTCAAGTCTAAATGGATCAAAGAACTTCACATAAAACCAGAGACACAAGCTGGGCGTGGTGGCGCACGCCTTTAATCCCAGCACTTGGGAGGCAGAGGCAGGCGGATTTCTGAGTTCGAGGCCAGCCTGGTCTACAAAGTGAGTGCCAGGACAGCCAAGGCTACACAGAGAAACCCTGTCTCGAAAAACCAAAAAAAAAAAAAAAAAAAAAAAAAAAACCAGAGACACTGAAAGCTATAGAGGAGAAAGTGGTGAAAAGCTTCGAAGATATTGGCACAGGGGAAAAATTCCTGAACAGAACAGCAATGGCTTGTGCTGTAAGATCGAGAATTGACAAATAGAACCTCATAAAATTTCAAAGCTTCTGTAAGGCAAAAGACATTGTCAATAAGACATAAAAGGCCACAAACAGATTGGGAAAGGATCTTTACCAATCCTAAATCTGATATAGGACTAATATACAATATATATAAAGAACTCATGAAGCTGAACTCCAGAGCTAAACAAAGAATTTTCAACAGTGGGATACCGAATGGCTGAGAAGCACCTGGAAAAAATGTTCATCTTGGGCATGGTATAACCCCCCTCCTTTTCACAAGGCTGCCCATTTATTATTTATTATTTATTTATTATTTAAGGATAGCTCGTGGTAAGGGACCCATTATGCAAATTTGATAGTCATCTCAATCTCACTGCTCGCTTAGCCTAACGTAGTGGTTCCTTGCAAAGATCATCTGTCTAGGGCTCACTCCATCCCAAGGCCCAAAGTCCTAATCAGGGTTCCTCTAGTCTCAGGCTTGCTCTGTTTCCTGGGAAGCTATGGCGACTTGCAAGGCACCTGACTGGTGATTGTCTCAACTGGCTTACTGTCTGAGTCCTTCGGAATGTAACTGGTGGTGGTCTCAGATTCTCCTTTTTCAGGGAGTGATGGGCTACTAATCATTCAGGTGTTTAAAAATGAGAAAACTGTGTGTAGACACAATCTTTCTCTTCTCTACTACCTACTACATTCGTGAATTTTAATGTCAACTTCGGTTTTAACAAAATCCATCCAGTTCCTTTGATTAGATGATCTTTTCAAATAAAAGGGATTTATTAATTAATATAAGAAGTAAATGAGTGAGGGGAACATAACTTTTAAAAATCCTTTCATCTATATATAACATTATACAACACTGTAATTGGAATCATTCTTTAGACAATCAAACCTTACTGTACCTTTAAATCATATGTTGAGGTATTATAATGGGTTCAACGAAACCTTTCTTTGCTAAGTATTTATTTAACTGAACTTTAAGAGTAAGGAAAAATAGTTGCTCACAAGAATATTTTATAATTTTGGTAGCCATTCAAGAATGCATAAATTAGCCTTCACACTTGTATTGTTGCTAACACCAGGACCACATACAAAACTGTCCTGTAGGTGAAATAACCAGGAGACCAAAATATCAAGTCTTTGAATAATAATTTATTTGAAGTGAGCAATCGTTCCACTTCCTCAGGAGGAAAGGTCTGAACCATTTGAGCTAATGCAACTTCTAGAGTACAGCTTAAAGATTGTGGTACATGCTTTTGGATTGGAAGTGCAAAGAAATTTGTATTTGCTAAACTTCAAACAAAGGATAACATAAAAAGCTAATTGTATAATGCTTTTGTTAATCAACATAATAGAAAAAAGGCTATTACATAGATTATTTTGTTTATTATAGAAAAAAATTCTATGTTATAAAATTAGTGTTTTCTCTGTTTTGCCATACTATTTGAAACTAAGTATTTCATAAAGGAAGTAGATTTATTTTTGCTTAAAAACAGTCAAGAATAGGCTGTTGGAGTCTGTATTTGGTTCCCCTGGATATACAACATGCTGTCAAAAATGTAAAGGGAATCAGTCATATACAAAGAAGACGACACATCAGTTCAGGAAGTCACTGGGATATGATAGTATGCATACTCTTTTTAGAGCAACTTGCTTTTGAGGGAACTTAATACAATAACCAAATAACTATTTCTTATGGAACAACCATACCACTGTCCTAACAACTTTCCTGTAAACCCAACATCTTAAAGCTTTTTCCATCTCAAACTTGCTGAACTGGGTCACAAGGAATGACTTGAGTTGATAACATTTTAAGACATTTTAGAAACATTAGAAGGTGGGGCCTACTGGAAGGAGGTTGTTATTGAAATCCTTATTGACTCTATTCTACCATATTTTCTGCTTCCTCCTCACTGGGGAGTAAAGAACTACCCCTATTGCTTGCTCTCTATGCCATGGTATTGCACCTAGCTGTATGGAGTTACACCATCTTAGAGTGAGCCCTTGGAAACTATGAGCCAAATGAGTTTTCCTTCTTTTCAGTTAATTGCAGCTGTTTTTGCCAAAGAGACACAATAGTTGCTAGCACTGTGAGGCAGAAATTAACTTAGTTGTATAAGATAAGTGAACAGAGCACAAAGGAAAGTGACAAATGGGACACATGTCACATATGATTCTTAGAACAATTGTTTAGTGTGCATTTTGTACCATATTCCAGACTGCTGTAGGCAACTGTCCCACATACTTTAAAAAGGGGACGTGAAGTCCTATCATCAGGGCTATAACTGATACCATTTGGATATTCCAAAAGAAACTTTTAATGTACTAAGATATACTCTGAACTGTGAAAGCTAGGACTATAGCAACAAGAAATGATAAGGAATACAAAAAAAAAGTGACTATCGATGCATATATTTTCCTTTAAAATCTTGTAACTCTTTTATGGTTTGGATGAAATGAGCAGTAGTAACAACAGAAATTACTCACATGTACTTTGAATAGTCTTCTATCACAAAAACATTTTCTAGTACCTGATATCTTCAATTATCTTTATTTTATTGAGTTGTTCTCTAAGCATTGTCCTTTATGGATACTGTCCTCAAGTAGATGGTTCAGATGAGCTTTACATATGCATGGTCAACACATACCAATTGTGATTTATTAACTAGCCCTATGGTAATAGCACCAAATATTCTATTATATCAACCTTGTAATTTTTACCATCATTTGATTTTTATAATTTATTTTATTCCTTTAAAACTTATTTTGTTGTTATTTTATTTCTTACTTTATTTTATCTAGTTGTTTTCTTGTCCCAGTCCTTCTCAGTTTTCTAAAGTAAATATATTAACTAATTTAAAAAACACCAGAGAGAAGCCCAAGTATCCTAAAAATATTCTTATCTCCACATACACTATTACTCTGTATTTTAGTTGTATGATAGGAGCATACCTTCTGATCCAATTCTGGTCCAGGTCAATCACTTCTCTACTACACCATGACTCTCCCCAGTGCTCTATAACTTATATTCAGCAGTTTATCTTGTGAATACCATTACTTTACTGCAGAACTAGCTAGCCCACTTGATATTCTTCAGTTTTTGAGTTGATACCTATGTATATTAAAATTAAAGGCAACATATTTCTAAAACTGTTTTATTGGGGGTTTTGCCCTTTTAAAAATTGCAACATTTGAAAGTGCCTTCTAATAAATTGATTGTCACTGCCCAGTCCTTCATTTCTTTGTATCAGCAGATCCTCAGACCCAACTTCATGACTGATTGCCTCCTACTATTATTAAAAAACAAAGAAAGTAGTTGGTCCTGGTATCTTTCTGATTTAACAAATAAGTTCTATGCCTTGGCTATGTTTATCTTCTGACCAGCCATAATTGTATGGAAAAGAAAAATATTCTCGTAAATAGTTTATAGAAAACAGAACCTTATTAGAACCAAATCATTCTGTTATAAATAAAATGATAAATACAATTATGTTTCCACTGTTTTGGAAACAGGTTTGAACAGGTTTTAATTGGTATTCAGGCACAAGAAACCAATTGAAATTCTGAGAGTACTTTCCTTTTAATAATGAACAGTAAAGCCACAGGCAGTACTTTAGAAAAACACATAAATGATAGGAAAATTTAACAGCTTGGTGTGCCAAACACAATCCTGCGTACAGATGTACTGAGATGGCTGCTGTGAACAGAATCATTTCTTATTAAAAGCTGTAGGTAGAGCACATGTGTTTATAAAGTGTTGTCATGATGTTGGCACAAATGAAAATACAAATAAAATCAACGGCATATGAATGCAAAAAAAAAAAAAAACCTTCTGAAATAAAAATGCTTACTGTGTTGATACTAGTATCATTAAAAAGGTAATTTCCTAACAATGGTAATAAATTCCAACACTTTCTCTGAATGAACATTTATACATATAAATTATATTGTAGAATATTATTTTTCAATACATTAAATTAATTTGGCTGCTCCATTCCCCAATGCCACAGCCAATTTTACCCATGTACTTTGAAATGTCTTAAGGAATATCTGATTAATTGAATCAGAGATCTTTAACTAAATAAAAATTAAACATGTGGAAAAATAACCCTGAACCAGAAAAAAATCAGTCATAATAAGAGAATAAAAGACAAAAACGGTATCGACTGTGGAGGCATACGGGCACAAATATAACACAAGAAGGTCAGGCATAAGAAAACTGAAAATCCTATTAGAGCACCTGTTATGAACAAAACCATATTGTGAAGGTGAACTATGTTAGACATCATGTGTAATTAGTAGAATCTGATCAAGTCTCTTGGGATTGTATGATCAGTTTCTGTGAAGTTACACAAACCACTTTGAAAATTACTCTAAGTTTCTGGGAAGTAGTAACTATCCGGTGATACAATTATAGGAAGAAACTTTGAAGAAGACTATTCCAGGGACACACATCTCTTTTCCTATCCCCATAGACCTTCTCATATTCATGCCACCAACTCTTTCACCTCCTACTCAACATTTTCCTGCTTCCCTCTCTCTTCACTCTTGCCTTGAGTTTGCATCCAATGAGTGCATAACACACTGTCTGGATTCTTCTGAAATACCAGCTTCCTTTTCAGAGAACATATTTGCATAACTATCTTTAAAGTTCTTTTTACTGGAAATATTTTCTCTTAGGTTTAGTATGAGTTTATTGAATAATTGTTTACTTGTTATGCTCCAGTTGAGTAATTTTTAAAGGATTTTATGCAAAAAGGTGTCTGAATCTTTTATTTCCTGATGATTCACTAATTTCACTGAAAAATTTAAAAGGAACATACTAAGGTTACTAATGTAATCTGGACTTAAGTCCAAAAAGTAAGTGTGTTCTTTTCTTTTGTGGGATGAGTCTTGAACATCTTGAGGTATTTAAACTTAATACAGAGTATTTATCAATTTTGCTTGCATTGCTGGGCAGCATGAGCACATAATGCTCATATATGGCATTGTTTCTTCACCAAAGCAGTACCCCAGTAAGAAAATGTACTAGATGCTATGAAATCACACATCTCTATATTCATTCAGCAGTTATTTGATCTCTTTGCATGACAGGTGTGTTAAGAGAACATTTATAGCTGGAAGACCAAGCTGGAAGGCAGATGGCTTTTAATGTTTTATTATTAGAAAGTATCAAACATATAGAAAAATATATATAATAATAATAATAATACAATACCCACATGATGTTTGGTTAATTTCATCAAACGTGGGATCTAAGCTTGGACATCCTACTGTTAATATAAAATAAAGATCCACTGATTACATGTGGTCAGTCAATCAGGACATGTAACATTGTTCCCTAACATAACATATTTTCAAGGTCATGAGCTAAATTTTTAAAGACTATTACAGCTTCTTTCTTGTTTGACAGACTTAAAAGCATGTTTGTCACTCTTAACTAAACCATGTGAAAGAAAATAATGTTTTTCTATATAAACTCTACGACTATGTGAAGCTTGACTATGTACATATCAGGTTTGTCATTTTCTATGAGTGTATGCTTAAATTTAAGAATTCTTTGACTGATTCAAGGTTTTCTAGTGGAGGTTTGTATCTATGTAACAAGTTTTTCTGGATTCATAGATCACTGTAAGCATGTACATCCTTAGTTTCTAGAAATTTGAAATTCCTCCAGTTATATCTTGGTCTTGGGCATGAGTAAATGCAATCTCTCAAGACTTTTCCTCAGAATGTAACACTGGTAGGTCTTTCATTTTCTCTTTGTATTGCTTTGAAGAGAAATTTATATTGCAGCCCTCATACATATACTGTGTTATTATTTACTTGGTGTTCCAAAGTGCCCTGAGTGAGTCTGAGGTTCTCTGATGGTTATGAGCCTGGGGTGATACTCCTGGACTTCTCACTGTGTTTGTCTCTCCTCCATTCATAACACTAGCTTGGATATTTCCCTAAAATTTGATGTTCTTCTCCTAGACAACTATTGGTTTGTTTGAAATTCTGGATTAGGTACAGTAAATTTCTATTCCACCTTTGTTTTCCTTATCTTTGGATGACTTCAGAGGAAATCACAATGATAAGTTAGTGGATATGGGGAGAATTGCTTTTCTTGTAGCCCAGCCAGTCCTTTGAGAAAAGCATATCAAACGCTTGTTGCCTCTGCCATTTGAGCTTGTAACAGAGTTCTTGTAGGAGGGGGAAAAAATCTTTCTTCTAATCAACTGCTGGTGAGTCAATAACATTTTGCATGCCTCCCTACCCAACTTTGAGTATTGGCACTGGGGCATATTGGGTTTTCTGGCAATCTGTATGAATATTCCAGCTAAACAAATATTCCATTTGATCAAGATCTGTTTCAACTTAAAGACAACTCTATATTTTGATGAGAGATATGTCCAATGATCATAATTTTCTGATGATGGAAAAAAACACTTTTAATTTTTCCTTTTTTTTCATTATTTAAAATTGAAAGTAGCCCATCTCCTTCTCATCTGGTATCATTTTCAAATCTATCTCCAAAGTGAAAACTAGAATTTTATTCTTTAAAAAAAATGGACATAGAGTCATTATGGAGGCTAAGCTGCCAATCTCAGCTATATAGAGTATCTCTCTATCTACTGCCTTGATTTGGTCTCTTGAACACTAGTGTTCTAGGAGTATTTCATCATATCCAGCTTCAAAATTGATATTCTTGGACCGTGGATAAAGCTCTTTGAGTAAATCACTTTTGTCATGAGTCGAAGGTCAAAGTTTAAATTATTGAAAATCATTTAGAAAGATATACATAGAATAATAAGTGACTGGAATCCTAGACTACTAGATGAGAAGGAGAGTCAGGAAAGATACCCCTGGAAGTTCTGGGTTCAGTTAGCTTGGCATGCACAACAGTGAAAGAAGAAGACCTTGCCTTAAGAAAGACAAAAGGTAAAAAAGAGGACTAACTCCTGGTGGTTATCCTATGAGCTCCATCCACCCAGTGTTCCACACACACTCAGAAGCACATGGACACGTGGACTTATTCACACACAGACAAACACACACACACACACACACACACACACACACACACACACACACACATTGTTTTCTTATAATAAAAATTGGGTCATTTTTTATTATAATAGAATAAAGTGTTCTCAATAGAGCATTGCTTCAAATCAGGGACTATTGCTTTATTTTCCCTTTTACTTAATTTAAATTGCTATTTTTCTATGCCAAGCTAATGTTTCACCTACAATTTTTCCATAATCATGTTCTACTATACACTCATTTCAGTGTGTCATTTGGTAAGCTTAGGCAGAAGAGGATAGAGATGGAAGTTTCGTTGTTTCTTCGTGGAATAATTGTTTGATCATGGAAAGTGATGTTTTTCTTTCATATAATAATCCCCAGAATATTATATCCTGTTCTTATAAGGGTAGGATACATGCACATTGGGTTGCCTAACATAGATGTCAAATAATATTCCCTGTAAATATAATTTTACATAACCTATTACAAATTATACTTCTACATTGAGATAGAAGGAATCTTATTCTGTTAAATATTTATTAAGCTTGACTTAAAACTGACAGGCACTAAAATATAATTGACAAAAATAAAAGACTGATTTAATAAGCATGAGCATAGTTATATAGAAAAGGTCTTCCACAAAGTTTCTACTACTTAATTTTGAGAAGTAGTCAATGATTAGCCTTGAATACCACCTGAGTTCAGTTACAATGAGCACACTGAAACTAAAGATCGATGCACATTTGGATTTTATTTTTATTCTTCAGGTTTCATTATTTAATATCATCTATGGCACATGATATTCTGCATTTGGCTGCAAATATTGCTGATGGAAATGTATCTTTTATATCTTCTTACGATAAGAACAGAGAATTCTAAATGTCTGTTGTCATTTGTAATTGCATTTCACTGGAATGTAATACAGAATGTTGCCCAGTAATGATTATTCTTTAACATTAGATTTGCCTAATATAGAGTTTGTCATTAAACAAGACATCATTTTTCTTTTCTATTTAAATCTTTTCATAAAGTATTGATTTAAAAGATGCAAGAAGCCAGGACTGGTATACATCTTTAATATCTGCCACTGGGAGGGAGAGACAGGAGGATCTTTTATGTTGAGATCAGCGTTGTCTATCTATATAAGGCAGTGTAGTCCAGTGAACTTTTTCAAAGTGAGACCCCCAATTTAAATAATACATGTTTCCTACAGCTATTCTGCTGTACTCATAGATCAGTGCCTTGTCCAGTGTCTAGCAAATGAGAAATATGCAGAGTCACACAATCTAACTTTATGTGGGCAGTGAGCCTAAATTGGAGGTCTCCATTGGGTTCCTTCCCTCAGAACTTGGAGAACCTTGTGGAAGAAGGGGAGAGAAAATGTTAGGAGTCAGAAGAGATAGAGGACAGCAGGAGAACATGGCCCACTGAATCAGCTAAGCAGGACTCCCATGGGCTCACAGAGACTGAAGCAGCAAGCAAGGGTCTGCACCAGATCTTCAGTCTGTGTGCTATGGCTGTAAGCTTATTGCTTGTGTGGGACTCCTAAAAGTGGGAGCAGGTATATCTCAGACTCTTTTGTCTACTTTTAGGACTCTTTTTCTCCTACTGAGTTTCTTTGTTCAAGCCCAATAGGAGCATCATAGAGTTTTTTGGAAGATTTTGCTACCTAGGAATAACAGAAGCTAAACAGACAAAGTCTCACCAACATGACAGTCTAAACATAAACTGTACAAGGACCTTTGCCTTCTTTGTTTTTGTTTTTGTTGGTTTCTGTTTGTTTGTTTGCTTGTTTGTTTGGTTTTTTTTTGTAACTTTGTTTTGTCCTATTTGGCTGTTGTCTCTTGGAGGTCTAAGGAGGAAACAGAACTGGAATGGATCTGGAACAAACAGGAGGTGGAGGGAGAGCTGGAAGGAGGGAAAGGAGGGAAAACTGTGGTTGGGATATAATGTATAAGAGAAGAATATTTTCAATAAGAAAACTTAATAGATGAACAAATAAAGTGACAAAAGAAATGTAAGAGAATATGAAAGTAAATGCTTAAAGTAAAATAAATATCAATATAAATATTGAACTTATAAAATCTCCTTTGTCTTTAAATCTAGGATATCCTTTTACCTGGAATTTATAGACATACTTTCAAGGTGTCTTATTACCAATAAGACAATGTCAATGTTTCTTATTACCAAGTAGTTAGGAAAGGTTCAGATAGTTGTTCCTCTCAGTGTAGGGGTCGGAACATTTACTAGCAATATTGGAGGACTTATAACTTATGTGAGGAATAAATATATATTTATATGTTTAATTTGATATTTATATGTATGCTGTAAAAATGCTTAAAATTAAACTTCATTGGTTTCTTTTACTACTAAGAGAAAGAGATCCAGTAGAGATGACAAAATGAATCCTGAATGGGCAACATTCACTGTTAACAACATATGGTTTCTCTCCTTCCTTCATAAGCTTTTGATTAATATTCTTGAACATCTTGGTAAAGCTGCCTGGCTTAGTTTATTAAGTGTATTTGACCCATATTAATATGATTTATTCCTCTTCTGAGAAGAGCATAGTGCGTATAGAACACAGTGATCTTAACATTCTCCTTCTTTCCAGCCTGTTGAAATGCCAGATTTTTACATTGGTGACATTAATAATCTAGATGGTGGCATGTAAATTCCCACCTCTGGTGATGGTCATGAAAACTGTGCCAGAAATACAAACTCAATTGGACAACAACTGCTCTAAAGCCTCCATTTAATACAACTTTTCTTCCTTGGGGCTACAGTGTTTTTTCAAATAAATTAATTTTAATTAAAAATATTAATTAATTTTAAAATTCACTTGACATCCCAATCATAGCCACACTCCTCTCTTCCTAGTCCCATCCTTACAAATTTTTCCCCTGATTTCCCCCTCCCCTTCTGAGAAGAGATCCCCCACTTGGGTACCATCCCAACTTGGGATATCTAGTCCCTGCAAATCTAGGCACATTTTCTTCCACCATGGCCAAACCAGGCAGTCTAAGTAAGGGGAAAGGGGTCCAATAGCCAGAAACAGAGGCAGAGACAGCAGCACTTTTGCTAAAACTGTGGAGGCATCTAGGACCAGCTCCTGCATGTTTCCTGGTTGGTGACCCAGGCTCTGGAGGCCCCATCTCCCAGCTTATTTGACTCTGTGGGTCTTCTTGTGATGTCTTTATTCCCTGTAACTTGCTCACTTCTATCTCATACTCTTCCTCAAGACTGATCCCATACTTAGAGGGAGTGTGCTGGAATAAAACATGGCAGTAGTTGTGGGCAAAGATTTTCTGTCTTGAATTCGTAGTGACTATTAAATCCACCACAATTAAACATTTGTTTGTCAAAAACTGAATAAAAAATTAATTCTTTCAGACACAATTGGAAAAAATGTATCTATACTTTCTAGTTCTTTTAGAGCAATTGACTTCTACATGTAACATAGTCACAAAGTCAGCAATAATAGGCTCAAATGCAAATGCTTTAATTTTTGTTTCTATAATCTGGTTTTATTGGATGTCCTTTCCCCCTATCTGTACTTCCTGGTTGTGCCTCAGTAGGAGAGAATGTGCTAGGACAAGATACCCCAAAGTAGGATAATACCCAAGGTGAGGAGGTTCCCCTTCTCAGGATAAGGGGAGGGAGAATCAGAGTAGGAATTTGTATAAGCACTCCCAGTGATTCCTATAGGTATGTTGGTCTGGACTGTTTTGGATTTAAAATATGGAGTAAGTTCTTTCAAGGCATTCCATACAATATGAGTCTCTCTTTAGTCTAGTTCACAGAAGAGAACATGACAGTGGAGATAATCTCCATAATGTCAGCATCACATGTTATCTAATCTATCCTGATGCTTTGGGGCAACAAGCTATATAGATTTCAGGTTGAAATGTGACACAGAAATAATACTCAATGTGCAGTTCATTGCTGTGGCCAACATACATATTTACAATCATACCAGTCCAGGATGTAACATTCAAAGTATGTAAATTGGAAACTAGAAAATACTTTCTCTTCAGGGGCAATGATTTCCTAAGTTCTCTTTCTATTTGAAGGGTGTTTTAAAGGAAAACAATCAATATATTCAGGGGTCAATATATTCAGCCTCTCCTTAGAATTTTTGTTGGTGAAACATTGTTAGGGTGTGCTGCAAGGATACTCCTATGGGTATCTTGTTCTGACCTGTGAAAAGAGTATATGAAAAAAGTAAAAAATAAATTTCTAGATGTGATATTTATATTGGCAGGAATTCATATAGAAATTTAGTATGTGAATTATGATATATCTGCTCAGGGTTGTATTATGAACATTTCCTTCTAATTTTAATTCACCTTGAGTGTTTTTATTTGCAAGTCACATTATGATAATGAAGAATCATGTTTTAGAAGTTTTGGCAACATGGTAAGTGAAAACACAACTGAATTTTAAGTGAGTCATGAGATTCATAATCATTCATTATTATTGTGATTTTTTAGTGATGTAAGGTCAACATATTTTTTCTCAATTCTAAGAGTTGGCATACTACCGGATCTTCTGCTTAAGTTGAATTTTGAAGTATCTGAATATAAATTCTCCATCTAAACCTAATATGAAAATGTCTGCTGAACATCTATACCAAGTGTGTCTTTTTACAAGAGATATATGCACAAGTTGGTCTCACTATTTCGTTTTTGAAAATAAGCATCTAGAAAGATTAATGATGAACAAAGCTCAGGAAGTTGATAAAAGAGAACCTTTTAACTTCCTTAAAGGACAGATCATAAATGAGCTTCATCCATCACCACAGCTGCTCAGTAGCTGTGGATATCTGACCTTCCTTTATATACTAAGATCAAAAGCATCGTGTGAAAAAGCTGTTCCCCTAAACAGTTCTGTGGCATGATCACAGGTGTGTTAGCTTATTTTCCATAATTCAAGCAGAAACCATCTTCTAACATGTGCCCTCCCACACCGAGACCTCAGGTAAAATAAGCAAGTCCAAAGTAAGTTAAATATCTCCTTGTCAGAAAAACTAACTGCCATTTTTTTCTTAACCCATTTTTGGTTTTGTAGCATTATTGTCCCACAGATGCACATATGTATTTCTACTTCTAGAGACTAACGGAGGACACAGAACCTATTAAAACTGTCAGTTTCTTGTAGTGAAGCAAATAGCTGAAGATGTTTGTATAATGTAAGGGATATAAATAAATTTTGGATATAAAATTTTATGGACATTATTAAATGAGTGTATTAATTCCCTTTAATCTACAAAATACTACCTGTCTATTAAATTATCCACTAAATATTTCAATAACTAACTTCATATTTGAAATCATTAGGATAATTTTTAATTTTTTTATTAGACCATTCTTAGTACTGTACCAAGGCTGCGTAAATTTATAAGTACCTTGATATTACTTTTCACTGAAAATTGGAAATCAGGTATTTCTGTGTGATCAGTCTCTGTAGAAGACTTAATAGTTGATGACATTATAGCAGAAGGACATCTGACAAATAAATGACATGGCTAGACAGTACACCAGAAGATTTAGTGTTCAGATGCCAGTTTATTAATGAATTACTATTATGGGAACAGGGTTGAACAAGAGCTACTACAATCCTTTCTATGGCCTGGCTTCAGTGACTTAAAGATCTGTTGTTAGCTCCAACTCATAAGATCCTAGTCTCTCTCACATCATTCTGAGAACCCTGCTTCTAGTTTATGAATACTTGGAAACAAACCACATTCTGATCCAAGTGATTGTAATATGCACCTAAATATCATTTGTATTTGGTCATGTTGGTGATACAATAGCTCAAAGCTTTTTTTTTTTTTTTTTTTTTTTTTACATTACTGATGTCAAAGTTTGTGTTGGTGATAAAATTCTTTGTCTCTTACACAATGCTTTAAAACCATATTGAGCTAAATCTGGTATTGGCTTTCATATATACTATAAAAATACCTTGAGATAGTCACCATTTTATCATTTATTCCTTCAATATACACTACAGTAAATATCTAGTGAAAGGCTGGATAGATATTTCAGTGGTTAAGAGTGCTTGGTAATGTTCCAGAAGATATGAGCTTGGTCACTATTACCCAAGTTGAATTAATCACCTCTTACAGTATCTGTAGATTCAGGGTATCTGATGTCTTTGTTCTGGCAGCTTAAGGCTCATTGCACATACATGTGCATATATACATGAAAACATATGAATAAAAACAGGGTAAAATAAATCTAAAACTATCTGGTGAAATCCAAGACAGAAATAATAAAGTCACATTTACTGTGTGGTCTTTTATTTTGTGTATTCATTTATTGTGCTCTTTACAAAACCCCCAACATTCAAAGAAAAAGCCAATGATCTATCTTGAGTGATAAGTAATACTTTTAGATGAAGAGATGTATCTTAGAACTCTGTCATAAATAAATTTCTTTTTCCCTCTACATTGTATATTTTTGCCCTCCCACTTAAAACCTACATGCTATGAATGTTTTCTTCCTTCCAAACTTCATACTGAAATTTAGTTGTATTGAGTGATTATTAAGAAATTGGATCTTTAAGAGGATGTTAAATATGGCAGACTTAATCTAAAGGGTAGTATTAATAGCCATCTATCTAAACAGTATTTTTATTGAGATAGAATTTTCATAGAATATAATTATGATTATGGTTACACCTCCCTCATATCTCACAAGAGTTCCCCCTATTTCCTCACCCATCTAATTCCAATACCTGTATTTTAAAAGAACAGTTTCACAGTAACAATATATTTAAGAAGTTGGAAATATCTCACAGAATACCACTAATAATAAAGTTTTATAAATCAATTAATGTAACTCAATTATTACAAATTAAAATTAAGAGGTGATTGTACTTTGCTCATTTTCATTTTACTTGCTGCTATGTGATAACAAAGAAAGAAGGCCCTTGTCATATCTCTACAATTTGTCCTTAAACTTCTCTGATCCTGAACTTGGGCAAATATACTACTCTTTGTGATACATTATCTTCTTTCACTTATTTTGTTAGCAGCCAGAGCATACAGACGACTATGAAGAAACTCTAATTGTATTATCAGCTATCAACTCTAATGGCCAGTATTGTGGTTTAGTTGACAACTCACAAATTGTGTCATTGAGATTCTAGATATTGGTACTGAATGACTGGTTGCTGAGTGAGATGACAGTTTGAATAATTTTTAATGTGCAAGGAACAAACAGCTGCAAAGGAGGCACAGTTCAGAGATGTAGATGAAGTGGGTGCTCATAACCAAGACATAAGGAGCTTAATTTGGTTGTTTCAGATGGGTTAGTGCTTCTGTCTGGAGTTCTGTTTTGCATCTTTTTTCTAGCCTCAGTGCATAGCCCTACTGAAATTTTATTAGTCTTCTTAATAACATCAAGTAGACAGTTTTCTGATTAATAGAAAAGAACAAGTGTAAGTTGAGACTGTAAGGAATCTTAAAGGAGTCAAGTAGGTGTCCCCAAAGCAGCCCAAGGACCTGTCCTGAACCAGCTATTGAATGCCATGCCCTTGGTCACACCTAGCTTCTTTAGATGCATTGGATCTTATTGAAGAAATTGAGGGACAATTCTAAGAACTCAATTTGTATAACGAGAGAACAACCCTTTATTTCCTCTGAATTGGCCTAGGGAAGTTGGAGTTTGAACTTAGCAGTTTCTGAGTGAGAAGCTTATGCATGTTTCAAAAAGACTTCAGTGGTCTCTAAAGTAACACAGTGCCTTTGCAGACTCAGCCCCCTCACTTAGTCCAATTTTGTCTCAAATCAGACAAACTCTGAAATTTTCATTTGTGATAACTGACACAATACCTTTTACTTTAAATAACTTTGTTCTGATGACTGTCATTTTCAAAACCTCTTCTCAATATCGACTCTCAGAACCAATGCTGCCAAAATGACATCAAAAGGGCTCTGTATTCAGCAGTAGGGAGGATAGATAGTTAAAGAGAGAACAATGCAATGCCTGTTAAAATAAAAGGTTTTTTTTTTTTTTTTTTTTTTTTTTTACCAAAAGTCTATGGGGGAAAAGACTGCTTTTGTTTGAAGCCCAAATTATCAGGAAAGATTAATTAGCAAGGAAAGTAATTAGTTGTCTAGTGCTAACTCTCAAAAATAATAGAATAAGTTAAGTTGAAATAATAGAAAACATTGTTATGAGTAGACTATAAAAATTGTGGAAAAAAAAAACACTTATGTAACAGAGAATAGTTAATTGATGTAATCCATATCTCCTAAAGTGTTTTCCCCAACTCCTACCTCATGAGATAGAGTAATACTATGCTTTGCCATACTCTATTCAGAATTTGCATGCCATCCACTCCTGTTTCATAATTAGACAGGGAATTTCAGAATCACAATACATGGTGTAAAAGCTCAGGTCCTTTTACCACAAGGCACCCAAGTAAATCTTGAATATCTTTTCTTTCAATCTTAATACACCTAGTTCTCTTGTTACAATGAAATGAAATGTCAAACATCTTTTCAAGGCCAACAGTTTTCTGAAAAGGCACACAATCATATAATTGAGCACCGTAATCATTCAAAAAGGTTTTTGCTGTGTTATCACTAGATCCAACATCTTGACTTCTCAGATGATTTTTTTTTAACTAAAAGTTGAAGTGTCCTCTGGAAAACTTGTATAAGAATAGAACACTTATTAACTGATATATGGCTTCTCTAGCTATCTTGGTGATACTGAGCGTTCACAGCTTTATTTCAAGACAACCTCACTCAGAATGAATAAAGAATTATGTCTTCAGAAATTAGTGAGAATGCTAGCAGCTATCACAATTCATTTTACATAGGTCTAAGAGATATCAAGAGGGTCAGCAACTGATAGAAACCATTGTGCTTAAAGTAGTTGAAGAGATACAGACATACATAACTGGGATAAATAGAGTCCCAACATCAGTGATAATAGGTGATTCAGAAATGTAACAATTTTCAATAATTGTTATTAAGTGATGAATTTTATTGATTAAAAATGAGCTAAGAGAGTAGTATATTACTTTTCAATAAGCCTTTACATCATCTAATAACTGAGCAAAATATGATTAGTAATAAAAACTGAATTTTTCAAGGAATATCAAAATGAACTAAACATTGCTCTCCTTGTCTCAAAGAAATCTGTGAGACTACTTACTTTAAAGGAGAGGTTGGCCTTCTGGTCCACTCGAGAAATCGGGTGCCTTGCCAGTGGAGTCTCTGGACACCCGCAAGGACCTGCACAGGACTCTCCATGGGATCCTAAGACCTCTGGTGAGAGGAACACAGCTTCTGCTCCAATCCAATCATGTGGAACCTGAGACTGCATTAACTAGGGAAGCAGGCAACCCGGCCTCTGCTGGGGCACAAGTCCCTTCCAGTCCACTCGAGTATCAGGGTGCCTTGCCAGTGGAGTCTCCGGACACCCTCAAGGACCCACACAGGATTCCCCACGGGATCCTAAGACTTCTGGTGATTGGAACACAACTTCTGCCAGGAGGCAGGTTCGAACACCAGATATCTGGGCACCTTCCCTGCAAGAATAGAGCTTGCCTGCAGAGAATACTCTGACCACTGAAACTAAGGAGAGAGCCAGCCTCCCAGGTCTGCTGATAGAGGCTAACAGAGTCTCCTGAGGAACAAGCTCTAATCAGAGACAACTATAACAGCTAGCTTCAGAGATTACCAGATGGCGAAAGGCAAACGTAAGAATCCTACTAACAGAAATCAAGACCACTCACTATCATCAGAACGCAGCACTCCCACCCCACCTAGTCCTGGGCACCCCAACACAGCCGAAAATCTAGACCCAGATTTAAAAGCATATCTCATGATGATGGTAGAGGACATCAAGAAGGACTTTCATAACTCACTTAAAGAAATTCAGGAGAGCACTGCTAAAGAGATACAGGTCCTTAAAGAAAAACAGGAAAACACAACCAAACTGTTAGAAGTCCTTAAAGAAAAACAGGAAAACACAACCAAACTGGTAGAAGTCCTTAAAGAAAAACAGGAAAACACATCCGACCAGGTGATGGAAATGAACAAAACCATACTAGACCTAAAAAGGGAAGTAGACACAATAAAGAAAACCCAAAGTGAGGCAACTCTGGAGATAGAAACCCTAGGAAAGAAATCTGGAACCATAGATGCAAGCATTAGCAATAGAATACAAGACATGGAAGAGAGAATCTCAGGTGCAGAAGATTCCATAGAGAACATTGGCACAAAAATCAAAGAAAATACAAAATGCAAAATGATCCTAACTCAAAACATCCAGGAAATACAGGACACAATGAGAAGACCAAACCTACAGATAATAGGAGTTGATGAGAATGAAGATTTTCAACTTAAAGGGCCAGCGAATATCTTCAACAAAATAATAGAAGAAAACTTCCCAATCCTAAAGAAAGAAATGCCCATGATCATACAAGAAGCCTACAGAACTCCAAATAGACTGGACCAGAAAAGAAATTCCTACCGACACATAATAATCAGAACAACAAATGCACTAAATAAAGATAGAATATTAAAAGCTGTAAGGGAGAAAGGTCAAGTAACATATAAAAGCAGGCCTATCAGAATTACACCAGACTTTTCACCAGAGACTATGAAAGCCAGAAGAGCCTGGACAGATGTTATACAGACACTAAGAGAACACAAATGCCAACCCAGGTTACTATACCCGACCAAACTCTCAATTACCGTAGATGGAGAAACCAAAATATTCCACCACAAAACCAAATTCACACTATCTTTCCACGAATCCAGCCCTTCAACGGATAATAACAGAAAAAAAAAAAAAAAAAAAAAAAAAAAAACAACAATACAAGGACAGAAATCACGCCCTAGAAAAAGCAAGAAAGTAATCCCTCAACGAACCTAAAAGAAGACTGCCACAAGAAAAGAATGCCAACTCTAACAACAAAAATAAAAGGAAGCAACAATTAATTTTCCTTAAAATCTCTTAATATCAATCGACTCAATAACCTAATAAAAAGACATAGACTAACAGACTGGCTACACAAACAGGACCCACCATTCTGCTGCTTACAGGAAACCCATCTCAGGGAAAAGACAGACAATACCTCAGAGTGAAAGGCTGGAAAACAATTTTCCAAGCAAATGGTCTGAAGAAACAAGCTGGAGTAGCCATTCTGATATCGAATAAAATTGACTTCCAACCCAAAGTTATCAAAAAAGACAAGGAGGGACACTTCATACTCATCAAAGTTAAAATCCTCCAAGAGGAAATCTCAATTCTGAATACCTATGCCCCAAATGCAAGGGCAGCCACATTCATTAAAGACACATTAGTAAAGCTCAAAGCACACATTGCACCTCACACATTAATAGTGGGAGACTTCAACACACCACTTTCATCAATGGACAGATCCTGGAAACAGAAACTAAACAGGGACACAGTGAAACTAACAGAAGTTATGAAACAAATGGACTTAACAGATATCTACAGAACATTTTATCCTAAAACAAAAGGATATACCTTCTTCTCAGCACCTCACGGGACCTTCTCCAAAATTGACCATATAATTGGTCACAAAACAGGCCTCAACAGATACAAAAATATTGAAATTGTTCCATGCATCCTATCAGACCACCATGGATTAAGGCTGATCTTCAATAACAACATAAATAATAGAAAGCCAACATTAATGTGGAAACTGAATAACACTCTTCTCAATGATACCTTGGTCAAGGATGGAATAAAGAAAGAAATTAAAGACTTTTTACAGTTTAATGAAAATGAAGCCACAACTTACCCAAACCTATGGGACACAATGAAAGCATTTCCAAGAGGGAAACTCATAGCTCTGAGTGCCTCCAAAAAGAAACTAGAGAGAGCCCACACTAGCAGCTTGACAACACATCTAAAAGCTCTAGAAAAAAAGGAAGAAAATTCTCCCAAGAGGAGTAGATGGCAGGAAATAATCAAACTCAGGGGTGAAATCAACTGAGTGGAAACAAGAAGAACTATTCAAAGAATTAACCAAATGAGGAGTTGGTTCTTTGAGAAAATCAACAAGATAGATAAACCCTTAGCTAGATTCACTAGAGGGCACAGGGACAACATCCTAATTAACAAAATCAGAAATGAAAAGGGATACATAACAACGGATCCTGAAGAAATCCAAAACACCATTAGATCCTTCTACAAAAGGCTATATGCAACAAAACTTGAAAACCTGGATGAAATGGAAATTTTTCTGGAAAGATACCAGGTACCAAAATTAAATCAGGATCAAGTTAATGAGCTAAACAGTCCCATATCCCCTAAAGAAATAGAAGCAGTCATTAATAGTCTCCCAGCCAAAAAAAGCCCAGGACCAGATGGGTTTAGTGCAGAGTTCTACCAGACCTTCAAAGAAGATCTAATTCCAGTTCTGCACAAACTATTCCACAAAATAGAAGTAGAAGGAACCCTACCCAACTCATTCTATGAAGCCACAATTACTCTGATACTTAAACCACAGAAAGATCCAACAAAGATAGAGAACTTCAGACCAATTTCCCTTATGAATATTGATGCAAAAATACTCAATAAAATTCTCGCTAACCAAATTCAAGAACACATTAAAGCAATCATCCATCCTGACCAAGTAGGTTTTATTCCAGGGATGGTTTAATATACGGAAATCCATCAATGTAATCCATTATATAAACAAACTCAAAAACAAAAACCCCATGATCATCTTGTTAGATGCAGAAAAAGCATTCGACAAGATCCAACACCCATTCATGATAAAAGTCTTGGAAAGGTTAGGAATTCAAGGCCCATACCTAAACATGATAAAAGCTATCTACAGCAAACCAGTACCCAACATCAAAATAAATGGTGAGAAGCTTGAAGCAATCCCACTAAAATCAGGGACTAGACAAGGCTGTCTACTCTTTCCCTACCTATTCAACATTGTACTTGAAGTCCTAGCCAGAGCTATTTGACAACAAAAGGAGATCAAGCGGATACAAATTGGAAAAGATGAAGTCAAAATATCACTTTTTGCAGATGATATAATATATCATATATATATGTGTATATATAAGTGACCCTAAAAATTCCACCAGAGAACTCCTAAACCTGATAAACAGCTTCGGTGAAGTAGCTGGATATAAAATTAACTCAAACATATCAATGGCCTTTCTCTACACAAAGAATAAATAGACTGAGAAAGCAATTAGGGAAACAAAACCCTTCTCAATAGTCACAAATAATATAAAATATCTTGGTGTGACTCTAACTAAGGAAGTGAAAGATCTCTATGATAAGAACTTCAAGTCTCTGAAGAAAGAAATTAAAGAAGATCACAGAAGATGGAAAGATCTCCCATACTCATGGATTGGCAGGATCAACATTGTAAAGATGGCTATCTTGCCAAAAGCAATCTACAGATTCAATGCAATCCCCATCAAAATTCCAACTCAATTCTTCAATGAATTAGAAAGAGCAATCAGCAGATTCATCTGGAATAACAAGAAACCTAGGATAGCAAAAACTTCTCAAGTATAAAAGAACCTCTGGTGGAATCACCATGCCAGACCTAAAGCTTTACTACAGAGCAATTGTGATAAAAACTGCATGGTACTGGTATAGTGACAGACAAGTAGACCAATGGAATAGAATTGAAGACCCAGAAATGAACCCACACAACCTATGGTCACTTGATCTTCGACAAGGGAGCTAAAACCATCCAGTGGAAGAAAGACAGCATTTTCAACAAATGGTGCTGGCACAACTGGTTGTTATCATGTAGAAGAATGCGAATCAATCTATTCCTATCTCCTTGTACTAAGGTCAAATCTAAGTGGATCAAGGAACTTCACATAAAGCCAGAGACACTGAAACTTATAAAGGAGAAAGTGGGGAAAAGCCTTGAAGATATGGGCACAGGGAAAAGATTCCTGAATAGAACAGCAATGGCTTGTGCTGTAAGATCGAGAATTGACAAATGGGACCTATTGAAACTGCAAAGCTTCTGCAAGGCAAAAGACACTGTCAATAAGACAAAAAGACCACCAACAGATTGGGAAAGTATCTTTACCTATCTTAAATCAGATAGGAGACTAATATCCAATATATATAAAGAACTCAAGAAGGTGGATCCAGAAAATCAAATAACCTCATTAAAAAATGGGGCTCAGAACTCAACAAAGAATTCTCACTTGAGGAATACCGAATGGCAGGGTAGCACCTGAAAAAATGTTCAACATCCTTAATCATCAGGGAAATGCAAATCAAAACAACCCTGAGATTCCACCTCAAACCAGTCAGAATGGCTAAGATAAAAAATTCAGGTGACAGCAGATGCTGGCAAGGATGTGGAGAAAGAGGAACACTCCTACATTGTTGGTAAGATTGCAAGCTTGTACAACCACTCTGGAAATCAGTCTTGTGGTTCCTTAGAAAATTGGACATAGTAGTACCGGAGGATCCAGCAATACCTCTCCTGGGCATATATCCAGAAGATGTCCCAACTGGTAAGAAGGACACATACTCCACTATGTTCATAGCAGCCTTATTTATAATAGCCAGAAGCTGGAAAGAACCCAGATGCCCCTCAACAGAGGAATGGATACAGATAATGTGGTACATTTACACAATGGAGTACTACTCAGCTATTAAAAAGAATGAATTTATGAAATTCCTATCCAAATGGATGGACCTGGAGGGCATCATCTTGAGTGAGGTAACACAATCACAAAGGAACTCAAACAATATGTACTCACTGATAAGTGGATATTAGCCCAAAACTTAGGATACCCAAGATATAAGATACAGTTTGCTAAACACATGAAACTCAAGAAGAATGAAGACTGAAGTGTGGACACTATGCCCCTCCTTAGAATTGGGTACAGAACACCCATGGAAGGAGTTACAGAGACAAAGTTTGGAGCTGTGACGAAAGGATGGATCATCTAGAAACTGCCATATCCAGAGATCCATCCCATGATCAGCATCCAAACGCTGACACCATTGCATTCACTAGCAAGATTTTGCTGAAAGGACCCAGATATAGCCGTCTCTTGTGAGACTATGCTGGGGCCTGGCAAACACAGAAGTGGATGCTCACAGTCATCTAGTGAATGGATCACAGTGTCCCCAATGGAGGAGCTGGAGAAAGTACTGAAGGAGCTGAAGTGATCTGAAACCCTATGGGTGGAACAACATTATGAACTAACCAGTACCCTGGAGCTCTTGACTCTAGCTGCATATGTATCAAAAGATGGCCTAGTCGGCTATCACTGGAAAGAGAGGCCCATTGGACATGCAAACTTTATATGCCCCAGTACAGGGGAATTCCAGGGCCAAAAAAAATGGGAATGTGTGGGTAGGGAAGTAGGGGGGAGGGTATGGGGGACTTTTGGGATAGCATTGGAAATGTAATTGAGGAAAAGATGTAATAAAATAAAGTAGAGGTTGATGTGAGGGTATGTATTCAGTTGTATTGCATTTTGCTATGCTGTATCAGGATGGCACTACTAGAAGATTGCTCTTTTCTGAAGGGAAACTGAGGAGCAATGACTGAGATGAGGTCAGGGAGCTCTTGTTTGCAAGAAATAAAAAAGCAACAACAACACAAGACCTTGGTACTTAAACTTTCTGATATTGTGACACTTTATTGCAGTTTCTTATATCTTGGTGAGTCCAATCATAGCATTATTTCTTTGTATTTTATATTATTTCTTTTGCTACTGTTTCTTTATATTATTTCTTTTGCTACTGTTATGAATTGTAATGTTAATATCTGATATGGAGGATATTTAATATGTGACTCTAGTGAGGGTCATGAGCCACAGGTTTGGAACTGTTGCTTTAAAGTATTCATTATTGCCAAGTGGTTTAACTTACTCATTATTGTCTCATGCTTGAGCTACTTGAAATTGACCCCTGATCCTTATAATGATAAGTAAACATCTCAGTATTTAATAATATAAATTATATTTTATATATGAATTGGCTTATACTAAGATATTTTTAAAATATATCGTTAACTTTTTATTTCTTTTTATTACATTCAAGGGAGACTTGGTATTGAATCATCCTCATAGTTATTTTAAAAGCTGGAAGACCAAGGCTCTCCATGACAGCATTAGAACAAAACTTTGCTGCTGTTTTGTCCTATTGACAGTGTCCTTTGCCTTACAGAAGCTTTGCAATTTTATGAGGTCCCATTTGTCGATTCTTGATCTTAGAACATAAGCCAGAAATTTTTCTCAGTTGAACATAGTATTAGTTGAGGGCCCAGCTATACCACTCCTGGGCATATACCACTCCCCTTAATGCTCCAACATGTAACAAGGACACATGCTGTAATATATTCACAGCAGCCTTATTTATAATAGCCAGAAGTTGGAAATAGCCAGATGTCCTTCAGCAGAGGAATGGATACAGAAAATGTTTTACATTTACATAGTGGAGTATTACACAGCTATTAAAAACAATGAATTCATGAAATTCTTAGGCAAATAGATGGAACTAGAAAATATCATCCTGAGTGAGGTAACCCAATCACAAAAGATCACACATGATATACATTCACTGATAAGCAGATATTAGCCCAAAATCTCAGAATACCTGATACAATTCACAGACCACATGTAGCTCAAAAAAAAAAAAAAAAAAAAAAGGAAGACCAAAGCATGGGTGCTTCAGTCCTTCTTAGAAAGGGTAACAAAATATTCATGGGAGCAAATATGGAGACAAAGTACAGAGCAGAGACTTAAGGAAAGACCATTCAGAGACTGTCCCACAAACCCCGACACTATTGTGGGTGCCAACCATGGACTGAGTGGGAGTCCCCAATGGAGGAGTTAGAGAAAGGACTGAAGGAGCTGAAGGGGTTTGCAACCCCATAGGAAGAACAACAATATCAACCAACCAGACCCCCCAGAGCTACCAGGGACTAAATCACCAACCAAAGAATACACATGGCTCCAACTTCATATTTAGCAGAGGATGGCCTTGTCAGGCATCAATGGGAGGAGAGGTCCTTGGTCCTATGAAGGCTCAATAGTTGCCCTAGTGTAGGGGAATTGAGGGTGGGTGAGCGGAGGAACTCCCTCATAGAAGCAGGAGGAGGGAGGATTGGAAAGGGTGTTTCCGGGAGGGGTTGCATATATATATATATATACACACAAAACTTTGCCACATATAGTTAACTATGATACCAATCCACTCATACTGCTAGATTTGGTCACATATGGCATTTGAAGCAAGGGACAAACGTCTAAATGATCCAAAATCCCCTTTAAGATTAAAAAAAATTCTGGAAAGCTTCAACCATGGTTCTGTATTGAAAATAAAAAAAAAAGTATTTCCCATATGACACACAAATACTGGTTATCTTTGTATAAATCATCTATATTGGGTTGGCACTGAAAAAAATTCTTCTCACATACCATGCATTTATCCCACAGCATCCTTTCCTTCTATATCTCTCAGTCGCTCCCACTCCTGTCCCCTCCTTTAGATCCACTGCTTCTCTTTTTCCCTTCTGGAAAGATCAGACATCACAATGAAATCAACTGACCTCAGCATAACATGATACAGTAAGACTCATACCCTGCACATACTCTCATATAAAGGCTGGAAAATGAAACAAACTAGGACAAAATAGTACCTGGTGCAGACTGAAGCAGATTTGATGGTTGCTTCTGGGACTGAACCTCCAGGAGAACGAGACCCACAGAATAATCTAAGCAGCCCTCTTAAGGCCTTACAGATAACATCCTTATGCAACTTCTCAGATTCCATATATGTCCTTTTTTTTTTAAAAAAAATCTCATTCCCTTTCTAAGCATATATCTTCTAAAAAGCTTTTAGAAGATATATAGCTTAGAGCTTTTATTCAAATACAAAACATGAATATAGCATAAATAACCTTATTATTTAAGTCATCATAACTTCAGTAATATATTTGTACTTAAATACTATATTCTAGTTTTTGAGATATTAAATTATATTTAAAGTTAGGTTAAACATAACAAATATTTAACAAAAGCCAAAGCATGACAGGACGAGAATTAGTTTGGATTTTTGGAGAACCTTCAAACCTTCAATAAGACAAAGGAAGTCCAAGAAAGCTGCAATTAATCCATAACTAATTGGTTTTAAATACATACAATGTTAGCTTCCTTAGTTCCTCAAAACAATACCTATGACTGTTTTGCTGGTCTTAGCCAGGTTGTTCTTCCCTTCTTGTCACTCTCCAAATTCTTGATCATGATTGAATTTATAGTACTGCTTCCTGAGTAGCTGTTAAGGCTCTTCAGAATCACAGATGAGGAAGCCGAATATTAGACAAAGTACAAGCTTTGTGAATATTGAAATGGGAGCTTAGGTTTCATTAAGTCTACTAATCTAGCTCTGGCTTGGGTGGGGATCTCTGAAATGATGATCCAATCCAATTTACCAAAGTAATACTTAAAGTACTTCATTAAACTGGTACTATCACATCACCACTGACATAATGCTATCTAGCATTTAACCTTATTATCTGTAATTTTCTAAATTTTCAATGGTCTCATAATTATTTCCCCTTTATCACTCCTCCAACAATTAAATATTCATTCTTGAGTCAGGCTTTGCTTACAGTGGATTGAGGTACTATGCTACCCAATTATTTCAGTACAATTGAGGCTACTTTATTCAGTAAGGAGATATTTATTTAGTAGGTAAATAAATATCATTTCCATTATCCAAAGTAGTAGGATCAAAATTCAAAATGGAGGTTATCTAACATAAGCTTATCTATGCTTCAGTACTAGGCTAAATAAAATTAACATTAGTTTGCATGTAATTTTTGAACTTTTCTATTAATGAAAATTGCAGGTCAAATCGTAAAGTCAGAAGGCAGGTTTCCTCTTGTTTCTGTCTGAACAGATTCCTTCTGTAAAACCTTCCCTGACAATCCTTATAATTCTTCCCAGTCTGAGAGTTTGATGGATGCTTGTTTTTCCCTCCTTAGTACTGTAATTAATGTTTTGTGCTACACAACAATCTCTTGGGATGAAATCATCTCTATTGAAATGCTTTTTTTTAATTCACTGGATATGGAAAGAGTAGGAAACTGAATTATACAAAAGCATGCACTTTAATTTACAGCCAGAAACAATTTTATCACTCAGCCAACTCATATAAAATGCCAACTAAATAAAAATTCTAACTCTGAAAGAATTGTACCTTTATCAAGATTTTAATTTTGATTATATGCCATTGCACATTTACATCAGTGATCAACTAATATTTTCAGACCTAATGACATCACAAATTTCACTAATGCTGACTACCCCTGGTTATCCATTTTTCAAGGCATGGGAGAATCAAGTAAAAATAGATGTGACTCTCAGCATTATCAGTGAAAGTACCCCAATTTCAGCTTATTTATCAAGAACAATAGTTTATATTCCTTAAATTGAAGAGGATGTATGGGTAAACTTGTACCACATGAAAGGTGAGTGGTCTGTATGGAGCAGGTTATTGGATGTGGGATTCACAAAAGCCAGTAGAGAATGAAGAGTTGGTCTTATGGCTGTCTAATAGTTCCCAAGTGCTGGGACCCAGTGATGTTATGCCTAGATCTTGAAGTCCCCACAGACCATCAGATGATACCAGCAATCCAAGTCATATGCAAAAGCAAGGAGTCTTTATTAAACCTGAGCTCAAAGGCCCCAACCTCTCCAACACAGTGGATGGGTGTGGATAGGCCTTACCTGGTGAAACCTTGCCTTTTTTATCATAGTTACAGCAGGGTAGGGGGCTTTCCAACTTACCAGTTACATGATTGGTTAATTTGGGTAATCTATTTCAAATATTTAATATTAGGAATTCCCCTTATAAAATCTAACTTTCTTTTACTAAGTGTGTAGTGACTGCTATTAGGAAAGTTATGACTGTTGCTAGGGGTGTCTTGGTCCCTGGAAAAAGCTGTGGTTTTTCCAATAACTGAGATCATCCTGAAGATAAGCTTAATGTAAGCTGGAGTTTAAATGCAAAATAGAGCTTATAATGTTAGGCTGGGCCCTTCCACCAGTATTCCTTTACATCATATACAGCTTCAAGCTCTTGGCCTACTGTGGAACCATAATCTTTTCCAAGGTTTGAGACCAATAAGTATGTAATGCTTCTTAGAGAAGTTCTTTTATCTTCAGATAAGTCTCCCAGTGTGAATTAATTTTAATTCTCAGGACAATCTTATTATATACTGAAAAAAAAAAACACAGTGAAATCTCATCAAACAGCAATGCTTTTGCTTCTGCAAACAGGTGATGTGTGGTGGCTTCTGGAATAGTGAGAGTGATGTTGATCTTGTGAGCCTCTTGCTCAAGCAACTTTCTGAGCATGATATTACACAGTTATGGCCCAGACAGTTGATTTTGCGGCGGCCCCTAACTCCAAAATCAGTTTTTGAAATTTCTCCCTTAATATTTCCCTTTCCTAAGTTCCATGGCTACTTTCCTTCAGACTTCCATTTTTATAACTCATTCAATTCTCCTTTTCTTCTCTCTGTACACAGGAAATTTGTTTTTTTTTTTTTTTTTTCTCCAGAAAGGCTCTGACTTTTCTCTCACAGTTTTATTATGTCTTTTTTGTTGGTGGTGTTGAACATTTTCATTCTGTCCTTTGAAGATTCTTTTATTTTAAACTATATTTAAACTACATTTTGCTTTTGGAGGCTAAACAAATGGCTTATACAATTTTCCTTTTTGATGAGATTCACTATCTTATTCAGTAAGTCTTGCCCCTTTCTCAATAAAGCCTAGTTCTACCTATAACAAGTAAGTGCAAAACAAACAAACATACAAACAAACAAATAAACAAAACCCAGGACAACAGTGATTAATGTGTTGATATTTAAGAATATTTTTCAAATGCTTAGAAGTAGAAGCCTCTGTAGTAGAAATCTATAAGGGCAGAAAAACTGGCAAATGGTACTTCCATTACAGTCGACTGACCAGCCTATATAAAACACATCTGTACTTTCTATTTCTCCCACTGATTCTGCAAATTCCTTTTTGCCTGGCATAGTGCACTAGTGGTAGTCATGGTACACTCAACATTCCCACCCCCATACTACGTAAGAAGTCTATGGAGAATTGAATCTGCATACATTTTTCTTTGTTTCCCATATTGACTCATACATCTTCATGTTTAATAGGAGAGGCTAGAATTTGAAGAATATTTGAGATTGATTTTCAAACTACTCACTGAAAATTTCTTTTATAATATTATTTAGAATAACATCTATCTATATCAATCTATCATATCTCTCTATCTCTATCTATCTATCTATCTATCTATCTATCTATCTATCTATCTATCTATCTATTTATCTATCTATCCATCCATCGATCTTATGGTTATTATGATCAAAATTACATCCTGAAAAATAGTTGAGCATCTTATTTGTCTTAAGATGCTACTATTATTGATGCTTATTTAGCATTAGATATTAAACACATTTTATCTTCTCCCTTACTGATACTGAAACATTTAAAGATGAATTCTAACTTGAGAAACTTGTGATGAATAAAATTTTGATTATTGGCAATTATTATTATTATCACCCACTATGATACATGATTACTCAGTGATCCAATTAATCTTTTTTTCTCAATTATTAGAAAATGATCATTAGCAAGAAATGTCATTTAGAGTAATGATTTGAATAAAAATTGAGACAATTTGTATTGTTATAAATATTAATGATCTCATTTTAATCAAGCCTTTAGATCTACAAGTCACAGCCAGTTGGAGATAAGTAGAGTAGATAGAAAGACCTATTTGACAAACTTATGATATAGTCTGCCAAATCTACACTGTGGAAAACTTTACAGGGTATTTTCTTCAAAAAAAAAAAAAAGTAATGCCTTTAACAGAAGATGCTTTTAAAGTTCTAGTGGCATTTTTCATAGGAAAAAAAAAGGACTTATAACCTTCATATAAAACAACAATAGTAGCACAGATCTCTAAAGCAATCTTGAGCAAGAATAACCAGCCAGGAGATTTTACACTTCATGATTTCAAGTTACATTACTAAGCAATGGCATTCAAAGCTGCTTGGTACAAGTATAAAAACAAGCACTTATGCCAAGAAAACAGTATCACCCGGGCATATACAGTCAACAAAACTTTTTCTTTTTTACAAGCTTATGAGTTTTAATTTTAGAACCATTTAAATGTTACAAAGTAGTACTATTCTGCTTACAAGTTATCCAATACCAACTTGCAGCTATGTTGACCACAAAAGAAGAGCCTATCAATTGTCCATCTGAGAGTGAAGAAACAACCATGTTTCAAAACAGGTGAGCATGCCCTTCCTGTCACAGGGCTGCTAAGACAGCTGACCAAAATATAATAGTATTGTTTTCTTTCCCCCAAGGGAAATCTTGTGCTGAATCTTAATTTGTAAACCTCCCTGCTCAGAGTTCACTTGTGAGAGATTGAACTATTCACATAGAGGACCAAAGGCCTTGGATCTGGTTTCATGCAGGCACTGCAACTTAAAAAGGAACCAATAGTACATACCATCTTCAATAATTTGTTCTGGGAATATGGTTCATCCTCAAACATTACAACTAAATTGCGCACTTATCTCATACTCTTTTTTTTTTCTATTTAATTTTGAGCTCTGTCAACACTCATTTATTACCTAGTTCCTTTCTGGTTTGATTTAGAACAGCCATTTGTTACACTGTGTCACACCCAATAGTGCATCTTTATTTATTGTTATACTTTTTTTGTTATATTATGTATTTACATTTCAAATGTTGTATCCTTTCCTGGTTTCCTTTCCAACCTCCCCATCCCATCCCCTATCCCCTTTGCCTCTATGAGGGTGCTCCTCTACCCACATGCACCCTCCCACTCCTGAATTGCCCTATGTTGGGACAACAAGCCTCCATAGGAACGAGGGCCTTCCCTCCCATTGATGCCAGATAAGGCCATCCTCTGCTCCATGTTTATCCCTCCATGTATACTCTTCAGTTGGTGGTTTAGTCCCTGGCAGCTCTGGGTGGTCCATTTAATTAATATTGTTGTTCTTCCTATGGTATTTCAATCCCCTTTAGCTCCTTCATTCCTTTCCTTAACTGTCCCTGGGCTCAGTCCAAAAGTTGGCTGTTAGTATTTGCATGTGTATTAATCAGGTGCTAACAGAGCCTCTTAGGGGAGCTATCTGAGGCTGTTGTCAGCAAGTGCTTCTTGGCATCAGCAATAGTGTCTGGGTTTGGTTTCTGCAGATGGGACGGATCCCTAGGTGGTGTTGTCTCTGGATGGCCTTTCCTTTAGTCTCTACTCCAATTATTGTCCCCATGTTTCCTTTAGACATGAACAATTCTGGGTTAAATTTTTTTGAGATGAGTGGGTGGCCCGATCCCTACGCAGAGGGCCTTGACGACTTGAGGTAGTCTCTACAGGTTCTATTCTCCCCTTTATTGGGTATTTTGGATAATGCCATCCCTGTTGGTTACTGGGAACCTCTCCTTCCCTGATGTATGGGACTTTCTAGTTGCTACCACCAGTTCCCCACCTCACAATGCTGCATATTTCTATTCATTTTCCTGAACCTCTGTACTTCTCTCCTGTTCCTTCCAATACCTGATCCTGTCTCCAATTTTTCCTTCCCCCTATTCTTTCCTTCTACCTCACATGATTATTTTGTTTCCCCTTCTAAGAAGAATTGAAACATGCATTCTTTGTTCTTCCTTCTTATGCTTCATAAGGCCTATGACTTGTTTCGTGGGTATTCTGATCTTTTGGGCTAATATCCATTTATCAGTGAGCACATACCATTTGTGTCCTTTAGTGTCTGGGTTACCTCACTCAGGATATTTTTTAATCCAATGAATTTGCCTGCAAATTTCATAAAGTCATGGTTTTTAATAGCTGAATAGTACTCCATTTTGTAAATGAACCACATCTGTGTCCATTCATCCACTTAGTGACATCTGGGTTGTTTCCAGTTTCTGACTATTAAGAATAAGTCTGCTGTGAATATAGTAGATCATGTGTCCTTGATATATGTTGGAGCAACTTTTGTGTATATGCCCAGGAGTGGTAAAGCTGGGTCTTCAGGTAGAACTATTTCCAATTTTCTAGAGAATCACTAGATTATTTTCTATGTGGTTTTACTAGCTTGCAATCCCACCAGCAATGGAGGAGTCTTCCTCTTTCTCCACATCCTCACCAACATCTGCTGTACCCTGAGTGTTTGATCTTAGCCATTCTGACTGAACTAGATGAATTACATGACTTTGAAAACTGAAACAGAAATGCAGAGGAGGTGAGAAGAGACTCACCTCCTCTCTTGGATACAGACCTTAGATGCTTTCGTTTCCAAAGATTTAGCATGTAAGTTGAAACTACTGTGATGAATTAGTAGTAGCCAAAATTATTTGTTTATTGTCAAAACACTCTTCAGTAAGGATACCTTTCACACTTATATTGAAAATTTATTTACTATGCATTTTTATTATCTTTACAAGAACTTTATAAATGCACATATTTTCTTAAAATGACAGTATGTGTTTGCCTGATTTCCTATGAAATTTATCTGCTTTTATTTCACTGATCCCAATGTGTATATGTGTGTGTGTGTGTGTGTGTGTGTGTGTGTGTGTATAAGTTACTTCTATGGTCTTTTAGAAAGCATACTGCTTTGGATATTATTTTTTATTTTTTTCAAATTGTTATTGATAATAGACTTCTTCATATGATATATTATGATTATAGCTCTCCTTACCTGAACATCTCCAAGATTTTTCCCATTTCCCTACTGATCCAAATCCATATTCCGTACTGTGCTCTCTCATTAGATAACAAACAGGCATATAGATAATAATAATAATAATAATGATAATAATAAACAAACATATCTGAACATATCAAAACAAACCACAAACAAACATAATAACATCAGCCAAAGATAAAGCACTGAAGACTCTCTTTTAGTTAGAAAGATATCTTCAAGAAAGAAAGGAATTATGAGGGTGCTCCCCCACCCACCCATTCACTCCTGCCTCCCTACCCTGGCATTCCCCTATATTGGGGCATGGAGCCTTCACAGGACCAAAGGGGAAACTGGGAAAGGGGATAACATTTGAAATGTAAATAAAGAAAATATCCAATAAAAATTACCCACAATACCAAAGAAGAAGAAGAAGAAGAAGAAGAAGAAGAAGAAGAAGAAGAAGAAGAAGAAGAAGGAGGAGGAGGAGGAGGAGGAGGAGGAGGAGGAGGAGGAGGAGGAGGAGGAGGAGGAGGAGGAGGAGGAGGAGGGGGGAGGAGGGGGAGGAGGAGGGGGAGGAGGAGGAGGAGGAGGGGGAGGAGGAGGAGGAGGAGGAGAAATGTATTATGTTATATCCCAAGTGATGAATAGTGAAGACAGTCTTCACAGTATGCTTTCAGTAGAGGGAAACTTATGCCTCAAGCTTGAAGGAGGGTTTCATGGATTCATTCTCTAGATTCAGTCAAGTTTCACATTCCCTAAGCCATGTCCGCATTATGCCTATATCAGCGCTAACAGTCTAGTTGCCCATTCCATTTCTTCAATATTATTTTCTTTTGCTTCTTTTTTAAATTTTAGTTGCTGTTAAACTTAAGGTCAATCAAAATAATTCACCACCATATCTTACCCTTACATGCTTTTTAGCTTTCTGGCAAGTGAAAAGTCCCCCCCTTTTTTTTGAATAACTTTATAGTCTTAGGTTCAAGACATTAGGGATTTGAACATTGAAGGCTGTGTGAGTTACTGTTCTGCTGCTGTGATGAGATATTACAATTAATTTATTAAAGGAAGAATTTAATTAGGGACTTGCTAACAGTTTTGGAGGGTGAGTCCATGAATATCATGGTAGGGAGGTAGACATGGTTCTGGGTCAGTAGCTGAGAGCTAAAAGTTGGAGGTACAGAGAGGGCAATAGGGCGGAAGGGGATGCTTGTCCTTGGATCTTTCTGGCCCATTCCAAGGACACACCTCCTCCAACAAGCCCATAGAGTTTTGTAGTCTTTCCTAAAGTCAGTCCACCAACTGGTAACCAAAAATTCAAATATATTAGCCTTTTGGAAACTTAGTCATGAAACCACTAAAAAGAATTACTCAGCCCAGTGCATGATGGTAGTAATAGCTGAGTTCAAAATAGTGGCGAGTTTTAAACTCAAACACTTGCCAAAAGTTTTCTAAATAGTGAAACTACTTTAATATCATATGATTTATAAATTCTCTATACTTTTAACATTGGCAAATCAATTTAAACACTTGAATCTTTCCTAAACAGAGCAATATAAATGTCATTATATTCTTATAAAAAGGAACATTTTTGTGAGTAGGTAAAATGCATCTTTTTTGTTTTCCTTGTTTGGGATCATGCTTAAAATGTACTTTATGTTCTAAACAATATAATTTGTATATAATTTCTATTAATTCTATAAAGTAATTATGATATCTACATATTTTTTAATATTTATTTATTTATCTACACCCCAAATGCTGGACCCTTCCTGGGCCCCCTCTCAGATTCGCTCCCCTATCCTCCCTCCTCTTCTCCACAGAGAGAGTGGGAACCAATTCTGTGTATCCCCCTATCCTGGTACAAGTCTCTGCCACATTAGTTGCATCCTCTTCTACTAAGATCAGACAAAGCAACCATGTTTGGCAAGAGATACCACAGTGAGGCTACAGCTTTAGGGTAAAATTTTACTCTACTTGTTTGGGGTCCTATATGGGCTGCACATTTGCTGTATATGTGCCAGAGGCCTCTTCATAGCCTCTTTGGTTGGTGGCTTGGTCTCTGAGAACTCCCAGGGGTCCAAGTTATTTGACACTTTTGGTCTTCCTATGGGGTTTTCATCCCCTTCAGGACCTTCAATACATCCTCCAACTCTTTTATAAGATTCTCTAACCTCTGCCAAAGTTTGTCTGTGGGTATCTATATCTGTTTTAGTCAGGTGCTGGATAAAGCCTCTCACAGGACAGTTTCTCCTAGGCTCTGGTCTGTAAGCATAACAGTATCATTAATAATTTCGGAGGTTGGTGCTTGCCCATGGGATGGGTTTCAAGTTGGGCTGGTTATTGTTTGGCCATTCGTTCAGTCTCTGCTCCATCCTTGTCTGTGCACTTCTTTTAGACAGGAGAAACTTTGGGTTAAGAGTTTTGTGGGTTGATGTCCTTATCCCTCCACTTAAGGTCTCACCAGGTAACAAGGAGTGGCCTCTTCAGGTTCCATGTCCCCATTGTTAGGCAACTTAGCTAGGGTCACTTGCATTAAATCCTGAGAGGCTCTCCATCCTATGCTTTTTGGACTTCCTAGATATTCTGTCCAAACTCCCATCCTTGGAAGCTTCAGATTTCCATTCAATCTCTTGACCCTTTGGTCCTTTCTAACTGTATCTTCCCATACCTCATCCATTCCCCTCCCCCTTTCATTTCCCAGCTAGTTGCTTCCCTATATCTGCAACCTATAACTATTTTAGTCCTTCTTTTAAATGTGATTAAAGCATTCTCACTTGGGCCTTCCATCTTGTTTAACTTCCTTGATTTTGATGAGTTTATCATGGGTATTTTGTATTTTATGTCTAATATCCACTTATCAGAATACATATCATGCATGTCCTTTTTGGTTATGGTTACCTCACTCAGGATGATATTTTCTAATTTCATCCATTTGTCTGCAAAATTTGTAGAATCTTTATTTTAAATAGATGAATAGTATTCTATACCTATGGACATTTGATTTTTGACAAAGAAACCAGAGCCATACAATGTAAAAAAGAAAGCACTTTCAATAAATAGTGCTAGTCTAACTGCATGTAAAAGAATGCAAATAGATCCATATTTATAACACAGCACAAAACTCAAATCCATGTGGATCAAAGAACTTCAACATAAAACTATGCTCACAAAATCTAATGGAAGAGAAAGTGGGAAATAGCCTTGAGCACATTGGTAAAGGACACAATTTCCTGAATTAAAACCAAGTCATCAGGGAAATGTAAATAAAACCAACCCGAGATTACACCTTACACCAGTCAGAATGTCTAAGATCAAAACTTCATCATGATCTTCATGCTGACAAGGATGCGGAGAAACGGGAATGCTCCTTCGTTGCTGATGAGAGTTTAAACTTGTTAAACATCTCTGAAAATCAATATGGCAGTTTCTCAGAAAATTGGAAATATTTCTCCCTAAAAGCCCAGCTATACTACTTTTGTGCATATACCCAAAAGATGCCCATAGCTCCACTATGCTCATAGCAGATTTATTTATAATAGCCAGAAACTGGAAACAATGCAGATGACCTTCAACCAAAGAATGGAGACCTCTATCTATACTTTAGCAGCATGGATACAGTCATTTGTGGTGTCTCAATTTCTCGTCCTATTGAATTTAGAAATTTTTTTTGTCATTATAAGAGTCTTAGTTCAAATGAACTACTTCTTTTGTTATTAATGTGGACTTTGTATTAGTATTCTAATTGTGTTGTATTTTAAATGATCTTAATCATATCACTATTATCATTATTGTCATCATGATCATTTTTGGTATTCTGTGGAAGAAAATCATGGATTTGCACATTCTGTCAAATGAATTTCTGTTGAATGACCCTCATAGCACATTTTTGAAATATTTTGATTATTGTTTTACTCTCAAACTTACTGTGACAATTTCATTTACACATATCTATTATGGAAATGGAGTGAGGTACCTGTCACTCTTCTGTTTACTCATAGGTGCAACTTTCTAGTGCATTTGACTGCATTCTCTCACCTATTTTCTCCTTCATATTAATTAGTATACTATTCATTTATTTATTTATTTGCTGTTATGGAAAGAAAGTCTACAGTTTCCACTTCATTCTTATGGTTATAGTCATTACTTTATGATGCATTGTACAATTGTTGGTGTTAGATCAGAAAGAGCATGCTACTGTTCAGTAGTGAATAGTATGGGAAAGATTATGAGCTCTGAAACAACTTTATTATCTTCCCCGCACTGGGATCCTATGCCTTTTCACAGCTTTCCTTGCTCACACAGAAATGAACTATAATAGCTGTATAATTTACACTGCTTTCAGTATTCAATCCCAACAGCCTTTCTTTCTGACCTAGAAAACTGATTTAAAGTTGTTTTAACCAAATCTCCTAGGTTGGTTCTCTTACTTTCCTCACAATATAAAGTTAGGAATCCAAGGCATGGAAAATATGATTTCTCCTGTAGAGGAAATCTGATCAGAACAAGGAATTTAGCTTTTCTGATTCTCGTTATTTATCATTGCTGAGGAGATCAGTGTCTGTACTTTTCCTCTCCTTCAAGACATATCAATTTTCTACCTTAACAAGGTTGGTCCTTTTCAAATTGTACTTTAAAAAAAATTTTTAATTAAATTTAATATTTTCACTTAATTCACTTTAGAGGCCACTCAGTTACCTCCTCCTAGTCAGCCCTTTCCACAATCCTGACCTCCAGCCTCTCTCCCCTTCTCCTCTGAGCATCTGCCCCCTCCAGGTATCCCCCCACTCTGGCACATCAATTATCTTTGAGTCTAAGTTCTTCCTATTCCACTGAGACTAGGCAAGGCAGCTCCACTAGAAGAACATATCCCATGTTCAGGCAAGAGCTTTTCATATAGTCCCCATTCTAGTTGTTCAGGACCCACATGAAGACCAAGCTGCACATCCACCACATATGTGAAGGGAGGCCTGTGTCCAGCCCCTGTATGATCTTTGCTTGGTAGTTTAGATTTGAAAGCCCCAAGGGTCCAGGTTAAATGATTCTTTTGGTCTTCCTTTAGAGTTCATATCCCCTTCAGGGTCCACAATGCTTCCTCCTATTCTTCCATAAGTATTCCCAAGCTCTATTTGACAGTGGGAGTCTGTATGTGTATAATTAATATTTTTTAGATATTTGTTTCTTAATATCTTTCTTCACATCACTTTGTCAATTATATTCTATTTACATATATTTTTACCTATTTACATATATTATTATGTTGAAAAAAAAACATGATAATTATTTGGAGTAGAATATCAAAGTCAATGGAATTCCATTTTTTCCTGATATTTAGAGACAGACATTGATAATAATAGCATACTTGTCTCCCATTAAAATTTTTATGAATGCATTCAGAACTCAAGAGCTACATTTTGATATTAAATAGTAATAAAGTAAATACACATTATAGAATGCATCATAATTCAACATATTAAAATTCCATACTGCCTACATAGGAATACTTTAAACATAAAGTAGAGATCACTGTAGCTCATGAAATGTGTTAAACATTCATATTTTAAATAGTACAAGGGTGTTTAAAAAGCCTTTGGCTTATTTTCATTATATTTTAGATCTTTTGAGCCATAATGTAGTAACAAATAAATATAAATGTATTTCATTCTGTCCATTTTAAATTAATTACATATGTCTATGTAAAACTTTGTACTGCTGAACATTTCCCTATCTCTTGAAAGGAAAAAAAAATTAAATGTTTCCTTCTCTCTCTACCTCTTTCTCTTTTTGTTTTCTTACCCTTTTTCTTATTCTTCAGATAAAACTTTCATTTCCATTCTATGATGATTAACATTTATTCTAGCATATGCCTCATTAAAGCTACAGATGAAGCAATATAGAACAATTATTATAGCGTGATTCTCAGCAATAAAATGACCCTGCCTTTAGGATATGTTTCTAGGTTTGCTGTGTGTGGAGTAGAAATGGTTCCTGCTGAAACTCTTTTCTCCACACAATTAATCACTTACATTATTATTAACTTAAGGTCTTTCTTCATCCAAAACGCTAGTATCATCACAAAAGTCTGTGTTAAGCTGATAATATATTGGAAATGCATTGGAGCATTGCAGCACAAAATGCAAAAAATTCTTAGGCAAGAAACCACAGGAATAACAGTCTCTCAAATTCTGATTCTCAAAAAGATTTGGTTTTGTTTGGCTTTGTTTTTCTCAGATTTGCCTCTTGTGAATTGTCCTCCTTACAAATATTAAATGAGAATTGCCAGGCTTCACAAGACATTGATCATTGTTGCCACAGAATTTACATCCCAAACCGATTGACTGATGAAGAGGATCTCATCTCACAATTGGATTCCTACTCTGGAAAATGTTATAAAATAAGATTCACAGCTGTTTCAAAGTGTGCCAGGTAGCATGTGCCTGAATACATTTGTGCTTACAGAGATGTGTATATTACCTTCAGAATTAAAAATTAAAGAGCTAAAGGAAAAAATGAAGGGATATTATCAGAACTAAAGTAGCTCTAGTATTATAACTATTAAAATATGACTCTTGATTAAATAGCATTAAATGAGCTAAGGCTAAACAATGTAGAGTTGCCTCATTTTTAATTCTTGGCATAATACTACTTAGTTTATTTAGTACTAGACTGAAACTCTTAGATTAGTAAGTTGGAAATTTAATCAATAAACATGAGTTTCTCTCCTTTCGTTGTAGATGAATATGTACATAGATATACACACAGATAGATAATGACTCTAGATAAACCATTTTGACATATGTATATTCACACAATATACCACAATATACCATTCTTTACATATCACATATAAAAATACACATATGCTAATGATTTTCACTCTTTGGTCCACAGAATTTTAATTAAAAACAGCTTTCAGGGCTGGAGTGACGTTAATGCTTACAAATTTTTCTGTTCTTACAAGGGACCTAGGTCTGGTTGCCAGCATACACATACTGCTCACAGATCATCTCCAGTTCCAGGCAAGTTCAAGATCATAAGAAACAGGACCCAATGCAATTCAGCACTATCAGAAACAAGGTCACCTACCTCAGCAAGCACTTGACACTCTGGCAGGCCTGAAAAGCAAGATAATGATTTAAAATATCATCTCTCTCTTTTTTTTTTTAATTTATTTTTTATTAGGTATTTTCCTCGTTTACATTTTCAATGCTATCCCAAAAGTCCCCCATACCCACCCCCCAATCCCCTACCCACCCACTCCCACTTTTTGGCCCTGGGGTTCCCCTGTACTGGGGCATATAAAGTTTGCAAGTCCAACGGGCCTCTCTTTGCAGTGATGGCCGACTAGGCCATCTTTTGATACATATGCAGCTAGAGACAAGAGCTCCGGGGTACTGGTTAGTTCATATTCTTGTTCCACCTATAGGGTTGCAGTTCCCTTTAGCTCCTTGGGAAATTTCTCTAGCTCCTCCATTGGGGGCCCTGTGATCCATCCAATAGCTGACTGTGAGCATCCACTTCTGTGTTTGCTAGGCCCCGGCATAGTCTCACAAGAGACAGCTATATCTGGGTCCTTTCAGCAAAATCTTGCTAGTGTATGCAATGGTGTCAGCGTTTGGAAGCTGATTATGGGATGGATCCGTGCATATGGCAATCACTAGATGGTCCATCCTTTCATCACAGCGCCAAGTTTTGTCTCTGTAACTCCTTCCTTGGGTATTTTGTTCCCATTTCTAAGAAGGGGCAAAGTGTCCACACTTTGGTCTTCGTTCTTCTTGAATTTCATGCATTTAGCAAATTGTATCTTATATCTTGGGTATCCTAATTTCTGGGCTAATATCCACTTATCAGTGAGTACATATTGTGCGAGTTCCTTTGTGATTGGGTTACCTCACTCAGAATGATGCCCTCCAGGTCCATCCATTTGGCTAGGAATTTCATAAATTCATTTTTTTAATAGCTGAGTAGTACTCCATTGTGTAAATGTACCACATTTTCTGTATCCATTCCTCTGTTGAGGGGCATCTGGGTTCTTTCCAGCTTCTGGCTATTATAAATAAGGCTGCTATGAACATAGTGGAGCATGTGTCCTTCTTACCGGTTGGAACATCTTCTGGATATATGCCCAGGAGAGGTATTGCTGGATCCTCCAAGTAGTACTATGTCCAATTTTCTGAGGAACCGCCAGACTGATTTCCAGAGTGGTTGTACAAGTTTGCAATCCCACCAACAATGTAGGAGTGTTCCTCTTTCTCCACATCCTCACCAGCATCTGCTGTCACCTGAATTTTTGACCTTAGCCATTCTGACTGGAGTGAAGTGGAATCTCAGGGTTGTTTTGATTTGCATTTCCCTGATGATTAAGGATGTTGAACATTTTTTCATGTGCTTCTCAGCCATTCGGTATTCCTCAGGTGAGAATTCTTTGTTCAGCTCTGAGCCCCATTTTTTAATGGGGTTATTTTATTTTCTGGAGTCCACCTTCTTGAGTTCTTTATATATATTCGATATTAGTCACCTATCCGATTTGGGATAGGTAAAGATCCTTTCCCAATCTGTTGGTGGCCTTTTTGTCTTATTGACAGTGTCTTTTGCCTTGCAGAAGCTTTGCAATTTTATGAGGTCCCGATTATAGAGGATTTTAAGGAGTATTCTATATTATAGAAATGTAGGAAAATAAAGGCAAGCAGGTAGAAGCCCATAAAGGAGAAACAAGTATATCTCTTAAAGAAATACAACAAAATAGAATCAAGCAGATGAAGGAATTGAGCAAAATGGTCCAAGACCTAAAATGGAAAGAGAAACAATAAAGAAAACCCAAATAGAGACAACCCTGGAGATGGGCAATTTAGGAAACAGAACAATAGCTACAAATGCAAGTATCACTAACAGAATACAAGATACAGAAGAATCTCAGATGTAGAAGATAACATAGAAAATATTGACACATCAGACAGAGAATATACAAAGTGTTAAAAGTTTCTAACCAAAAGTATCCAGGAAATTTAGGACATGATGAAAAGATCAAATCTAACAATCATAGGAATAAAAGAGCAAAAAGCATTCTAGCTCAAAGGGACAGAAAACAACTTTAACAAAATTATAAAAGATAATTTCCCTAACCTAAAACATGAGATGGCCATAAATGTACACGTAGCCTACAGAACACCAAATATATTGGAACAGAAAAGAAAATCCTCCCATCACATAATAATCAAAACTCTAAATTCACAGAACAAATCAAGATTATTAAAAGCTATAAGAGAAAAGGGGCAAATAGCATATAAAGGCAGACCTATCAAAATTATATCAGATGATCCTGGAAAGATATCATGTATACCCAAAGAGAATACAATTGTAAGCCTGGGCTACTATACCCATCAAAACTCTCAAACATCATAGATGGAAAAACTAAGATTTTCATGACAACCCCAAATTTAAATGATCTTTCTACTAATCCAACACTACAGAAGATACTGCAAGGAAATCTCCAACACAAGGAGGATAACTACACCCAAGAAAAGAAAAGAAATTAAGCATTTCACAACAAACAGAAAAGAAGAAAATCATAAACATAATAACACCTCAGCAACAAAAATAACAGGAACTAATAATCATTTGTCTTCAATATCTCTTAACAACAATGGACTAAATTTCCAAATTAAAAGACAAAGGCTAATAAGATATATAAACAGGATCCAACATTTGGCTGCACATAAGAAACACACCTCAATGACAAAGACAGCCACTATTTCAGAGTAAAAGGCTGGGAAAACAAAAGCTTTCCAAGCAAATAGTCCCAAGAAAATAGCTGGAGTTGCCATTCTAATATTCATCCAATAGTTATCGAATTTTATTCAAAAGTTATCAAACGAGACAGGGAAGGACCCTTCATATTCAACAAAGGAACAATCTACCAAGAGAAAGACTCAATTCTGAACATCTATGACCTGAATTCAAGGCCACACAGATTTGTAAATGAAAGTTTACTAAAGCTCGAAACACACATTGAACCTCACACAATAATAGGGGGAGATTTCAAGACACCAATGGACATGTAATTGAAACCGAAACTAAACAGAGACACAGGGAAACTAACAGAAGTTATGAAACAAATGGATTTAACAAATATCTACAAAACATTTCATCCCAAAGGAAGAGAATATACATTTCTCTCAGCATCTCATGGAACCTTCTCTAAATTGAACAAATTATTAGACATATAACAAGCCTCAAGAGATATAAGAAGATTGCAATAATCCCATGCATTCTTTCAGTTCACCATGAACTAAGGCTAGACTTCTATACCAATAGAAACAACAGAAAGCCCACACAATTACAAAAGCTGAACAACTTTCTGCTCAGTGATAACTTTGTCAGAGGAGAAATAAAGAAATAAATAAAGGACTTCAAGAATTCAATGAAAATGAAGACATATTATACCCAAAATTATGTGACTCAGTGAAAGCTGTCTCAAGTGAAAAATTCTAAACACTAAGTGCCTTCATAAAGAAATTAGAGACATCCCATATAAGCAAGATAAGAGCACACCTGAAAGCTATAGAACAGAAAGAAGCAAAGGAAGACAGCAGGGAATAATCAAACTCAGGGCTTAAATCAACCAGTTAGAAACAAAGTGAAATATACAAAGAATCAACAAAAACAAGATCTTGTTCTTTGAAAAAAATCAACAACATAGATGAACTCTTAGCCAAAATACTTAAAGGGCACAGAAGCAGTATCCAAATTAACAAAATCAGAAATGAAAAGGGAGATAGACCAAAGAAACCGAGGAAATTCAAAAAATCATCAGAACCCACTAAAAATTCCTATAATCAACAAAACTGTAAAGTATACATGAAATGATTTTTAGACAGATACAACATACCAAAGTTAAAGAAAGATCAGATAAACTATCTATACAGTCCAGTAACATTTACAGAAGTAAAAAAATAGTCATTAAAATACACACACACACACACACACACACACAAACACAAAGCCACAAAGCCCAGGGCCAGATGGTTTTAGTGTAGAATTCTACCAGACCTTCAAAGAGCTAATTCCAAAATACCCAAACTATTCTACAAAATACAAAAAGAAATAATACTACCTAATTCATCTTATGAAGCCACAGTTACACTGATACCTAAACCACATAAAGACCCAACAAAGAAAGAGATCTTCAGACAAATCTCATTCTTGTATATCAATGCAAAAATACTCAATATAAATTCTCAGACATCGAATCCAAGAACACATCAAACCATCATTCACAAGAATCAAGAAGACATCATCTCAGGGATGCAGAGATGGTTCAATATATAAAAATCCATCAATGTAATCAACTAAATAAAAACATTCAAAGAATAAATTATGTGATCATATCATTAGATGCTGAAAAAAGTTTTGACAAAACCCAATACCTCTTCATGTTAAAAGACTTGAAGAGATAAGGAATTCAAGGCAGATAACTTAAAATAATAAAACCACTATACAGCAAACCAACAGCCATTATCAAACTAAATGGAGAGAAGTTTAAAGCAATCCCACTAAAATGAGGGACAAGACAAGACTGCCTACTCTCTCCCTGTCTATTCAAATAATGCTTGAAGTTCTAGCTAGAAAATTTAGAAGAACAAAAGAAGACGAAGTGAATACAAATTGGAAAGGAAGAAGTCTAGGCATCACTAATTTGTGGATGACATGATAGTATCCATAAGTGATCCTAAAAAATTATAGCAGGCAACTTCTACAGAAAAAAAAAAGTTCATCAAAGTGGCTGGATATAAAACTAACTCAAACAAATCAGTAGCTTTCCTTTATACAAACAATAAACAGTCTGAGGATGAAAATAGGGAAATAACACCCTTCATAAATAGTCTCAAATAATATAAAATATCAGGTGTAACTCTAACCAAGCAAGTTAAATATCTGTATGATAATATCTTCAAGTCTCTGAAGAATGAATTATCAACTTCACATGGAAAAATAAAAAAATAAAAAATAAAAACAGGATAATGAAACCATTCACAACAATAAAAGACCTTCTGGGGGAATCAGTATCCCTGAACTCAAGCTGTACTACAGAGCAATAGTAATAAAAATCAGTGTGTTATCGGCACAGAAACAGACAGGTTGATTTATGGAATAGAATTAAAGACTTGAAATAAACCCACACACCTGTGGTCACTTGATCTTTGACAAAGAAGACAAAACTGTGCAATGGAAAAAAAGAAACATCTACAAAAAGTGGTACTGGTCTAACTGGTAGTCTGCATGAAGAAAAATGCAAATTGATTCATAGTTATCTCCTTATACAAAGCTCAAGGTCCACCATATCACAAGGACATCTGATTCCTTATGTTCATAGCAACTTTATTTTTAATAACTAGAAACTGTAAATGGCCCACATGTCCCTCAACCAAAGAATGGATACAGAAATATGGTTCAGCTATACAATGCAATAGTATTCAGCTATTTTATAAGAAGGAAATCATGAATTTTTCAGACAAATGGATGGAAGAAAATATCATCCTGAGTGATGTAATCCAACCTAAAAGAATATACAGGTTATGAACTCACTGATAAGTGGATTTTTGCCCAAAGTTCAGAATACCCATGGTGCACCTCACAGACCATAGGAAGCTTAACAAGAAGAAAGTTCCAAGTGCAGGTACCTCAAACCAACTTAGAAAGAGGAACAAAATAATCACAGGAGGTAGAGGGATGAAGGAGCCTGTGTTGGAGAGTGGGGAGACAGTCAAAATTTCTGATCCAGAATTGCTTCTGTCTTAAAGAACTGCAGGGACAAATATGGAAAAGAGACTGAAGGAAAGGAAGTCCAATGATATGCTCATCATAGGATCCATCTCATAGGGCTAGGGGGAAACCAAGGCCTGAGACTATTACAAATGCTATCATTTGCTTACAGACTGGAGCCTGGTATGGCTGCCCTCCAAAATGCCCTACAAGCAGCTAACTGAGACAAATGCAGATACTTACACCCAACCATTAGAATGAAGTTGGGGGGTCCCTATGGTTGAATTAAAGGACCCTGATATAGCTGTCTCATGTGAAGCTATGCCAGTGCCTGGTAAATACAGAAGTGGATGTTCACAGTCAGCTATTGGATGGAATACAGGGCCCCCAATAGAGGAGCTACAGAAAGTACCCAGTAGCTGAAGGGGTCTGCAACCCTATAGGTGGAACAACAATATGAACTAACCAGTACCCCCAGAGCTCATGACTCTATCTGCATATGTAGCAGAAAATGGCCTAGTCAGCCATCATTGGGAAGAGAGGCCCTTGGTCTTGCAAACTTTATATGCCCCAGCACAGGGGAATGCCAGGGTCAAGAAGTGGGAGTGTATGGGTAGGGAAGCAGGGTGGGGGGAGGGTATAGGGGACTTTTGGGATAGCATTTGAAATGTAAATGAAGAAAATATATAATAAAAAAATGAAAAAAAAAGATGAAGTGGAGGGTGACCCTATTGAAAGACCAGTAGTCTCCTCAACTAACCAGGACCCCAGGGAGCTCCCAGAGACAGAGCCACTAACTGAGTGTACAGGGGCTTGTCTGAGGTTCCTGGCACATATATAGCATAAGTCTGCCCCATCTGGCTTCAGTGGGAGAAAATGTGCTTAATCCTTGAGATACTTGAGGCCCAAGGGAGGGGGAAGCCTGGTGGAGTGGGAGCACTTTCTGGGAGGTGGGGGGAAGAATGGAATGAGGAACTGTGGGAGGGGGGTTGCAAGGGAAGGCAATGATTGAAATGTAAATTAAATCCAATCAAATAAGAAATACTAGCTTTCCAGCTAGGGTATGAATTCAAAGTAATCTCTATGCATCTTGGCAAAAGTAAGAATCAGGTTTAAAAGAAAAATAGTGAAATACTGGCAACACATATCACAGGCTTACTGATGAAAATCATGCACTATCTCTCAGCACCTACAAAAGGAATCACACATGCTAATGCTTTTATATGGAATTTCTGGACTTCATTAATATGACAGGATCAATTTCTATTTACTCAAATCATCAGTTTACAACAGTTTAGTATGGAAATTTAAGACTGATAGATAGAGATACTAAGTGTTTTTGCATGATGCTGCTAAAATCTGGCATAATTCCTTATTCAGTGACAGATAACTAATGCAGAATTGGAGATCAGAAAGTATAATGCTATTGTAGGAAATGCCCAAGAGAGGGAAGTATGTTGGAAATTGGCATTGAGCAGCAGCTGAGAGGACTTTAGAAGATAAGTGTTAACGAAAGTCAAGATGCCTTGAACAGACCATCAGATGAATTTGGCACTTTGAAGAGGCAGCCAGTAAGAACTTTCAAAATGGGGAGAAAACTTTCTTGGAAAATGAAAGAAAAGAAATTCCTTTTATGTCATGGCATAAAATGTAGACTCTCGAAATAATGGAGAAATCAGAAAGTGTAACTAATGAACTATGTGATGTAGCTGACATACCATCCCAGAGAATAGAAGAGGCTTACTTCATTCTTGGAATTCATGTAAAAGTAAAGAGGCAATCATTTATAGACTTAATATTATTAGCTCTTTGAGACTGCAGTATTGCAATGTTTTCTACAGAATCATGCATCAGAACAGTGCAATGGAATAACCAACCAATCAACTACCAAACAACCAATCAATCAATCAATCAATCAATCAATCAAACAACAATCAAAAAACCCAGCAAGCAAACAAACAGAAAACCATTCAAAATATTAAAAGCCATCCAAAAGAAAAAGAAAATCAAGATAATTATATCTGATAAAATGCTACTGTTGGAGTAGTCCAACTGAAAAGTGTTGTATGATATCACAATAAATATTTTAGAAAGATACATGTGTCCTGTTAATTAAACACCCACTTTTCCATATTTCAGTTAGGCTTAGTTGTTTCAAATACATTTGGTGATGTGACATGAAATCTGTTAAGTGTTTATAAACAAAACCTGATTAACTGATTAGGAATTCCAGAATGCTGCAAGGTTTTACGATTGAGTACGCACAGCTGCTTCTTAGCCTCTACAGAAAAAGACACAAGAGTGTTGAAATGCCAGGGCACAAATGCTATATGTCCTCTAGGTCATTTGCAAGAGTGTTCTCAACAAACAAGATTTCTCAGATCTCGGTAACTATATAATTTCCTAGAAGCAGAATTTGATTAAATTCTTACCCATTGAGGGATTCCTTGTAAATAAGTTGTACTACTTTGGTTATCAGTCCTACTAGTCAGGTATATAACTACTATCATTTTAAACTTACAAATAAAATTAAATATATATGTGCTTGCATATGTACACAGAAATATAAGCATTTGAGATAAGTCTATAATTTGCAAAACCAACATGATAGTTGTAATAGTCACTAAAGTTTGTCTTTATGTTTTTGAGTTACTTATCTTGAAAAATATCATCACATTCCCTTCCATTTACATATGAAATCAGACATGATTTTCTAGAAAAATTTAGACAAATTTGTTGGTTTTTTTTGACATTCTGTGTTTCAGAACTACCTTCACATGAGATTTAAAGTGACACTCATATGCAGAAAAAAATAACACTTTAAAAGTGTGGACCCGTTTTCCTGATGACTGAGAAGTTATCAGACCTTTAGCAAATCATAAGAATAAAAGAGTATAATGCTACCAGTTACCTTTAAGATTGGAAAATAGAATATTTCTATCCAGTTTTGAGATTTTAACATATCTCCTTCTTCAATATTTTCTTCCTAGTTGAGAATTTTGTTAATGAATGTGTAAGAAGTGAAAAACATAACAAAACCCCAAAATATATGTATATATGCAAGTATATAGACTGCATTACTCACATTATATAGATATTACATATGTAATAAAAATTATCAGTTATGCATCAGATACCTATCTGTGCATAATTTACATTAATGTATTATTTATAAAAGTGATATTTTATTCATTTCAGTTGCTTAAAATGAATCAATTTCATTTAAAGGTACATTACCACTCAATTTTAGGATTTGTAATGTTTGTGATTTTGTTTGGCTCTAAATATATAATTGAAATATTTATGTTTGAAAATAATAATCCTAGATAAGCTCCATAAAAATTTGGATTTTTAAGTATGTGCTTATGTACATATTCAAATTCTTTTCCATTCCTTTTTTATTGTTCTCTTTTTTTCTTGTGAATCTTACACTACTACATAGCATATTTGCACAGAATCAGGTAATATACTGTGAACATGTCTCCTGACTGTCCTGACCAGCCATTTCTATAACCTCACCTTCCTTTTATCTCTTTTGTTCTGGACACCTTCCTTCCTACTCCCATTTAATATATTCCTATATAATATTATTTATCTATAAAAGTATAGGAAGTACAAAAGTAGGCGAACACTGGGTTATAATCTATGTGTGCATATGATATCTGTGTAAATCTATTAATTGATTAACTCAAGAATCTTTTAAATGTTTATTTATGTATATGTGCATTGGTCTCTCTGTGTATGTAGTGTATATATACAAATGCCCATGCAGGGCAGGAGATTGCATTTGCTTTCCTGGAGTTGAAGTTACCAGCAGCTGTGAGACACCCAATACAAGTGCTGGAAACCAAGAGCAGAAGACTCTTAACCTGAGATCCAATTATTCATCACCTCTAGTTCACTACTCTTAATCACAATATATAACAGTCAATTTTAAGAATCTTATGTCCACATCATGATATATGGTTTCACTGTCACAATACTTGTGTCATATATCAGCAAAACTTATTCTTTGACATTTATTTGATAGCTCTTAGAAACCTGGTAATATAATAGGAATTAAAATTTAGAAGGGTACACATGCAAATATATCTCATGACTCTCTCATAGTTTATTAATTAATAGTAGACTAGTTACCAATTTTAGAATTTCATAAAATGTATGTTTTTAAATGTGCATATATTCAACTTAGTAAATAATGATTAAATTTAGAGTGTTAATCTTATTCTTAGTCTTGATCAATTACCCTTTGATCACAGTCTGCTTTAACATTAAATATGGGTGCAAATGATTTCTTGCCTTATCAATATTATCCCATAACCATGAGGTTAAGAGCCGACATTTACAGGTTATAGCATCTTCCAATGCCAACAATTTGACTGTCTATACTCCTTGCTAGTACAGTGGTTGTAAATTCAGTAGGGAGATTCCCATATCCCTTAAATGACCAATCTGGCTATCTGTATTCCTGGTTGTTTAACTTTCTATAAAGTCAGAATGGAAATCCCTCAAAGAACTTTTTCAGGTTTACTATGTCCTTCGAATGTCTCACAATAATCAATCTGACTTATATTTTCAAAACTATTTAGAAACAGAGAGAGAGAGAGAAAGAGAGAGAGAGAGAGAGAGAGAGAGAGAGAGAGAGAGAGAGAGAGAGAGAGAGAGAGAATTCTTTAGACAAGGTTCGAGGATAGGAGGTGTTTGTGGTGTGACTCTCAGAGGACACCCCCCCTTTCAGACCAGTGTGGTCTCAGGTCCTCTTGGAGCAGGCTCTCTTAAACTCATAGGAACTTCTTTACCACCATCTCCTCATTTAATAGTCTTAATATAAATTTAGCAATCAAACTTCTCAGTCTTTCATATATTAACCATAATGTAAAATGAACACTCAAACAACTACTGAGTACTGCCATTTGATTTTAATGAAATGTGTGAGAATGATGTTCGTTTACATACTGTTTCCTCAGAACTAAATCTTTCATCCCAGCTGGAGACATCATCCTTAAATTGACTGATGAAAGTGACCACATATAAGCGTTGTGCACTCACCTTGCAACATGGAACTATAAAGTTTCTGCATATGTAAAGATTTTCTGTCTTACTATCTGCTTTTACGAATTAAAGACATAAAATGCTTCTTATGTTGGGAGTCCCACAACCACAAAGCTAACAGCCATAATATGCATGAAGAAGACATGGTGCAAACCCATGCATGTCCCATGCTTCCCACTTCAGTTTCTGTGATGTAAGCCTGATTAGTTAATTTTGTGAGCCCAGTTCTCCTGATGTAGCCCATCTTTCTGACTCCTACAGCATTTGGGACCCAGTGAACACCTCCTATTTAAACACTCTCTCTGTATAACTGACCAGAATTTTTTTTTCAATTGGGTTCTTAATCTTAGCTTCTCTGACTGTGGCGAGAAAAATCTCAAATTTATTTTAGTTTGCATATTTCTAATTGTTAAAAATAATGTACATTTTGAGATATTTCTTAATCATTTTTACTTCTTTCTAGGAGAGTTTTTTTACTCTATTATATTGCATTTTTTTTAAGATTTATTTATTTTAAGATTTATTTTTTTAAGATTTATTTATTATAAGTAAGTACACTGTAGCTGTCTTCAGACACACCAGAAAAGGGCGTCAGATCTCATTACAGATGGTTGTGAGCCACCATGTGGTTGCTGGGATTTGAACTCTGGACCTTCGGAAGAGCAGTCGGGTGCTCTTACCCACTGAGCCATCTCGCCAGCTTATATTGCATTTTTATTATTTGAAAGTTTATTTCTTTCTCTTTAATCAATTGATGGTTTCTTTAGTTGTTAGCTCAGTTTTATGAGCTCCCATTAGTAAATGGTCTGCCTTAACTCGAGGAAAAGGATCCTATTTAGAAGTCCTCTTCTATATTTATATCCTATAGCCTACTGCCTATGTTTCTTCTACCAATCTCAGAATTTCAGGTTTTATATTAAAGCTTTTTGATCCATTTGGAGTTGATTTGTATGCAGGATGATAGTGGGAGTCTATTTGCATTCTTTTAGATCTAGAAGAACTTATTCCCCCCAACATTTGATAAACATGTTGAGTTTTCTCCAGAGTATTTTGCATCTTTGACAAATATCAGGTGGCATTAGCTACTTGTACTTCTCTTTGAGAATTATCTTGCTCTACAGTTCTGATTGTGTGCAAGAACGACACAGTTTTCTTGCTGTAGTTCTGTAATATATCTTGGAATCTGGAATGGTAGTTCTTTCATTATTGTTATTTTAGCTTAAAACTCTTTGCCTATCTGGGGCCATTTGGGATTTCATATGAATTCTATACATCTGTTTGTTTCTTTCTGTGAAAACATGTGAAGATTTTGACAGTGATTGCATTTTACTGGTAAATGTGACTTTGTAATTATGATCAAACAAAAGACTGAGCTATGGAGGACAGATTTTTTTCCAGCTTGTCCTATCAGGGAACAAAAGAAAACATGGTGCTAAAAGTATTAAGAAGAGGAGGCCAAGCAAGGCAAATGGCATCTTGAATCCTCAAACATATATTTACAAAGTTTGGACATTGGAAAAATAAATGGTCATTTATAAAGTTCATGTTAAATTCTATTCCATTGAGTTAGAAAAGACCCTGCCATGTTCATAGTAGACGTAAATTTTCTGTGGTCCATGGGACCTGCCTTTTAGATACAGAGAAAAATGAGAGGAAAAGTTCTTCCTTATAACTTAATGAAGAAAGACAGTGCAGCTAACACACTGGCTAACTAAAATGTAAAATAAAAATAAATTTTATTGCTCAAATTGAATTAATAATAGTTTTTACAGTACCAATTGGAATCTCATGAAGCCCAAATCTCAGTTTCATTTTCTTTATGCCTCAATAGTTATTCATAGATACTTTTTGAGGAGCTTAGCTTCTTCTGAAGTAAACTTTGTAGTGCCTCCAATGTTTTCCTAGAGCCCTGCTGCTCCATCACCTGGGTTTTCTGCTTATGCTTACATGTAATGGAATAGTGGCTTCAAATACTTTCAGTTTTATGATTCCTGCCCATTTTCGGCAACTCTCTTGTTTTTGCTTGGTTTGAATTTAGTTTTGACAGAACTCAAGGGAATCACTTACAGATCCTTCTTTCCATTCTAACTTCACGTGACCATTTTAGAAACTGTCCCCGTATTCTCTTTCTCTTTGTAATTCACATCACCTTTCCAGATGCTAAGAACAATTTTTAGTTACTAATTCTCATACAGTCTTCAAATGTAGCTGCTCCTCCTCATGAATGAAGTTTCTTTTTACAGCAAATAGCAATCGTCACAGAAAATCACATGTAGACACAATGCAGTCAGTCCAGTTTGAGTGGATACATCTACATCATAGCTCTGGCTTCTATGGTCAAGAAACGTTGTTGAGGGAGCAGAAACCTTTTTAGAGCCAAAATATCGAAAGATCCTTTGTGAAAAAACAAAAAACAAACAAAAAAAAACAAGCTAAACAATGGGGATATCAATATAGATGCTAGTGCAGAAGTTGAAATTTCTACATCTGCAATGTGTCTCACCCTTAGACAAAGAAATTCAGACATCTAATGGCTGCTGAGGATTTATCCAGCACAAAGTTATTAGTTCTGAAATCATATACACACACAATAACAATGGCTTCAAAAGATTGTTGGTATTTCTCTCTCTCTCATTCATATATATATATACATATATATATATATATACACATGTATATGTGTGTATGTGCTATATATACATATATGTAGAACAATATCAAAGTGATTATTGACTTAAGACTAATAACAATAGAAGGAGTTGGAGGGAGGGAATTTGGGAGGGACTAAAGGGAGGAAAGGGAATGAGTAAAATGTTGTAATTATATTTTGATTAAATGTATAAATATTAAGATAAATATAAGATAAAATTGTGGCCAGAAACATGGTAAAATAGATCTATTATCTATCATATCTCTATCTCTCTATGCAAATTCTTAGCTAGATTATCCAACTATTTTGTATTTTCTGATAATTTTATTTTCTCATAATACAATATGACAAACATGAACAGAAGTTTTAAAATTAAGAAAGACATAATTACAATCCTTTTCACAAAACATATAAATGTCCTGACTTTGATTTATGAAGCATAGCAAAATTTCATATAAAATTCTAGAGCAAGAAAATTGTAAAAAATGTCAAAAAATGTCTTCATTGCAGGATACTTCTACATGTATAAGTAAATATGTCATAATACACACCATAATTTGTGTAAAATAATTTATTTAGAGGAAAACGTTAGATCAATATCACTGTCATAGTTCTCTTTTTGAATGACTCTGGTTGTCAGTAAGAGCTTTACTGAAGTGAGAAAGCATTGACATAAATAATTATCAAGCCTGCTGGAGAACATCAGTACTACACAATGAAATTAATAGAAACAAATTGAGCCATTTGATCATAAAGCTATATGGGTGCTCTTATTTGTACACATGAAAATTAAAATGAGTAAAATCCACGATACTAATATTGATAATAGACTTTCTTTAAAATATAGCAGTGTGTGAAGAAACGTTAAGACACGATCATTCATTTAGTCACCTACCAGTCAAGGTGGGTCTATTTTTGTAATTTAATATGTACATACACAATTTTACTTGCACACACATATAAATATATACATATTATATATATATAATATATATTATTGTACATATTATATATATATATATATATATAATATGTACATACTCTACTTGCACACACACACATATATATCCTTATGTTGGATAATTGACAATAACCTAAAAAAAAGCAAAACAGTTAAGACTTTTTGTACTTAATAATAGCCATGCAAAAGTAGAAGATGTATGTCCCAGGACCCTGTGGCCTTAAACCATCACAATGCTCAAATAAGGAAGTCTTATCCAGGAAAGAGCATAGGAATTATCTAATAACAAATGGCCTGACCTGAAAACATACATACAACTAACATTATACTGACTAATTTAGAAATATATTTGCATGTACTATCAGTTAATAAACACATAATGCAATACCAGTGAAGAAAAACATGGTCTATGAATTGAAAGGAACAGGGGAAAATGTATGAGCAGTAAGGAAAAGAAATAAATATTATAATTACATTATGATCCTAAAATATATAGCAAGGGGATTAGGAACTGCAGATAGCCACTGGAGGATTCCAGGCTCTTGGGAATCATGAGACTCCCAGGATCCAGAAGCTGAATTGTGTACAAGGAAGGAAAGATAGAACCTGTAAAGACCACCTCTGTTAGATAGGCATGGACCTTTGTAGAGGGATGCAGCCACACACCCATTTCAAAGTTTTTTTTTTTTTTTTTTTTTTTGGTTTTTCGAGACAGGGTTTCTCTGTATAGCCGTGGCTGTCCTGGAACTCACTTTGTAGACCAGGCTGGCCTCGAACTCAGAAATCCGCCTGCCTCTGCCTCCCGAGTGCTGGGATTAAAGGCGTGCGCCACCACGCCCGGCTCCATTTCAAAGTTTTTAACCCAGAAATATTCCTGTCCAAAGGAAAGACAGGGACAAAAATTGGAGCAGAGTCTGAAGGAAAGGCCATCCAGGGACTGCCCCACCTGGGGATCCATCCTGTTTGCAGACACCAAACTCCTACACTGCTGTTGCTGCCAAGTGGCACTTGTTGAGAGGAACCTGGTGTGACTGTTCCCTGGGAGGTTCTGCCAGCACCAGATCAATGCAGATGTGGATGCTCAAAGCCAACCATTAAACTGAGCTCAGAGACCCATGGAGGAGAGCTGGCAGAAGGACTGGAGAAGTGGAGAGGTATTGCATCCCCATAGAAAGAACAATGTCAGCTGGCTGGTCCACCCAGTGCTCTCAGGGATTAGACCACCAATCAAGGAGTGTACAGGAAGGGACTCATGGCTCCAGATAGATATGTACCATAGGGTGGCCTTGTCTGACATCAATAGAATGGGTGGCCCTTTGTCCTGTGGAGATTTGATGCCTCCACAGTGTAGGGGGATGATGAAGATGCAGGATGAGAGAGGCTGGGCTTTGGAGGCAAATAATAGAGGCAAAGGGGAAGTGGGAGAGGGCAGATGTGAGATGGGGATTCTGGAGGGGTAACCGGGAAGTGGGATATCATTTGAGATGTAAACAAGTGGAAAAAAAAACAGAAAACAAAAAACAAAAAAACAAAAAAAAACATTACAATCCCAAATAAAAGGGGAAAAATTTAAAGTAGGAAATGAAATATCTTTCTTAAATAACGGGTGTTAAGAACAGATATAAAATTAGAATTTTGGCTGTCAGAGTACTATTCACCCTTTTCTACTGTGATGCATAAGAAATTTTTACAGCCCTGGGAACAGGAGGCATGGACTGCCCACATACTGTTACTCTGAGCATGTGCCGGCTGGGGGAGGAGGAACTTCAAAAGTATTTGTGGCTTTGTCCCCTTGTTTGGTTCCTAAATAACTTAAAGATGACTTTATATTAAAGAATGTATCCATTCTCTAAATTATAGAATCTGGCCAAGTAGAGCAGCTCTCCAAAGAACAATTCCAAGAATGTCCTTGCTGGAGGAAAGGAAAGCCAGAAGAAACTTCTGTCTCCTATTTTGATGTTTCTTACTCAAATCTTTCTAGAGCCCACTGTGGCTGTGACAGAAACTGAGACCTGGACAACACTAGGAGAGCTACCTGTTCGGAGTAGCTCATCACCTTTCCATATGTTGTCCATTTTCTGGTAGGAGTCTTTTAAGTGGTCCCAGACAAGGAACTGGGTGGACCTTAACCTTCCCTCTTGCTGAACACTCAAAACCCCCTCTTTTGATCTCTCTCCATCCTTCCTTTATCTTAGCTCTCCCTTCCTGCATTTTAAGCTTCTATGAATCTGAAATATATATTAAAAAAATACCCCTTGTCTACCATAAATTTTATTCTTCAAATTATTTTGAGAGGAACCAGAAGGAAATCCCCTGACTTAGGGCTTACTTTGGTGGTCAGAGCATGCCCAAGAACCTAGATCTGAGAAAAGCATCATTATAAAAGACACCCCAGTATTCTCGCATCAGTAGCAGCATCACCTAAAATATGTGGTCTAATGAATTCTCCACACCAAGCTCAGAAGACCCTAGTACTTGTGGAGATAGATTTCCTAAGATTAGGAAAGTAAGAACTGGACTCATTAACTTACATTTTATTGATGTAGTAGCATATTTTGCACTACAATTAAACTCAAATATCACTACTTCATTTAACATTTTTCTTCAAGCAGGATATTTAAATTTCTATTAATGATATAATAAAAAAGACAATTGCTTTTATGTTTAATAAAGTACTATCTATAATATTTTATTTATACACTGTTATCCTTTCCATTTTAAGCTACAAGAAATAAAATAATTCTAACTCTCATTAGTATTCCTGAGATAGTCTTTTAGATAAAAATCTTAGGGACTTTGGAGTAAGCCATCAAATCATGAATACCAAATAGATTCAGAGAACAGTTTCTTAAGACCCGGTTGGCAGTAAAGTGTATGATTAGCCTCATGTGCTTTAAGGAAAGTTTGTTTGGACTTTCTAAGGAAAAATACACTTTGTTCATCTTTTACAGGATGTTTTATTGTAGAGCAGGAACTAATCATAATAGGATCAGAACTTGTTTTCGAATATCTTTCTGTAACAGTATAGATAGGCTCCACTAAAGAAGTGACTCAACCTCTCAGTGGATCAGTGTCCGAGTATATGACCTTCTGGCATAGTTGTGATTATTGAGTAATCTGAACTCTTAAAGCATGCTGCAGGAGAATGGAGGGACTTTATTGAGCACTAAGAAAACATTCATCGTCATCATTTATATAAAAGTGACATATAGACATGTGCCTCCTCTCACATTATGCCCATTGACCCTCTTCAATTTAGTTCTGATTTCTTTCCTTTCCATTTTTCTGTTTCTTATTCTAACCCACCCTTTTCCTTGACTAAGAGAACATTTATAAAACATATACAGTTCACTCTCAAAGGCTCCATTTTTTGTGAAACATGTGTGGAACTTTAGTGCATGTTTATGTACACGAAGGTGCAGATGTGTGTACAAGTGAGAGGACACATGTGAGCGTGGATGTGTAGAGATGTGAAACATTTTTTAAAATTTTTTATTAGATAGTTTCTTTATTTACATTTCAAATGTTATTCCCTTTCCTCCCCCCCAATCCCCTATCCATACACCCTCCCCTGCTCATCAACCCACCTTCTTCCTGACCCTGGAATTCCACTACACTGGGGTATAGAGCCTTCACAGGACCAAGGGCATCTCCTCCCATTGATACCCAACAAGATCATCCTCTACTACATATGCTGTTGGAGCCATGCATCCCTCCATGTGTTCTCTTCGGTTGGTGATTTAGTTCCTGGGAGCTCTGGGAAAACTGGTTGGTTAATATTATTGTTTCTTCTATAGGGCTGCAAACCCCTTCAGCTCCTTGGGTCCTTTCTCTAGGTCCTCCATTGGGGACCCTGTGTTCAGTCCAATGGTTGCATGAGAGCATTCACCTCTGTATTTGTAAGGCTCTGAAGAGCCTCTCAGGAGACAGCTATATCAGGCTCCTGTCACCAAGCATTTGTTGACATTCACAATAGTGTCTGGGTTTGGGAACTGTATATGGGATGGATCCCCAGGTGGGGCACTTACAGAGTAGAGTAGGCTGCCTGTTAAGGCGGCCACAAGAATTCTCCTGTTGGTGCTTCCCCAACTCTGGAATTACCTGTATACCCCATACTAACTTGTCTTTTATGTAGATTGGGGAATCAAGTTCAGACCCATGTACTTTGGAGGTAAGCACTCTGCTAATGGAACTGTCTTCAGAGGAACTGGTTTTAGATGACTCAATAATTGCCAACAAATGACACAAAACTAAAGCACTCAGCATGTATCTGCATGTTTGTAGTACTTTCCCATGGATAAAATCTATTTCCACTCACAACCTAAAACATGGACTTGGTCTTTTCGTTATTGTAAAAAATAAAGAAATAAATAATAAACCAAAAAAAATCAAAAGACAAAAAACTTCCAAGTAGCTTAGACTAAGAGATGTCCTTGTCTTTGGCCACCCTTTTACACACATACACACACACACACACACACACACACACACACACACACTCTCTCTCTCTCTCTCACACACACACACGTGTGTGTATATGTATATAAAAATATACATATATAATATACATATATGTGTATATATTAAATTAAGCTTTTATGCTTAATGTATTAGCTTAGACTAAGAGATGTCCTTGTCTTCAGCTACCCTTTGACATATATATATATATATATATATATATATATATATATATATATATATATAATTAAGCTTTTATGCTTAATGTATTTATAGGAAAAACATTAACTTTTATCTTAAAAATATTTGTCTGAAACATTGGCTGGCTTGAGACATTATATGTGTTTCTTTAGTGATGCACTGAATATCTGTCTATAATACACCGGGAAAATTGTTTGAACCTTGGTACATAATAATGAGAAGGGCTAACAATGTTTTTTCACAATAGCCTTATCTTCATTTAAAAATAAATAAATGGGAAGTCCCAGGTTATCATGGTGAAAAATACAAATGCAAACAATGGAGAATTTATGCCTCCTAGGGATTTTCTGGGTCATGGAATACAATCAAGACACTTATGGCCTTAAGATAGTGTCTATCCCTTAAGTAATATTCCTGAGCTATTTGAAAATGTATTAGACATTCATTTCTAAGGGCCTCATATGCATCATCCTGACTCCTAATGAACTAAGAGTGTTCTCACTCCCAGACAATGATGAATTGGTATTGGATTATCTTGGCAGGTACTATTTAGGTGCACATATCCCTTGCCTCTTAATAAAACTTTTTTCTTACTCTGGACCCTGAAGATGAACTTTAGGGAGTCACTGGACTGCTTATCCATGGGGCTTCACTAAAGTAGTCACCTTTTGTTAATATATAGTATTAATTTATCTGCTAAATTGCCTTCTTAAGGACTGGTGGTTCAGCCTGGCTTGTTGTCATGGAAATTGTAACCTTGTTCAGAGCAAAGGTATTGTAAGAGCATATTTAGTGAATTGACAGTAGTTATATATAATCAAGTCATGTAAGATAGAAATGAGAGATAACGTTGGAGGGGTACATGCTGCTAGAACTAAAGATGTGTGTATCTTTATTCAGACTCCATCTAAAAGGCATTGTAAAACACTTACCGGAAGGAGTACATATTGGGATGCTATTCTTTCCATTATTCAGGAATGCAGTCCAAAAGAAGATCAAAAAAGGAAAAACAAAGTCCAAGAGAATAGTTAATAAGTGAAAATCGACCTAAAATAAGATAATTCATATTTAAACTGAAAAGAAAATGCACATATTTCATAGTGCTCTAGAAAATTTTATCAACAAATTTGGTCAATATATTTTTGTATGTAGTTCAAGGTAAAAATATATATATGTTTAATATTACTTTTCTATACAGCAGAGAAACTAGCAAATTCAGCTAATATTAAAATCATTTCTTCATATAAGTCATATTTTATTTCATTTAGAAAATATTATGGCCCACTTGATTAACATTTTAACCATGATAGAATCATATTAAGTAACAAACTCATTTGTTTATGGAACCTTGTGATTTATCACATGTGAGAAGTTTAGAAGTAGCAATGTAAATGGCATAAAAATTTTTGGACAAAACTAGAACATGAATAATAGTAAAGTTTTAAAAAAATGTTCAATTTTTGCCTTATATATCTATGTTAAATGTTTATTTTAAATGATCTTTTATTTTTAAAGACTTATTTGTTCATTTTATGTGTATTGCTGTTCACTTGCACATATGCATTTTTATCATGTTTGATTTCAGAAAGGTCAGAAGAGGGCTTCAAGATTTTTCTGCTGAACTAGTGAAGCACTAGACAATCCACTGTGAGCACTTGGTGGTTGCTAGGCACCAAACCCAGTTTCTCTACTGAAGCAGCAAGTGCTCTTAACCTTTGAACCATTTCTCCATCCCCTATCCTGTACTTTTTCATAGACTATGTTTACCATGCAACTATGAATTAGTTTAAAACTAACTTGTGGCCAACCAAAGATACAGAATTTCCAGTGATAAAATTAAGCCCAATAGATCCAGTCTATCTTCTCTATCTATAAGCACTTAGTGGCTATTAAGGAAGAGTTGCTTAATATTACTTCGTCTGAGCTTTTGTTTATTTATGACTGCAGTGTAGAAAGTAGCAAAGCAGTGGTTATAGGGGTTGGCAGAGAATGGAAAGCTCAGGGAGCTGAGTACCTAGAACAGTGCAGTGAGTTTTATTTCTAATTCTTCCAATTTTAGAATCCATGAATCCGGTGCTGAGTAGGAGGAGGGTTCAGTTAATACTGGTGTGAGTTGAGGGAAATCCATATTTGCAACATCTCTCTACTGTGTAGTTTTCTACCTGAAATCTAAGAATTAAGAAAACCAAGAAGTCGAAAGATTTATCCAATGTGTAACAAGGTTCATAGGAACTCACAGAGACTGAAGCAACAAACATGTTCCCAGTATGGGTCTGAGCTATGTCCTTTGTGTAAACCTATGTTTCTGTAACTTGGTGGTCTTATGAGACTCCTTACAAGAGGAGCAGGGGGTGTCACTGTCACTTCTTCCTGTGCTTAAGGCCATTTTCCTCCAACTGGGTTGCTTTGCCCAGCCTTGATATGAATGTTTGTGCCTAGTCTTATTGTTATGTTGTGTTCACGTGATAACCCTAGAATGCCTGATGTTTTCTGAAGGGAAACAGAGAACTGGATCTAGGAAGGAAAAAGAGGGGTTTTTTTTGTTGTTGTTGTTGTTTTTGTTGATTTTTTTCTTTGTCTTATTTTTAGCCTTTTATTGGTTCTTTGTGAATTTCATAGAACACTGTATTGTTCACACATCTACGCTTGCAGAAGTTCACTCTAATGACTTGTTTATTACACCTTTCTGGCTATAGATACTGGAACCTCACTGGGACTCCTGTTGGATATCCTGTTGTTCTCCTGTGTCACAGAGATCCTGTAGCTTTCTATCTGTAGGATCTGGCCCTTTTGCACATCAGCAGTTCATCTACAGGATAGATTTTGGAGTGGGCCTATCCAAAGTCCTGAATCTGGGCATGAAAAGTTTCCAAGCTGGTCACTCCCCACTTGTCCTCACCACTTCCCAACAGACATGAGGCAGGACCCAGGCCACCTGGCCAGGGGCAGGTCACCTCTGCAGCTCTCATGCCTGCAGAAACAGCTCTCAGATGACACCTTGGTGAAGGGTGGAGTCAGTTCTGCACAGCACTCCAGCATCAACATATTCCTGGGTTGCAGCCCAGAACAGGGATGGTCTTTGTTGGTAGCAGACACCTGCTGCTTCAGAATCACAGACCCAGCCATGGCCCCAGGTGGCAGCACCAACCAGTACCTCAGCATGGTCCTGGGTGACATCAGCTTGTTCCTCATTACCCTTGAATCATCATTTCTGCCTATTTTCCTTGTGCCTACATTCTTTTGCTTCTTTTTCTTACATTTCTCCACCATTTACTTGCTCCTCTTGGAGGGGCCTGGAGTCTCTGACTGTCTGGAGTCATCTCAGAAATGGTCTCAAGAGTACTCTGCCCCATTTGTGCACTAATGGTGCAGAGCAGGGCTCATCTTGGGCATTGTTTGCTACCCCAAAAGTGGTCATCTCAGACTCCATTGACTTGTGCAAATAGTTCCAGACAAGTGCCATATGTCTCAGATCACTTCTACCCATGTCCTTCAGTGCCAGGTGGGGTAGTTCTAGTCCCTGGCAGAAAATTAGTGTGGCCTCTTAGCCATAGAACTGGTGGTACTCCTAGGCAATCTCACTGTCCAAGCCCCCTGAAGACATACTGGTGGTCTTCTCAAGCTCTCATTTTCAGGGAAAGTTAGGCTACTACTCATTTAGGTATTCACTGGTCAGAACACTGAGATTAGACTAGCTATCCTCCTCTCTGCAACCTACTGGTGCACATATGACGTAATAGACACACTGGTAATGCTTCTAGGGTTATTTTGTTGTTTGTTTGTTTAATATTAGGTGGGATTTGAAAAAGCCAAGAATATGAACCTATTAATTCACTCTTCATACATGTATATAGGACACTCTATAAGTAAGGGTGAATACAAAAAACGAATTCTTACATGTTACAGAGGAAGTTTATAAACAAAGTTTAGTTTAGTTGCTTTTAAAGGCAGCAGCTTCCTTTCAGTTCTGCAACCATGTGTGTGTGTGTGTGTGTGTGTGTGTGTGTGTGTGTGTTTTGAGTGTGTGTGTGTGTGCAAGTGTACGTGGTTACATGTGTGTGTTTGTGTGAAGCCAAGGTCATTATGTCTATTGTCTCATGTTTGTAAGATGATTGGTCCAGTTGTAAGTGTCATATCCCCCTTACAACTCACAGGAGGATGAAATTAACAGATCACAGGAGCAGTTTGCCTTCCATTTTTTGGCATAAAAGCAGCCCCCTTTTAAACATCTGGGTGGCTATTTTTCATCTAGACTTGGTTGAGATCAGTCCCTCATTCAAAAATCTTGGAACCTGCAGAAGTTTCTTCAGGCTTAGACTTCACCACAGTCTCTAATTTTGACAATTCCTTAAAATCCTCTGCAGTCTTAAAATGCTGATTCCTGAGTCCATTTGTTCAGTCTCTGAGATAGGGTAATTGCTTCCTTACAAGGGGTGGGAGCGGGGGTCACCATCATAGGAGCCACACTCCTGTAGGCTGTGCAGTAGCAGAAACAATGTGATAATGTGATCACTCTGGGCTCCACACTGGCAGTAAGGAGGAAAGAGAAAGGAATATCATGTGAGCATTTCAATGTGTCTGTACCTGTGAGATGTACACAGGAAGGCTGGCAAGCAGAATCTGATTCATTAGGTGTCTTCATGAGATCCGAGTAATGCACAGGAACCAGTTCCTGAGGCAGTTACTTAATGAATTTTGTGAGGAAAAAAAATCTGATCATAAGGCAGATTAAAAAGAAAACATGGGAACATGCCCTTTTATCTGATGTGTTTTAATAGCTTTCTAAGATTCTCATCACTCTAAAACGTTAGATAAGTTACTCATTTATTATTATTTTTAATCAATCGTGGATCAGGTTCACCACATGGGAATGAAAAGGTAACACTTCATGCATGGATATGAACGTAACCTTGTCAACTGAATGGAGTAGAAAGGAACGCATAGCCCAAGCTCACATGAAATTTTATTGGTGGACAGAGAAAGGAAACACTAGGAAACGACTAGACAGAAGAGGGAGAGAGGAGGCAATATTAAGAAAATGTTTGAAGCCTATGGTGTTTGCCTGATACTGACTGTCGGAAAAGACTAGAGTTTGGATTCATCTCACACCCAAAATCTTAGGATACCTCCCTAAGAGTTATTAGCCACGGAAGCCACGGAGGTCTTCAAAACAGCACAGACAATTGCTATTGATCGAGATTGCTCAACATAACTACAAGGTAAGACCCTGTTGCTGAAGATACTACACATTTTAGTTTGTGATAATAGAGAAATCTATCTAAAGAAACCTGGGAAACCTCCTCCCTGTTGGCTAGTTTTGGAAGTTCCAGAGGGTGCTAAGCAATCAGCTCAAAGAGAAAAGACATCAGTTTCTTTCTGAGTTCTGAACTCTGTTGCTACAGCAAACTGCCAGACCAAATGGGTCCGCTGGTGCAATACTGACATGACTATTATGGGGTAATTAACTACTTTCTGATTAGATTTGAGGGCTGCTGCACAGGACAGAGTTTCTTGCTTAGCCCCATTAATTCTGGTCACAAACCCATGCCTAGCAAGCCCATATATCATCCCAGGGTAAAGCCTGGTCTTGACATTTTGCTAGATAAACATTGTCAAATTGTCTTCTAAATATTTATGTTTATGAACATAAACCTTGGGAATTCCCAATTTTTGTGAGGAAAGTTTCTTTTTCTAGTGGCCAGAAAATAAACATATTTTTACCCTTTTCTTTCTTCTACAAGATGTAAAACATTGAAGCATCATATAACAAGCAAAAATGGATATAGAAGAAATAAAGCACAGGAAAGAAAAAACATTGTGTATAAACAGAAAAGCTATTTAGAAAAAGACACTCAAGACCATAAATATAATATAGGATTGAGATTGATCCCTTAAAAGTTACTATGATAGAAAATGAGCGTTCAAGTTTGTATACCAATGGGTGGGTATAAGAAATTCTTGGAAAGTAATTGTATTGGGTGAATATATATGTCTAAGACCCCCAGGAATAAATTTTTCTAAGTTTTGTCCTAGATGTATTTTTTTCATTTGTTTTTGCTTTGTACACTTTGACTATAATTAATCATAAAATGCTAGAAGTAAATTATTTTAACAGGGTCCTCTCAGATATCCCATGCATACTCTGATATATAAAGTATAAATTGAGGTAAATGCCAACAATACTTATTTAATTACAGTTGGAGCACATAGGTCATGTTTGAAGAACAAATTTTATTAGAGGAAGCCAACCAGGTTTATTTTGGATCATCACTTAATGAAAAATAATGAAGATATATAAGTATATATATATATATATATATTATGAAATGCATATATATGCATATACACTAAAATAATCTCTTCTGATTAAAATATGTTACAAAAGAACTGTATTGGATTTCAAAAGAGTCCTTAGTGTCCATTGGCACTGCATATCATAAGTGAATGTGTGTGTGTGTGTGTGTGTGTGAGTGTGTGTGTGTGCAGGAGAAGTCATAATTGTTGAGGGTACACTGTATTATTGTGGTGCTGATAATTCTGAGTAAACTTTACAGGATGGTTTGCAATTATTTTAAAATCGGTGACTTGGTATACAAAGGTATTTCATCATGATAGGGGGAACAATAGAAAATCAGACTATGTAACCTGTAATAGAGTTTGAGCTGGCTAGGAAAAAAATAATGGGATTTAGGAACTTTCTGGCAGTTTCCTCAAAGAATACAAGCTATGTATGTCTGCAAAGAGGAAGTAGGGCCAGCGCTAGGAACAATACAAATAAGAAAAACCAAGGCTGATGACAGATGTGAAATGGTAAACCAACTACCCTGTGCTTACATCCTAAATCCTAGACCCAACAAATGTGACCCATAGAATCTACAGAAGCAGGTAACATTTGAAGGTGAGGTAATCTTGGCCCCCCAAAGGAGATACACAAAAATGTAGCTTAATCGGAGTGATATCAAAATCATAAGAGGTGAAGAAATGAAAGATGTTGACTTCCTCACACATTTGAAGTTTGTTGTCTTCTAGAGAGAAGTGAAAATAATACAAAGTACAAGGAGACAGTGCCCAAACACTATACTGATTCTTACATACCACATGCAATAGATTCTTAAATTTATATTTTCCTTGAACATAAACCTAATTTTAAAAATGTATTTTAGTTATCATAATTAAAATATTTATATGATTCTAATTGAAAAAGAATTTATATCCTATTGTTGCTCACTTTTTTTTTCAGCAAGATTTTGCTGAAAGGACCCAGATATAGCTGTCACTGGTGAGACTATGCTGGGGCCTAGCAAACACAGAAGTGGATGCTCACAGTCAGCTATTGGATGGATCGCAGGACCCCCAATGGAGGAGCTAGAGAAAGTACCCAAGGAGCTAAAGGGAACTGCAATCCTATAGGTGGAACAACAATATGAACTAACCAGTACCCCGGAGCTCTTGACTCTAGCTGCATATGTATCAAAAGATGGCCTATTTGGCCATCACTGGAAAGAGAGGCCCATTGGACTTGCAAACTTTATATGCCCCAGTACAGAGGAACGCCAGGGCCAAAAATGGGGAGTGGGTGGGTAGGGAAGTGGGGGGTGGGTATGGGGGACTTTTGGTATAGCATTGGAAATGCAAATGAGGAAAATACCTAATAAAACATTTAAGAAAAAAAAAGAATTTATATCCTATTGTTGCTCACTTTCCTTTCCGGTTCACTGAAACTTCTCTCATGGTTCCCCAAGCTCATTTTGAGAACTTCTTTTAATTTGATTACTGTGGTAGTTTAAATATGTTTGCACCAGGGAGTATCAATATTTCGAGGTATGCCCATATTGGAGTAGGTGTGGCCTTGTTGGGGGAAGTGTGTCACTCTGGCCATGGGCTTTAAGATCCTTGTAGGTAGTCTGCTTCTTTTGGATGAAGAAGTAGAACTATTCTAGCACCATGTCTGCCTGGATGCTGCCATGCTTCCCTCCATGATGATCATGGACTGAACCTCTGAGCCAGTAAGTCAGCCCCAATTAAATGTTGTTCTTTACATGAATTGCCTTGTTCATGCTGTCTCTTTACAGCAATGGAAACCCTAACTAAGACATTTACTATTGATACATACACACATATAAATCTGTATGTTTATGCACCCCCATATATATATATATATATATATATATATATATATATATATATATACACATACACACACACACATGGCTTCATTAATTGTTTTTTGATGGTTATGTGTATATAATTTCAAGGTGACCCCACTACATTGGAAAACAAATAAGTTTCTTTATCCCTGGGACACACTAATTATTCTTCTTCCATCAGTAATTAGTTGCTTCTAGTTCTTTGTCTAGAGGTAGGACTCACAATTATTCCTCATCTGTATTAAGATATTCATTTATATTCTCATATTTTAGTCTTGTTTATTCATTTATATTCTCATATTCTAGTCTTGTTTATTCTCTTCTAGGACAGACTTGTTTCTTAAGAGACCTCCTGGTATTCTGACTCATACTCTTTCCATCTCCTTTTCAATAATATTCCCTGAAATATAGATCCAGGAACTGTGATGTACTGTACTGACATCCTGTGATCTCTCTCTCTCTCTCTCTCTCTCTCTCTCTCTCTCTCTCTCTCTCTCTCCTCTCTGTCTTTCTGTCTCTCACACACACATATAAACAAACACACAGACATACATACACACACACACAAAAGCAGTCTCAAAGGAAGTTAAATCTGTTGTTAAATCTATTGGGCTTACACTTAGGCTGCTCCCTTCAATTGGCATAGAGGAAAAACAAAACAAAACAAAACAATTCCATAAATGAGAAATCTCCTATCAAATGGTAGTTGGAATAGTTGAAATAAGTCCTCAAACAGTATAAATACTGATGTAATCCTATCTTCCTCCCAGAAGTTAAGGGGGAAGTCTTTTGCTGAATATACCTCACACTTAGGAAACATGTCTCTGATGACTCAGCTGGATCTGATATGAGAATGCCTTTCTGCCAGTCCTGCTTCCATGGTTCTAGAAAATAAAATGCAAACAACTAAAGGAAGGAGCCAATTAAAAGTCCTATTCAGCGGAAATCTTTGAAACATGACAGTGACCAGCATGGAAAGATATGTATAATGATGCAAGATGTGACACTTGCATGTCTGTGGCAACTAGCTTTCTAATTAAAGTTAAGGCCCACTCAACAGGAGGAAAATCTGCCATGGGACTGGAAACACAGCCAACTTCTAGGGCCTAGTGAGGTCATGGGCATTCATAAAGATTTTACTACATCTATTGTGCTAGAAGATCCCAAATCCTTAATATATAACATATGATATTTTTATACTCACACATGTGTAGCTACATTCTTCATCAATAGAAACATCTCTTTATAACAAATGGAGATTTATTTTATTTTTATTTGCTTGTATGTAAGAAAGGGAGACCCTGCCAACACACACACACACACACACACAGAGAGAGAGAGAGAGAGAGAGAGAGAGAGAGAGAGAGAGAGAGAGAGAGAGAACCTGAATGTAGTATGAGAGGTCTAGAAGAGAGAATAGGATTCCTTGTAGCTAGAGTTGCAGGTGGTAATGAACTACCTGATGCATGCTGGGATACAAACTGTGTTTCCATGAGATAGCAGCAAGTATTTAACTACTGGGACAGAATCATCTCTTCAACCATCAAACACTGTTCAGAAATAGTTTAAATTTTAGTATCATGAGTGTTATATTAACAATAATACTATTTTATTTCAATATCTTTTTTTCACTCAATTAATGAAAATTTCCTATTGATAGTAGCTTTATTTTGTAACACATAGACATCCTTCTAAAATTTTGAAAAATTTCTTAGGTGCTTCTTGGCCCCTCCTCTCTCTCTTACGCCCTTGCCTCTCTCTTGCCTCTTGCTTCCTTGTGCCCCTTCTCTTCCTCCTCCCTTCCAGCCTCTCTCCACGTGGCCATGGACAGTCTTCTACTCTGCTCTCTTCTTCTCTCTGACTTTCTCTGCCTCTACTACCCTCTTAACTCCCCTCCCCATGCCCTAAATAAATTCTATTCTATACAAAAAAAGGTACTGCTTATAAATATATGTACTGTCTTGTATAATATTTTGTGTTACTGTAGACTATACAGACCTAAATATAATATAATAACTGACTATAATACAATTATAGGGGAAGTGGAAGACTATTTTTTTTAAATATTATATAGTGTTCTCCTATACATTGCATCTTGATCTCAGTTTCTCTTCTCTCCCCTCCTCCAGTCCCCACTGACCCTCACTCAACTCCTCTCTCCCAAAGAAAAACATTCCCTCCCCACCTTAGAGAAGAACAGGACTCCCAGGAACATTAATCTAACAAAGCGCATCAGGCTACAATATGATCAGGCATATACAACCATATCAGTGCTCCACAACCCAACCCAGTAGGGAGAAAATGGTTCCAACAGTTAGGTAAAAGTGTCAGGAACAGCCCCTGCTCCCACTGTTAGGATTCCTATAAGAACACCAAGTTTCTCAACCATAACATATATGTAAAGAACATAGATCATACATACACTTACAGGCTCCCTGGTCTCTACAAGTTCCCATGAGTTTCAGACAGTAGATCTGTGTTTTCTTGTTCTTGTTGTATTTTTGACACCTCTGGTTCTTCCAATACCCTCTCCTCCTCTTCTGCAGGATTACTTTAGCTCTACCTAACGTTTGACCTCTGGACTCTGCATCTGTTTCCATCAGTTGCTAGATGAAGTCTCTCTGATCTCTTTGAGGATGATTCTGCTAGGATCCTGTCCTAACATTCTCTTTAAGCAGCACAGTCTGTAGGTAGAAGGTTTTAAGACTAAGTTGGTGTCCCAGTCCCTCCACTTGATGCTTTGCCTGGTTATAAAAGATACCCCTGATATCATAGATTAAATGTTTACATTAACTTTATGTGCTACTGACAAAATGTTGATTGGCCTTGGGAAACATCATAGCTAGGCAGCTCTGGGTCATGAAAAAGTTGTGATAAAGCTTGGTGCAAGTCTAAGTCTGCCTAGCCCAGATCCTGGAGCAAGAATGATAGAAACCAGTGGGGTGGTGCTTCTCCTCATAAAATGAGGGCTGCCTCTGGGTTTGTGTAAATGTCAGATGAATGATTTAGGTTATGAGGGGATGCAGTTTTTTAAGCCTAACAAAATGTGGTGGAGGTCATTTTTCCTAATTGTTGTGGGATCTTTGAAATATCATAGCATTTTAGCACTCTCCTAATCTATAAAATGCTATGATACATTTTACCAGATTTATTCTATATTTGGCCTTTTAAAAGTAGCATGCTTTATGGTCCATCAGATATATAGAGGCAGTAATCAGAGATGTTTTGTGCATAGTATGAGCTATGTTCAGGGCCTTTTATTTGAAGTGCAGATATTTAATAAAATAATAAATCTACTTAATGCTAAATCTGGGAAATACATTAATGATATAAGAACAATATAATGCAATACACAATCATTACATTGAAAATTGACTTTTTATTCATATATAGGCCGAATTATGCTAATCTTCATGAAAATATCTAACTGTTTGAGGCACACATGTGTCCATTAAAGACACATAAGATTTTTTCCTGGATCTTGGGAACCATGAAAACAAATTTAAGATTGAAAACAAATAATGGCAAGGCCACTAATCTGTATTTCTTTAGAAAATCTCTAAAATCTTATTTTCAGATTTTCTAGCCCAATGACAGTGCACTTAAGTATGTTGCCTATGTTTTATATTTAGGGTGCACAATAACCAAAAGTGCCACACTTAGTAAGGAAATACATAAGGAAAATAAAAAGTAGAAGGAAAGAGAGTGGACTTAATATTAAAAGATTCCTGCTACTGTGGTACATATAGCATATTAAGTTATTGAATTGTTTGGAACATAGTTGTCTGAGGCCATCCCTTTCCAAAAAATTCTGGTTTTGCAGGATATTAACATATTTTCTCACCGATGTATATTGGACTCTGATTTTTCAAACTGCAGAGTATTTTTTATTATCATCATCAATTCCTTGATTAACCAAAAACATTAAATATCTATTAAGAAACTCAGTTACTTTCTATTGCAAACAAAAAACAAACAAACAAAGAAAAACCAAACACTATTATCCTGAAAAGTTATAATAGAAAACATTAATTTGGGCTCACCATTCCAGTTAGGGTCTATGACCAGCACAGTGAGAGAATAGTCATAGGCCATGGCATGGAGAAATGATGTCAGTGTCCGTGTGTTCTCACAGTAGATACTGCAACCCTAGGACCTGCTTTGTATTTTCTCAGATTCCATGAGATGATCAGGTCTGTACACCAGCCTGTCATGTAATGTTGCCACCACTGACCCGAGGCAGCAAGGTTCAGTGACCAGGAGTAGAATACTGTCAATCAATGAGCCAAAGTACATCGGTCTTATTTTTGAACTCCTTGTCTCAAGTATTTTGTCACAATGGTATAGACTTAACTAAAATAAGAAGAAAAAGCCCACAGAAACCAAGTGACATAAACACTATCATTTTATATGTCAAATAAACTTTCCAGTCTGCATTATGGCTCTCCTCTAGTTTCTTCAAAATATACTGGCTTTGGTTGTTATAGGTGGTATATATTCTAATATAATAATTAAGTTACTGAAGGTGTATTTTTTCCCTTTAGGCTCAACGAGAATATGGCACTCATAATTGTTGCAACATTTAGAGATATATGATTAAAATATTTTTGTGTAACTAGATGATTCTTTTCTGCCTTAGATTTTAACACCCTTAGCATATTTGGTATTTTAATGGTTAAACTTAATTCTGGTATTGTTCTGCAATGGTATCAAAATCTTCACTGTGTGACAGAGTGGCATCGATTCTATTAAAATGAGAGAAGTGTTCTTTCATTTGTGTATTAAAAAAAATCAAGTTAAAAAATATAGATGGTGACTCTGGATCTCTTTTCAAATTGATCCTTGTGAAAGTGAGCCATGGGAAGCAGCAGCATTTAAATGCAAAGGAGTAAAGAGTGAAGCAGCTATTGCTTCTCACATTCACATTAGGGAAACTGTTTCTGGATAAGAATGAAATCCATTGTCTATCTCATGGAGAAATAGCATGAATTAGATTTTGAAACATCCAAGTCTGGGAAATGAGAATGACTTCATACAATCAAAGTGGATCACATGTGGCAGAATTTAATTAGAAGCTTAGACAATTTAGACATCCTAAAAGCAATCAGGATAAGATCACACTCAGAACAAGGACATGCGGTGGGTTGGCATTTTCAATCTCCTGCTTTAAGCAAGAAAAATTTCATCCATGATGCTTGACCTTAACATAAACCTCAGTGTGGAATACAATTCAAATCTGTCATTTTTTGAAGATTTTCAATTATTTTCAGGTGAGAAGAGGTTAGAGGTTTTCTTTTTGGTACTCTGTCCTCAAATGGCTTGTGCTCTTCTTTCCCCCCCCCCCCAAAAAAAAAAAAACAGAAAAGAAAAGAAATGAAACTTCTTAAAAGTAGAAGCAAAACAATGAATAAAAAAAGAGAGATGAAAACTGAGGGGAAAAAAGGTAATGAGTAGAAATAAAGATGAATGCTTATGGTAATGAGAGACCCAGCAAAGAATTGTTCTTCTAAGAAAGAGTACCAAATATCGATCATAAGTAAAAGCTAAGAAACATTAAGAAATTTTAAAACATGAGAAATGCAAAGCAGAAGAAAATCATCTTTGAAACAGGTCATTGATAGCCATGAACATAACTTAGCATTTAAAACTGTAAAAAAAGAAAATATGCATTCCACTTTCCAAAATTACTTCCCAATACTCTTTTTAAAATCCAGGATCTAATTCTTTCTCCCTTTTGTTTTATTCCATAATGTATCCTGCTCCACTGGTGCTAATAGAAACATGCATATCAATCATATTCAACAAACTCTCAGTTCTAAAAGCAAATCACGAACTATATCAGAGCCCAAAACTTTACAAAGACATCAAGATACTGTACATAGTAATGAGTAAATCAATGCGATAAAATTGTTATTTTAAATTACTATTTAAGTTTATTTACTTCAATTTATAATTATTTTTAAGGTTGCTCCTACTTTTTTTTCTCCAGGAGACATACTTGTCATCATGTAAGTGTATAACAGGCATTAGTGAATGGTCCTATGGGGGGTGGGGAGAATGCAAGCATTCATTCTGAGTGGTAGGCATGACAGTTAAGTCATCTTATTTTTCTTTTGTCATTGAGATATCTCTAAATCACTGGGGTTCATTGAGATGTCCTATTGAAGTTCCATGGCAATAAACTGATGCAGTACATTTTTACCAGACAACTCTGCAACTGTGAGCCCACATGGACTCTTTTTCTTTTAAGATGTGTTATCTTATCCCTGTGTTATCACTGTGTTACCACTGTGCCTGAATGCTGACTAATGCACAGTATAAGAAGCTTATTTATTTCATGATTAGAATAGAAGATCTACAGCTGCTTTTGACCTGTCCACAGTTGACATAGTAGAAGAAGAGATCTGAGCCCTCAACTCTCAAAGCTTTGTGAGTTGTCTATTGTTAGTCCTTCAAATTAAATACTTTCAACTGAGAAATCATAATCACATGTAGTTTTAGGATTCAAGTATGATGTATGGATTTAAGGATACAACATCACATTTTCATCCAAGGTCTTTAGAAATACTTCATCTAACTACTTATTATTATGAGAAGCATTTTTACTCTTCTAGTTATATGGAAACATATAGTTCATTATTTTTAGCATAGTTACCATGCTATGTGATAGATTGAAAGTGTTACTTATCTCTTAGCATTTTGTCATCAACTCCTCAGTTTTTGTCCTTCCTACCCAAACCAAACCCCTAGTAGAGTGAGAAAATAATTATCATACTATCCTTTTCAAAGAATCTACATGCTCAGAATTGAAACAAAAGTAAAAAAATATAGTAGTTGTTTCCTTCCAGCAGCTAGCTTAAATGTCCTTAATTAAATATCCTTCATATTTGTCCTTAGGGCTTAGAAGTATGATTTTATTCTTTGATAATTCTGAGTTCTATTACCATGTATACATAAGCTCCACCTTTTTATTATTTACCTATGATTGGTATTTATTTATGGACAGTTATGGGCAGCTGTCATGGACAGTTGTGCGATGCATATGATGGTGCAAGGACTCTGTTGACATGGATTTTATATGTTTAGGGTATATATCCATGAGTCCACAGAAAACTCTGCAGAAATTTTCTTGATATGTATCTTGGACATTGTATGATTAGTTATTCATAGCTTTTTTTATTAGGTATTTTCCTCATTTACATTTCCAATGCTATCCCAAAAATCCCCCATACCACCCCACTCCCCTACCCGCCCACTCCCCCTTTTTGTCCCTGGCATTCCCCTGTACTGGGGCATATAAAGTTTGCAAGTCCAATGGGCCTCTCTTTCCAGTGATGGCCAACTAAGCCATCTTTTGATACATATGCAGCTAGAGTCAAGAGTTCCGGGGTACTGGTTAGTTCATAATGTTATTCTACCTATAGGGTTGCAGATCCCTTTAGTTCCTTGGGTACTTTCTCTAGCTCCTCCATTGGGGGCCCTGTGATCCATCTAATAGCTGACTGTGAGCATCCACTTCTGTGTTTGCTAGGCCCTGGCATAGTCTCACAAGAGACAGCTATATCTGGGTCCTTTCAAGAAATAAATTTTCTGTTTTGGTTGGGATTTTTCAAGATACAAAATTCTGTATGTAGCTTTATTTTTAGACATATCTTTGTCCTCATTGCTCAGAAACATTAATAACCTTCAAGATTATAGGGCTTTTGTTGTCACATAAATATGATTTATCCATAATCCACCTGTAAAAAATAGTAATTTCTTCCCTAAAGTAACAAAGACTTCCCTCAGGATTAGAAGTCTGAAATATTCTACTTATATCAGAGACTATTAATGTACATTTGCTTTTTCTATTAACCATTTCATGTCAGAAGCCATAACTGTTTCATCTAGCTTTTGATGAAATTCTTATAAAATTGGTGTGCTATATACCACACACAGTCAACTTGACAGCCTAGAAGCACATAAAATTATTTTCAATTGAGTGATTGGTTTTAAAACTTGGTCTCTCTGCATATTATCAAGGATTTTGTTTAATATTAATCGAATCAATATCGTATACTTCTATGGGCAGAACCATGATTAGGCAGATGGTCTGCGCTGCATAGCAAAGCTAGCTGAGTTTGTGAGAGACCAAGAGAGCAAGACAGCAAGTAGTGCTGCTCCCTCCAATTTTCTGCTTAAGTGTTCTGCCTTATATTCCTCTCTAATTTCCTTCAAGGATGAATCATGAAATGAAAGTTAAAGTCAAATAAATCATTTCCTCCCTTAAGATGCTTTTCCTCAGGTGTTTTTATCACAGAAACAGAAAGGGAACTACAAAAACTGTCATATGCCATGAAATAATATCCAGAAGAAAGTCTTGCTATACAGAAACTATCGGGGTCAGTCACCAGTGTTCTTTTTACTGGCCTCTCCTGGGCTTCCTGGGGGCAAGGTGTGTGATCCAATGAGTGGGAACTAGTGGCTTGACTTAGCTTGACCCCACAGATCCATCTCCAGTAGCTTCCATTCCTCATTCCTCTGAATACTTGACTATTGACTTCTGATCTTCTGCTACTTGACTCCATCATAGAACAGGCAGAAGATCTTATTTGTATGTGTGTTGGTCAAAATTTATTTAATGGTTTTATTTTTCTTAGTTGAATGCATCATCTTCAAGTACCTCACTTGAGACATGAAGGGTTGTTACTGTAGAGAAGGTAGCTGCGTATGAAGAATTAATGGTCTAAATTAAATTTCTGGCTTTGCCTTTGTTATTGTTTTCACATATACATAATTGAATCACTTTAATTCTCAGTTTTCTACCCATAAATATGGATAGCAGTGCCTCTTTTCTGTGCGTTTATAAGAAGTGAAAATAAGGTACTGTTTGTGAATGTGCTTTGTAAATTATGAATCACTCACTATACAATCCAATAATAATATTTTGTATATTACAGATTGATTTTGTGGTGCTTTACAGTTTATTAGAAAAGTTTATTTTCTAAAATATAACTACTTTATAATAATCTACCTTAGCTACTAAAGAATAAACAAACCCACTTGGCAAGGATAAATTGCTAAAATATTTTAAATGAAAACACTTCCAATTTAGTGCATTGTATTGATCTCAACTTCATTTTACATTGCTTGACATTTGAAATATTAATAATAGTTCATTTTCAGGAAGAGAATGAGATGGGAGTATTATTGTTTTAAGGAGAAATGCAGAAACAAAAGAAAAAACAAATTTAAAATTAGATTTGATTAATGTTCTTTTATATGTAGCATTGTGGTGACCATTTTGTGAACTGCAAAAGACCACCAAGAAGCAGATTCTGATGCAATGACACTAGGGTGTCTTTGTTACAACCTTGAGCTAGGGCTTAATTACTGCTGCCCTTGGTGCAGCGGGACAGGTTGGTGAAGCAGTCCTGAGCTCTCAACTGGACAAGGTTTAATAGGAAATGGGTTTCCAAGTAGGTTTCCAGTTTTCTAACAATAGTGGCTCTAAAGTAAGTTAATATCTTTTGTTTATATCTATATTGTTTCAGTGTTAGTTCATTATCAGTATGTTAGCAGTGTGTTAGGCATCTACCTAAGTACTTGTTATTTTTCTCATTTTAAAATTTGTAAGAAAATTTGTTACTATGATTAAAGTTTTAAATACATACATGATTTATAGATACACACAAGACTGTAGTGAGCTGGCTCATCAGTTGAAGCTTAAAAGCTTGCCCAGGGCACCAGAGTCTGGTTTCTAGCATCTAGATTGTATAACTTACAACCACCTGTAAGCTTAGCTCCATAAGATCTGGAACCTTCATGCAGTTTCTATAGATATTCAAACACACATCCAATTTAACAAATTCTTCTTTAAAAAGCATTGATAATAGTACCCCTCACATATATTCATGTTGTGGAATGAATATATGCATAAATATATTAATATTTGTTTATATAATATATTAATATTTGTTTATAAATTTATTTATATATGTTCATAAAAACAGAAAGAGAAGAGAAAGAACAGTAACTAGGAACTAAATTATAATTAAAATAAGAAGCTTAGTAACTAAAATGTTATTAAAATAAGAAGCTCAGTTTCTCTGGTTTTATGTGGAGGGCCTTGATCCACTTGGACTTGAGCTTTGTACAAGGAGATAAAAATGGGTCAATTTGCATTCTTCTAAGTGTCAACTGCCAGTTGATCCAACACCATTTGTTGAAAATCCTGTCTTTTTTTCCACTGGGTGTTTTGGCTTCTTTGTCAAAGATCAAGTGACCATAAGTATGTGGGCTTATTTCTGGGTGTTTAGATCTATTCCATTGATCTACCTGTCTGTCTCTATATCAATACCATGCTGTTTTATTACTAATGCTTTTGTATTAGAGCTTGCGGTCAGGATTATAATGATTTCCCCAGAAGTTCTTTTATTGTTGAGAATAGTTTTTGCTATCCTGAGTTTTTTATTATTCCAGATGAATTTGAGAGTTGCTCTTTATATCTCTGTAAGGAATTGAGTTGGAATTTTGATGGGAATTGCAATGAACCTGTAGATTGCTTTTGGTAAATTGGCCATTTTACACTGTTAATTCTGCCAATCCATGAGCATGGGAGATCCTTCCATCTTCTGATGTTTTCTTTGATTTTTTTCTTCAGACACCAGAAATTCTTGACATATAGATCTTTCACTTGTTTGGTTAGAGTCACCAAAGGACTCTATGGATATAAAGGATATTTTATATTATTTGTGAAGGGTTTGGTTTCCCTAATTTCTTTCTCAGCCTATTTATCCTTTGCATAGAGTAAGGATACCCATTTGTTTGAGTTAATGTTATAACCAGACACTTTGCTGATGTTGTTTATCAGCTGTAGGAGTTCTCTGGTAGAATTTTTGGGAGTCATTTATGTATACCATCATATCATCTGTAAATAGTAATATCTTGGCTTCATCCTTTCCAATCTGTATCCTCTTGACCTCCTTTTGTTGTCTAACTACTATATCTAGAACATCTAATAAATAGGGAGAGATTGGGCAGCCTTATCTTTTCCTCTTTTCCCTGGTTTTAATGGGACATATTTCCCTCCATTTAATTTGGTGTTAGTTATTGATTTGCTGTATATTGCTTCTATTATGTTTAGGTATGGGCCTTGAATTCCTGATCTTTCCAAGACTTTTACCATGAAGGGGTGTTGTATTTTCTCAAATGCTTTATTAGCATCTAGTGAAATGTTCATGAGGTTTTATTTTTCTTTGAGTTTGTTTATGTAGTGGATTACTTTGATCGATTTCCATATGTTGAACTATCTCTGCATTCATGGGATGAAGCCTACTTGTTCATTGTGAACTGTGATTTTGATGTGTTTTTTGATTCAGTTTGCAAGAATTTTATTGAGCATTATTACATTGATATTCATAAGGGAATTTAGTCTGAAGTTTCCTTTCTTTGTTGGACCTTGTGTGGTTTACATATCAGAGTAATGTGGTTTCGTAAAATGCAATAGGTAATGCTCCTTCTGTTTCTGTTTTGTGGAATAGTTTGAGAAGTATTGGTATTAGCTCTTTTTTCACGGTCTGATAGATGCATTAAATCCATCTGGCCCTTGACTTTTTTTTTTTTTTATTGTATAATTTTCATGACTGCTTCTATTTCATTAGGGGTTATGGGACTGTTTAGATGGTTTATTTGCTCCTGATTTAACTTTGGTACCTTGTATTTGTCTAGAAAAATCATCCATTTCATCTAATTTCTATTGTTATATCTCCATTTTCATTTCCTATTTTGTTAATTTGGATACTGTCCTTGTGCCCTTTAGTTAGTTTGGCTATGACTTCATCTATCTTGATGATTTTCTCAAGGAACCATCTCTAATTCCACATTGCTTTAATGTTACTAGAGGGTGTGTTTTGTTAGTCAAGTATCCCTTGGTAAATGGAACCAAAATAAGACTGTAGATAGATAGATAGATAGATAGATAGATAGATAGATAGATAGATGATATATGGATAGATAGATAGATAGATAGATAGATAGATAGATAGATAGATAGATAGATAGATAGATAAAATATGACTTGCACACCATGAAGGCAAAGGCACACAAATTTGCTCTGTGTCAGTCATGAAGTGGGATATCTAAGAGTGCAATTGATTCTGAATCTCATCACCCAAGGACTAGAAACTTCATTGAAGAACAGAAGAAGATGAGTGCCCTATATAAACAGACACAATTCACGCTCTTACTGCCTTTTTATTGTTTGATATGTGCTAGCATTGGTGAGATTTTTCTTCATATATTCTTCTTATGCCATTTTAACACTTTTTGAAAAAATCCCTCATAGGCTCTCAAAAGCAGGTACACATCAACCATTAGATCACTAAAGTTAGCACAAAATTGAATCACCACAGTTACAAACTACGGCAAGCTTTAAGGCATCTGATTCATAAAGTTAATGCCAAAGCAAGATGATACAGTTTACAGTTACTGTTCTAAGCAGGAATGAGAACTTGAAAAACTTGGTTCTAAAATGTGTATGCTTTTGGGTGTTTGAGAGTGGTGGTAATATATAAAAAGTTACTTTTGCTTCCACCATAAATAAATATCTGAGCTAGTATGATAAGAACACCACAGAAAATTAGAATTCACAAGACATTTTCAGAAACAAAACATGAGTGTATGAGTAATTACAAAATTAGTAATTAGGTTGGCTTAGAAGAGTGACAGTTGTCCATTCTCTTCCAGGGTTCAAGATGTCACTAGACCTCAGCAGTTGGCTAAGTTTCCAATTCCAGCTAAAATTTTCCTCTTGTTGAAAAATCTCAAAAAATAAAATATGAAATAACTTAAAGATGAATTAGGGAGGATAAGTAAGTATTCTACAATAATATATAAAAATAGCAGTTATATAATATGTTTTGATTAAGAGAATCTGTAGATACTAACATGACTGATTTTTCTTTCTCTTCAAATTTGTGTTTCCTATCACAATAGTTCCCTACCTATACCTGTAATGCCTGATTCCATGGATTTATTAACATGTTCTTTCTTGTTTTTTTAAGAAAAAGTTTTAAAAGGAACAACTATGTAGTCATTCTAGATAGCTCTTTTATCATGTTTTCAGGACATAGTTGGTAAGAATGGCTGTTATATTCTATCATATTACAAAAATATCAAAATCATTTTGCCTGTAGAAGTTTTAAAACTCAGTGAAACGAACAAGATACTTTACCCAAATCTACTTCCTGGTTTTTAATTAGACATTTTCTTCATTTACATTTCAAATGCTATTTCCCAAAGTCCCCTATACCCTCCCCCCACCCTGCTCCCCAAAAGACTTGTACTTGAAAGATTGTTGGCATTTGACAGTGCTGGTCATACCTGGCCCCCAGTGCCTTTGCAGATTCCTATTCAAATGTCTCTCCTTCTTTGCTAAGAGTGCTTCTTCTCCCCAAAAAATCTCTTCTATAATCCTACACACCCTTAAATAATAGGTCAACTTTCATTTATGTTATCACCAGAGAAAGATGCCATGCTCAGGAATACCATCCACACATTTTCACAAGAAGAGCTTAAGCCAAGGTATTTTTACTGAGGTTTTGATATTTCCACTTGGATAAGATACAGATTTCTAAACATAGGATATGCAAAATTAGGACAATTTTATCTGTTATGATCCAAGTTTTCTGTGTTTCCGGAAATGGAGTAACTAGCATTCTAGTTATAAATGCAAGAGGTATCTCAAGGACATAGTTCCCTATCTTTGATATCTAACTGATGGTTTATGGAATAAAATTCAACCTCTTTTTAAATAATGTGTAAGCCACTTCCATATGCACTCAGAAAGCCGAATTAACCTTAGATTGTTTGGTGCTTTAATATTTGTTCTTTCCTCACCAAACTTTACCATAAGGACTAAATTCTTGGCACATAAAATAAAGTATCACACCTTCATTTCTTTCTTTCAGGAATTTCCAAACCATTTTTAATAAAATGCAGGCATCCAAAGACTAAGATGTCATACTATTCTCTGTTTACATCATAACCCATTAAAGCTATTTTGCTGCCTGTGACAGTCACAAGACATGATCACTAGCCATTTCCAGTAAAATTATTCTTTCTGCTCTCCCATGTTAAATATTTTAAAATGTCCTATCTCTCCTCCCAGGGAAAGGTAGTGTGTATGGACTGAATTAAGTATAATCTAACTATTTAATATGAGTTTCATCTGACAGATTTTTGACATATGCTTTGCTTCAGTTATAGCTCCAGTGTAAAAATGTGCTTCAACCCTCTTCTGCATCACTGTATTCTCAAGAATAGATTCACTTAGTAACTTTTAGTAGTAATTATATAGTTTAAAACACTTGTATGAGTTATATCACATGATATTTTTATTCAGTTTAATTTGTATTTATAATCACTGCATTGTGGCAAAGATAAAAATAGAAAGCTATTTATTATAGGTAACAAGACAGATGTCAATCCAGTAGAAGACATTGCTATATGAGTTTGGTGAAGAAATAAAAGATGAGATTAAGCAGATGTGATTAGGTCATCTGTGTTTGCTGGTGCCTTTTAATAAAGGTACAGTGGTACCTTCTCAAAGAGAGTAAAGGATATATGTGGACTTCTTATAGATAAAGAGCTTCCATATCCTTTAGTATAGCATTGTCTTGCTGCAGAACATTCACATCTCAAAGGGCTAGAGAAAGAATATAAAATTGCAAGTTTGCTGCAGAAAATTCTTTAAGAAAGTTGAATTCATTTGCTTATATTGAGACATTGTAAGGAACAAACAAATTATTGGGGCAAGACTGAAGATTTTAGACTAACATTTATAGGGCCTGAATCATCCTACAACACAGATGAGATGATCACAACCTATGGTCTGATTTTATTAAGGTCAGAGTCAATGGGCTTTGATGCTGAGAATTCACCACTCTTTAATATAAGTTGTACATTTCTGTTTTCTTCATAGTATCAAGGAATTGGTCCTGCATGAATGTAGGCTAAAACTCATTAAAGCAGATGGCCCAAATATTATTTTTAATTTAATTTTATTTGTAAATCATTTTTTACACTCTATATTCTATTTCCCTATACACCCCCTGACTGCTCCACATCCCACATCTCCTTCCCACCCCACCCCATCTCCACAGACTATGCTCCAACCCTCCACCCCACCTGGCTTCTAAACTTCCTGGGGCCTCCAGGCTTTTGTGTGTGTGTTAGGGGCCTCATATCAGCTGGTGTATGCTGCCTGTTTGGTGGCCCAGTGTTTGAAAGATCTCAGGGGCCAGATTAACCAAGATTGCAGGTCCTCCTACAGAATTGGCCTTCTCCTCAGCTTCTTTCAGCCTTCCCAAATTCAACAACAAGGGTTAGCTGCTTCTGTCCACTGGTTGGGTGCAAATAACTGCATCTAACTCTTTCAGCTGCTTGTTGGGTCCTTCGGAGGGCAGTCATGATAGGTCACTTTCTTTGAGGATTCCATAGCCTCCATTTGAGATGTTTTGTCAACAATTTAATGTTATCCATGTTACTGAAATTTTTATAATTTTCAAAAAAACAGTACTGTGGAACTTTAAATCTATATCTTCAAAAAAAATTAAATTTAGATGCCAAAAAGCTCCCTGAGTGTCTATGACACCCTACAATCAGACATACTCATGAGATGAAGAAATCCACTTATTGGCACATGGCATGACCCCGTTCAGATACTTAATATTGGGGAAAGGGGAAGTGTTTCTGTTCTTTCCACAGAATGCTGCAAGAGCATGCTAGCTTCCAATGTGACAGGCTGACCTGTAAGTAGGAACTGACAGTGTCCTGACAGTGATAACACGAAAGCTGTATTAAGCGCACAGAGAAGGAGAAATCGGAGAGAGCACACACAAGCAAAATAAAGAAACTCTTCCTATCTCTACCATGGGCTACAGCAAGGAGAGCCGACCTGGTGTCAACTTGGAGACAACTAAAATAGCTGACTTGTGAGGCTGAGGGACTGCTACAGAGTATTAGACAAGATTTCATCAGAGACATTGTTTTTGGCCATTCAGGCCAACTCCCCTATAGCTGTAAAAGCTTGTGTACCTTATCTGTATGCTTGTTGTTAAATAATTTTAAGAGTTAAGATCGCCAATCTTGGCAAGTCTTTTCATATTCATTGTAATTCTTGTCATTTAACTAACTGTGTAAATCCTAATTTAGATAAGGAATCTACGGTTATGATTTTGTTAAAAAGACCAGCTTATGTTTTGCTGCCTGTGGAGTTAAGAAATGTGCCTTGGTTTGAGAATTCAGGATTGCAAATTTTAAAAAAGACTAAACGAACTTATTAGACCTAAGAGATTTGTAACAACACTGATTTTAGAAATTACTGCCTTAATTGCAATTTTAACTTCTTTTACATTGTCCACCACAACCTTAGTTCAGCAACTGCATACCGCTCATTTTATAAATGATATGCATAAGAACATCACTATAGCCTTGTCAGAGCTACATATTATAGATAAAGATAGTGATATTTCTCATGACTTAGAACAGTTAAAGATAGAAATTTCAGATATTAGTAAAAGTCTTGGACACTTAGAACATTAATAAATTGGCTAGAGATTTGAAAAACAACCTAAGTGCATTGAACCCCCTGGATTGGGTTCAATATAAAATCCTACTTGTTATTATTTTTGGCATTGTTTTACTAGTAATCGTTGTGTTTCCACTCATCTTTAGAGTGCTCCTGCGGTCTGTAGCTACGACGAGGCGGGACATCCTGAAACTTCGGCTAAAAATTAAAAAAAGAAGCGAGAAATGCTACGCTCTCCGAACGAGTCAGCTGGACAAGCCGAAAGGCTTAAAAGTCACTCATGAGGCAAAAGAGTTTCAAGGAAGCTCTCCTCCTGGAGTCTAGTGTTCCCTACTCATACAGTAATTTTTCATTCCTGCGTTCCATTCCCGCATTAGTCTAGTGTATGGATCCACGTGCTCTCTTTCAATATTTTCCTATCATAAGTGCCTTTTAAGATTGAATTCTGACATAGCTAAAGCCGTCCGCCAGTGTTCCAACAGTCCTAGTTCGTCCTTAGCAAGACCTTGGGCTTGGAATTCAGTATCTCTTTGAGTAAAAGTTAGGTCACTGCCCTTCACAGGAATCTACCATCACCTAGGAAGAAAGAAGTTTCTGACCATAGGGGAAACCAGAATAGATGCTTAGAATTATAGCTGAGTTACACCTATTTACAGGAATTTACAATGGTTTAGGAAGCCGATCGGGCTGTGATTTTAGAGTATTGCATTATTCATGAGATGGTTAGCTAGAACGGAACTCCCTAGATAGAACCATGACTTGGGTGTGAAAGCCCTTCCCCTAGGAGTGAAAAGTTCTCACACCTGGCTTCTAAGACTATAGCTGACCTTAGATAGGGATGACTTTGTCTCTGTTATTTTATTGCCCAGTTCCTTCCGATCTTTGCGTTTTCATTCCTCTGTTCTATGTAAGAATCATTACGCATCCGGTTACCTCATTTGTACCTTGTGGCTATGTCACCCAACTTCTTTATTGTCTTCTGTATAAAAAGTCTGATGCTCGAGTTGTAAAATCACATTCAGATTCTACACACAACCTCTCCTGTGTGCATCTGTCTGTCATTCATCCACGCTTTGCCCACCCGCTTCAAGAGACCCCATTCCACTCAGACACAGGGACCCAGAGGGTCTGCGGCAAGAATGGATACAGAAAATGTGGTTCATTTAAGCATTGGAATACTACTCAGCTATTAAGAATGAGGACATCCTGACATTAGCAGGCAAATGGATGGAACTAGAAAAAGAAGAAGGAAGACCAATGCATGGATACTTCATTCCTCCCTAGAATAGGGAATTAAATACCCATGGAAGGAACTGCAGAGACAAAGTTTGGAGCTAACATGAATGGATGGACCATCCAGATACTGCCCCACCCAAGGGTCCATCCCATAATCAGTCACCAAATGCAGACACTATTGCATATGCCAGCAAGATTTTGCTAACAGGACCCTGATATAGCTGTCTCTTGTGAGGCTATGCCAGTGCCTGGCAAATACAGAAGTGGATGTTCACAGTCATCTATAGGATTAAACACACAGGGCCCCCAATGGAGGAGCTAGAGAAAGTACCCAAGGAGCTGAAGGGGTCTGAAACCCTACAGGTGGAACAACAATATGAGCTAATCAGTACCCCCAGAGTTCGTGTCTCTAGCTGCATATGTAGGAGAAGATGGCCTAGTCGGCCATCATTGGGAAGAGAGGCCCCTTGGTCTTGCAAACTTTATATGCCCCAGTACAGGGGAACACCAGGACCAAAAAGTGGGAGTGAGTGGGTAGGGGAGCAGGGTGGGGGGAGGGTATAGGGGACTTTTGAGATAGCATTTAAAATGTAAATGAAGAAAATATCTAATAAAAATTTTTTAAAAATTTTAAAAAAAGAAAGAAAATATCAGACCCCAAAGGACATGCATGGTATGTACTCACTAATAAGTGAATATTAGCCAATAAGAAACAAAGAGAGAGAGAAAGAGAGAGAGAGAGAGAGAGAGAGAGAGAGAGAGAGAGAGAGAGAGAGAGAGAGAGAGAGAGAGAACTCATACAGAATACACAAGATACAGTCCACAGAATTCAAAAGGTTCAACAAGCTGAAGTGCCCAAGTAAGAATGCTTCAATCCCACTTGGGAGATAGAAGAAAGCAAGCAAAAGTGGGGAGGGAGGGATTTGTGAGGGAATGTAGACAGTAGTAGTGGGTAGAGGAGAACATGATCTGATATTGGGTGGACCGAAGCCATGAGGGTCAGCAGAAAAAATGTAAATAGGCAACCTCTGTAAATAGCAGGTTGGAGGGACCCCCCAGAATTCACCACAGGCTCAAATCTTTCAAAAGTGTTATTTCTTGAAAATATACTTTTTTAATATTAGAAGCCTTTAAATTTACTTAACTAGTTTCTACTATGAAATTTATTTTTGAGTAGTTGAAGTCAAGAGTAACACAATAGATACTTATAAAAAATAATGAATTGTATTTGTATATGTGAGTATGTGTTTGTGTGTGCCACATGGGTGTTGATGTTTGAGGAAGCTAGTAGAGAGTTTCATATCCCAGGTTTTAAGAAACTATCTGATGTAGCAGTTAGAAAGATAGGATCCAAAATCTTATAATCACCAAAAATGTTAATTTCACCTTACTGCTGGGCCATCTTTCCAGCCTCCTTTTCAATTTTGATGAGTTATCCAAAGGTACTTGAAAAACTCTGACTTACATTTTTAGTGTATACTATAGCTATATATATATATATATATATATATATATATAATTCCAAATTAGTGGAAAGTTCTAAAATTATTAAGAAAGCAAAGAAGACCCAGTTTCACTTATTAATACACTTACTGATAAAAATATGATCATTCAAACAAGAGTTAATTTTTATTCACTTTTATTCTTTATTCTACTTGATGGGATAGTTACAAGAGGATAGTCTCTTCTATTCAGTCTCTTCTATTCTTTTGCTCAAGGAAGATTTGGGATCAAAGTCTGGGTGCTTCAATATCCCTTTTTCCTTGTGCCCCCAAAAGATTTACTTGTGTTGTGATAAAAGCCTTCAGAAATATACAAAGGTTCTTTCTTGTAAAAATCCCTGATGAATTACAAATGCTGACAAGAATTTATCAGTGCTGTGTTAAATTGTCTGTTGAAATCTGCTAGTTTAAATTTGGTGTGTCTGTTCTCTCTTACTCCTCCTCTTCACTTCAGTCTTTCTATTAGATCATAGATTCTCCAAGATAATGATCACTGAAGAGTCCCACAGAGGTATTAAGTCCCCTTTCATGTGCAGGGACTTAGCAGAAATCTTTCAAGCCCTTTACATTTTTCATGTACTTCCTAGCACTCAAGAGAAGGAAATTCTAACATCTCAATTCAATATATTTAACATATTGTCAGTAGGTCAGTCTTTAATTCTCCAACTGAAACTACTTTCTTTATTGTTTAAATTATAAGAAATAAAAGAGGTGGTTATTTGCTTTTTATTCACATTTAGGGATATTCCCCTAAACATTAAATAATCCTGTCCAGTTTATGGCAACAAAATCCAGTTATAACCAGAGGAAAAATCAAATGCAAGATGAAAATTTTGACCATTTTTTGGTCTCAAAATTATTTGCTTTTGTCATAAACACATAGAGTTTAATAAAAAAAAGTTATATAATTTCTTAAACATCAAACAAAATTATTTCAGTATACCTAATTCACAATTTATTTAACTTCCCACTCTCTTTTTAAACTGTTTTCTTATTATTGAAAATATTTTTTTGCTGTCAATAAAAAATAGACTTAATTTTAAAATATCCAAATATGGGCATTGTCCAAAAAATTTTAATGGGTATATTTATAATTGTTATAAAGTTGAACTGTTGAAATGTGTTCATTGAAACATTTTGCTTGCAACACTGCTTTACATCTTGTATTTATATTAATAATTCACACACAAATTAACATGAAGAAATTGTTAATACCTGATTCTGTGACCCCATGGAAAAAATATCTAACATTCAGAACTACTGATAACAGGAAGAAGAGGAAAAAATATTTTTCAGAATGAAATGGTTCCTTTCATAGTGGACTCTTAAGCACTTTCTCCACGGATGTGACTTAGTAATTGGATATCTTTTGGTGTAATTGTTACATGTTTGGCATGGATAGCACACAGGCTGGTATCTTCAAAAAGGCCTCCTGCAAAGCACCAATAGCTGCACTCTGGAAGCTCAGATTTGTTTTGAAGTCCTAGGCAGTTTCTCACACCAGATGCTGAAAGGGGAGCTTTGTAATCAGAAGTTAGTGGACTTCTGATAATGTCTGATTACACAGAGTGCCATGGAACTGTCCTGTAAAGATGAGGGTTCTTCACCTCTCCAGTAGACAGCACACTCTTGTGAGCAGCATTTGTTGCCAGTTGTACTTTACCACCTGTGGATTTGTGAGCAATCTGCTTCTTCTTCTTCTTTTTTTATTATTATTACTAGATATTTTCTTCATTTACATTTCAAATGCAACCCTGAAATTCCCCTGTACCAACCCACAACCCTGTTAACCAACCCACACATTCCCACCTCCTGGCCTTGGCATTCTCCTGAACTGGGGCATAAAATCTTCGCAAGGTCAAGGGCCTCTCCTCCCAATGATGGCCAATTAGTCCATTTTCTACTACATATGCAGCTAGAGACACGAGCTCTGGGAGAACTGGTTAGTTCATATTGTTGTTCCTCCTATAGGGGTGCAGACCCCTTCAGCTCCTTGGTTGCTTTCTCTAGCTCCACAATTGGGAGCCCTGTGTTCCATCCAATAGAAGACTGTAAGCATCCACTTCTGTATTTGCTAGGCACTAGCATATCTTCATGAGACAGCTATATCAGGGTCCTGACAGCAAAATCTTGCTGGCATATGCAATAGTGTCTGCTTTTGGTGGCTGACTATAGGATGGATCCCTGCGTGGGGTAGTCTCTGGATGGTCCACCCTTTGGTCTTAGCTCCAAACTTCGTCTCTGTAACTCCTTCCATGAGTATTTTGTTCCCTATTCTAAGGAGGAATGAAGTATCCACACGTTGGTCTTCCTTCTTCTTGATTTTCTTGTGTTTTGCAAATTGTATCTTGGGTATTCTAAGTTTCTGGGCTAATATCCACTTATCAGTGAGTACATATCAAGTGACTACTTTTGTGATTGGGTTACCTCACTAAGGATGATATCCTCTAGATACATCCATTTGCCCAAGAATTTCACAAAATCATTGTTTTTTTTTTTAATTTATTTTTATTAGGTATTTTCCTCGTTTACATTTTCAATGCTATCCCAAAAGTCCCCCATACCCACCCCCCCAATCCCCTACCCACCCACTACCCCTTTTTGGCCCTGGAGTTCCCCTGTACTGGGGCATATAAAGTTTGCAAGTTCAATGGGCCTCTCTTTCCAGTGATGGCCAAATAGGCCATCTTTTGATACATATGCAGCTAGAGACAAGAGCTCCGGGGTACTGGTTAGTTCATGTTGTTGTTCCACCTATAGGGTTGCAGTTCCCTTTAGCTCCTTGGGTAATTTCTCTAGCTCCTCCATTGGGGGCCCTGTGATCCATCCAATAGCTGACCGTGAGCATCCACTTCTGTGTTTGCTAGGCCCCAGCATAGTCTCACAAGAGACAGCTATATCTGGGTCCTTTCAGCAAAATCTTGCTAGTGTATGCAATGGTGTCAGCGTTTGGAAGCTGATTATGGGATGGATCCCTGCATATGGCAATCACTAGATGTTCCATCCTTTCATCACAGCTCCAAATTTTGTCTCTGTAACTCCTACCATGGGTGGTTTGTTTCCATTTCTAAGAAGCGGCAAAGTGTCCACACTTTGGTCTTCGTTCTTCTTGAATTTCATGTGTTTACCAAATTGTATCTTATGTCTTGGGTATCCTAAGTTTCTGAGCTAATATCCACTTATCAGTGAGTACATATTGTGTGAGTTCCTTTGTGATTGGGTTAACTCACTCAGGATGATGCCCTCCAGGTCCACCCATTTGCCTAGGAATTTCATAAATTCATTTTTTAAATAGCTGAGTAGTACTCCAATGTGTAAATGTACCACATTTTCTGTATCCATTCCTCTGTTGAGGGGCATCTGGGTTCTTTCCAGCTTCTGGCTATTATAAATAAGGCTGCTATGAACATAGTGGAGCATGTGTCCTTCTTGCCGGTTGGGACATCTTCTGGATATATGCCCAGGAGAGGTAATAAGGGATGCTCCATTGTACTATGTCCAATTTTCTGAGGAACCGCCAGACTGATTTCCAGAGTGGTTGTACAAGCTTGCAATCCCACCCACAATGGAGGAGTGTTCCTCTTTCTCCACATCCTCGCCAGCATCTGCTGTCACCTGAATTTTTCATCTTAGCCATTCTGACTGGAGTGAAGTGGAATCTCAGGGTTGTTTTGATTTGCATTTCCCTGATGATTAAGGATGTTGAACATTTTTTCAGGTGCTTCTCTGCCATTCGGTATTCCTCAGGTGAGAATTCTTTGTTCAGCTCTGAGCCCCATTTTTAATGGGGTTATTTAATTTTCTGGAGTACACCTTCTTGAGTTCTTTATATATATTGGATATTAGTCCCCTATCCGATTTGGGATAGGTAAAGATCCTTTCCCAATCTGTTGGTGGCCTTTTTGTCTTATTGATGGTGTCTATTGCTTTGCAGAAGCTTTGCAATTTTATGAGGTCCCATTTATCGATTCCGATCTTACAGCACAAGCCATTGCTGTTCTATTCAGGAATTTTTCCCCTGTACCCATATCTTCGAGGCTTTTCCCTACTTTCTCCTGTATAAGTTTCAGTGTCTCTGGTTTTATTTTTTTTTCTTTTTTTTTTTCCTTTTTTTTTTTTTTTTTTTTTTTTTTTTTGGTTTTTCGAGACAGGGTTTTTCTGTGTAGCCCTGGCTGTCCTGGTCTCTGGTTTTATGTGGAGTTCCTTAATCCACTTAGATTTGACCTTAATACAAGGAGATAGAAATGGATCAATTCGTATTTTTCTACATGATAACCACCAGTTGTGCCAGCACCATTTGTTGAAAACGCTGTCTTTTTCCCACTGGATGGTTTTAGCTCCCTTGTCAAAGATCAAGTGAGCATAGGTGTGTGGGTTCATCTCTGGGTCTTCAATTTTGTTCCATTGGTCTAGTTGTCTGTCACTACAATAGCATGCAGTTTTTATTACAATTGCTCTGTAGTACAGCTTTAGGTCCCGCATGGTGATTCTACCAGAGGTTCTTTTATCCTTGAGAAGAGTTTTTGCTATCCTAGGTTTTTTGTTATTCCAGATGAATCTGCTGATTGCCCTTTCTAAATCGTTGAAGAATTGAGTTGGAGTTTTGATGGGGATTGCATTGAATCTGTAGATTGCTTTTGGCAAGATAGCCATTTTTACAATGTTGATCCTGCCAATCTTTGAGCATGGTAGATCTTTCCATCTTCTGAGATCTTCTTTAATTTCTTTCTTCAGAGACTTGAAGTTCTTTTGATACAGATCTTTCACTTCCTTATTTAGAGTCACGCCAAGGTATTTTATATTATTTTTGACTATTGAGAAGGGTGTTGTTTCCCTAATTTCTTTCTCAGCCTGTTTATCCTTTGTGTAGAGAAAGGCCATTGACTTGTTTGAGTTAATTTTATATGCAGCTAATTCACTGAAGCTGTTTATCAGGTTTAGGAGTTCTCTGGTGGAATTTGTAGGGTCACTTATATATACTATCATATCATCTGCAAAAAGTGGTATTTTGACTTCTTTCTTTCCAATTTGTATCCCCTTGATCTTCTTTTGTTGTCAAATTGCTCTGGCTAGGACTTCAAGTACAATGTTGAATAGGTAGGGAGATAGTGGGCAGCCTTGTCTAGTCCCTGATTTTAGTGGGATTGCTTCTACGTTCTCACCATTTACTTTGATGCTGGCTACCTTTTGCTGTAGATTGCTTTTATCATGTTTAGGTATGGGCCTTGATTTCCTGATCTTTCCAAGACTTTTATCATGAATGTGTGTTGGATTTTGTCAAATGCTTTCTCAGCATCTAACGAGATCATCATGTGGTTTTTGTCTTTAAGTTTGTTTATATACTGGATTATGTTGATCGATTTCCGTATATTGAACCATCCTTGCATCCCTGGGATGAAACCTACTTGGTCAGGATGGATGATTTTTTTGATGTGTTCTTGGATTTGGTTAGCAAGAACTTTATTGTGGATTTTTGCATCGATATTCATAAGGGAAATTGGTCTGAAGTTCTCTATCCTTGTTGGGTCTTTTTGTGGTTTAGTTATCAGAGTAATTGTGGCTTCATAGAATGAGTTGGGTAGAGTACCTTCCATTTCTATTTTGTGTAATAGTTTGTGAACAACTGGAATTAGGTCTTCTTTGAAGGTCTGATAGAACTCTGCACTAAACCCATCTGGTCCTGGGCTTTTTTTGGTTGGGAGACTATTAAAGACTGCTTCTATTTCTTTAGGGGATATAGTACTGTTTAGATCATTAACCTGATCTTGATTTAGCTTTGGTACCTGGTATCTGTCTAGAAACTTGTCCATTTCATCCAGGTTTTCCAGTTTTGTTGAGTATAGCCTTTTGTAGAAGGATCTAATGGTGTTTTGGATTTCTTCAGGATCTGTTGTTATGTTTCCCTTTTCATATCTGATTTTGTTAATTAGGATGCTTTCCCTGTGCCCTCTAGTGAGTATGGCTAAGGGTTTATCTATCTTTTGATTTTCTCAAAGAACCAGCTCCTTGATTGGTTGATTCTTTGAATAGTTCTTCTTGTTTCCACTTGGTTGATTTCGCCCCTGAGTTTGATTATTTCCTGCCTTCTACTCCTCTTGGGTGAATTTGCTTCCTTTTGTTCTAGAGCTTTTAGGTGTGTTGTCAAGCTGCTAATGTGTGCTCTCTCTAGTTTCTTTTTAGAGGCACTCAGAGCTATGAGTTTTCCTCTTAGGAATGCTTTCATTGTGTCCCATAAGTTTGGGTATGTTGTGGCTTCATTTTCATTAAACTCCAAAAAGTCCTTAATTTCTTTCTTTATTCCTTCCTTGACCAAGTTTTCATTGAGAAGAGTGTTGTTCAGTTTCCACGTGAATGTTGGCTTTCTATTAGTTATTGTGTTATTGAAGATCAGCCTTAGTCCATGGTGATCTGATAGGATGCATGGGACAATTTCAATATTTTTGTATATGTTGAGGCTTGTTTTTTGACCAATTATATGGTCAATTTTGGAGAAGGTCATGTGAGGTGCTGAGAAGAAGGTATATCCTTTTGTTTTAGGATAAAATGTTCTGTAGATATCTGGTAAGTCCATTTGTTTCATCACTTCTGTTAGTTTCACTGTGTCCCTGTTTAGTTTCTGTTTCCATGATCTGTCCATTGGTTAAAGTGGTGTGTTGAAGTCTTCCACTATTTTTGTGTGAGGTGCAATGTGTGCTTTGAGCTTTATTAAAGTTTCCTTAATGAATGTGGCTGCCCTTGTATTTGGAGCATATATATTCAGAATTGTGAGTTCCTCTTGGAGGATTTTACCTTTGATGAGTATGAAGTGCCCCTCCTTGTCTGTTTTGATTATTTTGGGTTGGAAGTCGATTTTGTTAGATATTAAAATCGCTACTCCAGCTTGTTTCTTCATACCATTTGCTTGGAAAATTGTTTTCCAGCCTTTCATTCTGAGGTAGTGTCTATCTTTTTCTCTGAGATGAGTTTCCTGTAAGCAGCAAAATGTTGGGTCTTGTTTGTGTAGCCAGTTTGTTAGTCTATGTCTTTTTATTGGGGAGTTGAGTCCATTGATATTAAGAGATATTAAGGAAAAGTAATTGTTGCTTCCTGTTATTTTTGTTGTTAAAGTTGGCATTCTGTTCTTGTGACTGACTTCTTTTAGGGTTTTTGAGGGATTACCTTCTTGTTTTTTCTAGGGTGTGGTTCCCGTCCTTGTATTTTTTTTTTCTGTTATTATCCTTTGAAGGGCTCGATTTGTGGAGAGATAATGGGTGAATTTGGTTTTGTCGTGGAATACTTTGGTTTCTCCATCTATGGTAATTGAGAGTTTGGCTGGGTATAGTAGTCTGGGATGGAATTTGTTTTCTTTTAGTGTCTGTATAACATCTGTCCAGGCTCTTCTGGCTTTCATAGTCTCTAATGGAAAGTCTGGTGTAATTCTGATAGGCTTGCCTTTATATGTTACTTGACCTTTTTCCCTTACTGCTTTTAGTATTCTATCTTTATTTAGTGCATTTGTTGTTCTGATTATTATGTGTCGGGAGGAATTTCTTTTCTGGTCCAGTCTATTTGGAGTTCTGTAGGCTTCTTGTATGTTCATGGGCATCTCTTTCTTTAATTTAGGAAGTTATCTTCAATGATTTTGTTGAAGATGTTTGCTGGTCCTTTGAGTTGAAAATCTTCATTTTCATCCACTACTATTATCCATAGGTTTGGTCTTCTCATTGTGTCCTGGATTTCCTGGATGTTTTGAGTTAGGATCTTTTTGCATTTTCCATTTTCTTTGATTGTTCTGCCGATGGTCTCTATGGAATCTTCTGCACCTGAGATTCTCTCTTCCATCTCTTGTATTCTGTTGCTGATGCTCACATCTATGGTTCCAGATTTCTTTCCTAGGGTTTCTATCTCCAGCGTTGCCTCACTTTGGGTTTTCTTTATTGTGTCTACTTCCCTTTTTAGGGCTTGGATGGTTTTATTCAATTCCATCACCTGTTTGGTTGTGTTTTTCTGCAATTCTTTAAGGGATTTTTGTGTTTCCTCTTTAATGTCTTCTACCTGTTTGGTTATGTTTTCCTGCAATTCTTTAAGGGATTTTTGTGTTTCCTCTTTAATGTCTTCTACTTGTTTAGCAGTGTTCTCCTGTATTTCTTTAAGTGAGTTATTAAAGTCCTTCTTGATGTCCTCTACTATCATCATGAGATATGCTTTTAAATCCAGGTCTAGCTTTTCAGGTGTGTTGTGGTGCCCTGGACTGGGCAAAGTGGGAGTGCTGGGTTCTGATGATGCTGAGTGGTCCTGGTTTCTGTTATTAAGATTCTTACGTTTATCTTTCGCCATCTGGTAATCTCTGGAGTTAGTTGTTATAGTTGTCTCTGTTTAGAGATTGTTCCTCTGGTGATTTTGTTACCCTCTATGAGCAGACCTGGGAGACTAGCTCTCTCCTCTGAGTTTCAGTGTTCAGAGCAGTCTCTGCAGACAAGGTCTCCTCTTTCAGGGAAGGTGCACAGTTATCTGGTGTTTGGACCTCCTCCTGGCCGAAGATGAAGGCCCAAAACAGGATCTTTCCCAGAAGTTGTGTTGCTTTGCCCTGTCACAGAAGTTGTTGTTTCAGTAGTCCACACTCTCACCTGTGTAGACTACTTTCCTGGTCAGAGCACAGGTGTCCACCAGTCCTGAGAGGCTTCTGCCTCAGGTTCTGTGGGAGCCACCTTGGTTCTGGGACTCCGCAGAAATTCATTGTTTTTAATAGCTGAGTAGTACTCTATTGTGTAAATATATCACATTTTCTGCATCCATTCCTCTGTTGAGGGACATCTGGATTCTTTCCAGCTTCTGGCTATTATAAATAAGGTTGCTATGAACATAATGGATCATGTGTCCTTATTACCAATTGGAACATCTTCTGGGTATATGCCCAGGAGAGGTATTGCTGGATCTTCTGGTAGTAAAAATTCCTGAACAGAACAGCAGTGGCTTGTGCTGAAAGACTGAAAATCAACAAATAGGACCTCATAAAATTGCAAAACTTCTATTAGGCAAAATATACTGTCAATAAGAAAAAAAGGACCACCAAGAGATTGGGAAAGGATCTTTACCAATCTTAAATCTGATAATGGACTAATATCCATTATATACAAAGAACTCAAGAAGCTGGACTCCAGAAAATCAAATAAACCCATTAAAAATGGTGTACAGAGTTAAAGAATTCTCAACTGAGAAATATGAAATGGATAAGACGCACCTGAAAAAATTTTCAACATCCTTAATCATCGGGGAAATACAAATCAAAAAAAATCCTGAGATTCCATCTCATACCAGTCAGAATGGCTAAGATCAAAAATTCAGGTGACAGCAGATGCTAGAGAGGATGTGGAGAAAGAGGAACACTCCTCCATTGCTGGTGGGATTGCAAGCTGGTACAGCCACTCTGGAAATCAATCTGGCATTTCCTCAGAAAATTGGACACAATCTGCTTCTTTTGAGTCATGGTATGCACACCTCCTTACTTACACCTCTTCTCCTTCAGCTGGAGCTCAGCAAGTAAGAGGAGACTGGAGTTGAGAGCAGACCACCTGGGGAAGGCTGTGAGTGTCTCCTTATTGTAGCTTTCCTAACCCCTAACTCTTAATTCCTTTTCCATCTAAATTTACCTCCTTTCATGCTCTTAGTAGAATACAAACAGACATCAAAGAGATAATCATAAAATAAAGATAAAATTGCATAGTAAGATAAAACCAAAACTAAACCATTGGAACAGGATAAACTCAAGGAAAAGAGCCCAAAGAAGGCATAAGAAAGAGAGACCTAAAGCATCTCCATTCTGAAATGCAATAAGAACAGGAAACTGGAATCCATAGTATATAGGCAAAGTACCTGTCTGACAAAAAGAGGAAAAATAAATATTATAAATAATGTATGTAAATAAATAAATGCATGTAAATATATATATATATATATATATATATATATATATATATATATATATATAGGGATGTGTATACACATAATAAAATCTAAATAAAGAAGCCAGTTTTTTAGAAAAGCTAAAGCCCAAGAAATGACATTATAAGTCATCGAACTTCCAAGGATGCCATTGAGTATATTTTCTGATGCTCATCTACTGCTGGGCATGCAGACTACCCATAATAGTAGTTATTTATCCCAGTAAATTTCTATTGGAAAAAAACCCTAAATTTTCATTTGTAAGTAGTTATCAATCGGAGTTTACTTCTGGGGTAGAGATATTAGCATCTCTGAATCTTTGGAAATTTTTATTCTTCTGATGAGATCATGAGAAATACAAAGCAATCTACCGGGACTCATTCAGTGGGGTTGGGATTACAATTCTGGGTGTAACTACTCAAGGGAATGTAGTTGGCTGTCCCATACTCCACGGTTCACACAATATACTTTGAGGATAATGATTTCATGACTCCATAGGAAGCGAAGTGTTAAGAATTTTGCCTGGCTCTTCTCTATGGACTTTTTCTTTTGGATATTATCATAATAACTGTTTGGAATGAATTGTAGGAGTTCTTCAATAAACTTTAAAAACAAAGCGATTTAGAGAAATTCAAGAGCTTGGGATAATGTAATGAATGAGAATTACTTTTATGCCATTAGACAGGAACTGTGGAAAGCAAGTAGCTCTTGGTCTTTGGCAGTTTTCTTTCCTTGCAGCGTTTTTCCAATAGCATTAAGTATTAGGATTCTTGGCTTTTCTTTCCAAGTTTTTCAATACTCACACAGGCCTAAATAGTGCATTTCTTTTGCCCTTGGCTGTAGTTGGCATTGTAGCTTCTGGGCTGGCCCACATACATGATTTCAAAGCACATTATTTGTCCTTGAGACGCTTCAGACTTGAGGTATATGAAGAACTTGGTGCTAAAGATTTGGAACCGGGAACACTTGCAGCAATCCAAACCTGCAGTTTCTATTCTCTTAGAGCTTTCTGTGATTCTCCAGACTCAACCCTCTGTCCTCTCTTGCCACATGTCTCCCCCTGTCTTCCCCACTGTGGCAATTCTCTTGAGGAGTTCAGCTGCCTCCTTTTCATCTCTCAAGGAGCCTGACAGTTTGCCACTGTTGCAGTTTGTCCTGTTAACTACCTGTGTGTCACAGCTGTCATTCCAATGCTGCTAACTTCTTTGTAGTTTCAACTCAAACTACATTACTACAAATAGGAGAGAAAGACCATGCTTGAGGAGGCTTAATGGTAACACTAGGAAAGGCAGCACACAGTAGAATGCCTCCCTACTGACTCACTAAGATAGCACCTAATTAGGGTGTCCAATAACATCATATCCTCAACTGCTGGTTTATTTACAGGAAAATGAATTTATAAGAAGTATTTATGTAAGGACATAAAGAACTTAATACAAGCTTGGTAGTGAAATTAACACCACTTTTGCCAAGTTCTCCAGAGAGATGGCTTCTTTTATCTGTGTTCTTTTCATACCTGTATGTTGTTTATATTTCCACATCACAATAATGTTGTCATAATCAAACACAAATTTCTGACATGAAGCTTATCTTGGTTACAGCCCAATATTTCTTGCATCCCATTTCTTTTGTTTAATTTCCTGCTTTGGAGAATTAACAAGTTAATAATTTCTCCAGAGAACAAAATGTTATTTTTCTGTTACCTTTGTTCTTCATCACATGAAAACCAAGAAATATAACTCTATTATATAAATGTTTATGTAGTTCATTCAACTGAACAATATAAATCAAGTCTACTCCATATTTTTGTTTTTATTACTTAGAATCACAATTATAACATTCAAATTCAAGCATTTTATTGATGTCAGACTCCTTCATAGAAAAATAAAATAAAATTAAAATAAACATTTTACACTTTATTAAAAGAAGAAAATTTCAGGACTGCTACAGATCATAAAACAAGTTTTCATAATGAGATAAATGGAATTCTGCAGATTTTTATAATCCAAAAAAAGAGAGAAATTACTTTGTGCCAAATGATACAATTAAACTAATACTAAAAAATGCCCTAAACATCGAGTGAGGTATGTTTCTTAGTTTTGGGTTCATAAACACAATAAAGTAATAGCAGTGGTTTTCCATTTCAATGAAACTCTACCTTTGAGTTGATGTCAACGTCAAGAGTCCTGACCTCTACAAATGCTTATCTTTGAATAGTTAGCTTTGTTTATTTCAGGAGTTTGGGTTAATAAGTATAAGCAAGTATTTGTGTATTTTCTCAATTTATAAAGGAGTAGCATAATTCATTCAATAGTTTAAAGATTTCTTCTCTTCCACACTAAACATTATTCCATAAACAGTTATTAAATAAAAGCAAGCTTCTCCTCAGGGTACACAATTGACAATGAGTTATTCTCTAGTCTCGTTTTGTTATTTTGTACTTTTCTGTCCCTTGGAATGACTAAATCATAAATAAGGTGAATCCAAAACCTTTATTCTTTCCAATAGTGACTCATTGAAGAATATTCTTAAATATGGGTTATTTTATGTCCAATAAAATTAGGTTTTGAACCTGAAAAGTTTATGTAGGTGATCAAGGAGAGAGGAGGATAAGGGAGTGTGATATTATTTTGTCAACAATTAGAAATAAACTTTTATTTCTTTTCTTTTTCTTTCTTTTTTTCTTTTTAAATTAATTAGTTAATATTTACCCTTCGTATTTTTATTCCCCCCTCCACTGTCAGACTGTTTCACATCCCATACCTCCTCCCCAACCCCTGTCTCCACATGGATGTTCCCATTTCCCACCTCAAATGACTTCTAAACTCCCTGGGCCTTCCAGTCTCTTGAGGGTTAGGTGCATCATCTCTGAATGAACACAAACATGGAAGTCCTCTATTGTATGTGTGTTGGGGACCTCCTATCAGCTGGTGTATGCTGTCTGTTTGGTGGTCCAGTGTGTGAGAAATCTCTGGGGTCCAGATTGAGGCTGCTGGACATCCTACAAGATTGCCCTCCTCCTGAGCTTCTTTCAGCCTTCCCTAATTCAAAAATAAGGGTCAGCTACTTCTGTCCAGTTTTTGTTTTTTGTTTTCAATACAAATATATTTTAAAGAAAGGGTAAAGGATTGAGAGTTCCCAATGCAATGGAATAAAAAATGTTTGAGAAGGTAGTAGCTACACCAGTTCCTTTAATCTGGTCTTTATTTTTCACATAGCTGAGCAAATATTTAGGAACAATAGTTATGTGTATATTACAAATAAAAATAGATATTTATATAAGAAATACTTTGATACTTCCAAAGAAGACATAATCAAATCTTTGTCTCTCCTTTGACCTCAAGCTTCTGGCTCTTCCTGTAGTTATTGACATTTATTAAATTAGAAAATCTTTTCTAGTAGAAAATGCAGACTTCAACAGAAAAGACATTATGAGATAAATAATATAGTTTGTTATTAGTGAAACTACTTCAATAAAGATAGTCAAATAATAATGTTACTAGTAAGCAAGTTGAAGAGGAGTCTGGTTATATTCTTCAGCCTCAAGCTAACCATTCAATTGATATACCCAGTTGTAAGTATCACAATAAAAAGCAGGGTTTGAGCTGCAGATTCTTAGGAATGTGTCTGCTTAATGCTTTCTTCCAATCTGTTCAGTAAGATTAAATTGGATTCTATTCGAAAGTAGAGAACAGAGAAGCGAAATTTTTTTAATTGCTATTTCTCAATAATAGTTTGTTTTCAATTTTAAAAAACAGTATTTCACATCTGATGCATTTTTAAATTGCATAATAATATAATGTGTTAAAATCAAATCAGATTTGATTTTAAATGATGCATAATAATGTCAATTTAATCTAAATATAAATTTTCCAAAATTTAATATAGTCTTAATTATACATATATGATACAATTTTAATTGATGTTTTAAGAACATTATCAAGATATTACTTATTAATGAATATGATATTGAAAATGCAGAACTTTTCATAATAAAACATAAATTATGCAATGTAGATGATTCTGAGTGATACTATCGAAAATCAGGCATTTAAAATTTTCCCTTCTGTCTCAATTTGTAAAGAAAAAAGTGAAAAATGACAGAATGAGCTTAAGTACCTGCAGATTTAAGTGATCACAGATTCTTATACTCAAGTTGCAGAGGACAAAATTCACTTCCACATCTTCAGAAAATTGTGAGGGAGACTATGAAACATTGTAAGATATTTAAGTCTCTTATGTGAATTTTATGTACTCAAAAACATATAGGGAAGAGAATTCATTGAAGTGTTTCCAAGCCTAACTGTCACATTTCAAAGGTCTTGGTCAAACTGCCCTTCAGTCAATCCTCTTTCCTATGTTTCTATACATGTTGAAGTGCAGAGGAGGTTCTTTTAATCACATTTTATTTTTAGATCTTCATAGTTTCATATAACGTGTTTTTGTCATATTTATCCCCTTGACAAGTTTTTCTTAAATTCAAACCCTTTTCTAATCACCCAACTTTGTTTTCTTTTTTCCTCTATATTAAGACCAATTTTATATTTCCTCTATATTAAGACCACTGGATTTGTACATTAATCCTCCCTGCTATGCTGTGCACATAGACATTTTTTCTAACAGTCAGCCAAGACCTATGTTTTTTAACATTATTTTTTTGCCCATCTTCCTTAATGATCATTAAGTATTAGAAAGAGGGGATGTGGTATATATGTTCTATTTAGGGCAGAGTGTTTTGTAATTTCTTTTTCTCTGTACACTAACTAGTTTTGTGTCTCTTTGATAATCATCATCAAATTCAAATGGAAATTTCTCAGATCAGAGTAGAGAGATGCTTTGATCTATGAATAAAATGAGTTGTCATTATTGTTGGTAAAATTTTTGCCATTTTTTCATATATATGGTTTTCACTTAAGTATTTTAATTTCTGCTATTATATGTAGCCTCATACACAAAATTGTTTCATTGCTTCAAATATCTCTAATTTCTCCTTGTGAAGCAATCCAAGAGAAAACATACATCTGCTTTATGCATGCCCCTGTGCTCATACTATACTAACCAAAATTGTTCCTTTTGGAAATATTGTATAACTTTAATCTGTAAAATTATATTTCATAATACTTATGAATTATTTCACCTGAAAAACAAAGAGAAAAGACCATTTGCAATGATTTATACTATTATACATAGCAAAGAAATAAAAGCATTTTCAAAGTATCTATTCCCGCTGAATCATATACTTACTCTCTCAGTGACTTTCTATTACTGTAAAGCTATTTGACCAAGGATATTTATAGCAGAAAGATTTTATTGGGTGTAGACCATCTCAGAAGATATGTCCATTATATGCATGGCAGGAATATGGCAAAGAGCAGATAGACATGATGCTGGAACAAGAGATGGAACATTCATCTTGAGACAGCAATCAAGGGGCAAAGAGAACTAAGTAGGTATAGTAGGAAAATTTGAAATCTCAAACGCTAACCCCAGTTATACTGCTCTTCTAGCAGGATCACACACCTTAATCCTTTTCTTTTCTTTTATTTTTTTCTTTTCTTTTCTTTTTTTTTTTTTTTGAGACAGGGTTTCTTTCTATAGCTCTGGCTGTCCTGGACCTCACTTAGTAGACCAAAACAGTCCCACCAACTGGTAAATAATCATTCCAATCTATGAGCCTCTGGAGGGGCATTCTCATTCAAACCATTGGAGTAGAATTTTGGCATCTTGCTTTGAAGGAAATAGCTAGTTTACTAGGTTTAATATTTATTCTAAAAGTATCATCATGACATTTTCTTAAAAAATATTTTGAAAACCTATAACTATTTAATAAATATTGTTACTTATTTTGTAAGTATAAATAATAATTTAAAAACCCTAACTAGTATTATTTGAAAAGAAAATTGTGTCCTGTCCCAATGAATACATCTACCAAACAGTACTACATCTAAAGCCCAGAGAACACTGTTGAAGAGAGCAGAAATATTGCAAGAGCCAGAGAATCGGGGGCTTTGCTGTGACATTGTGTCTCCTAGTAACACTAAAAGTTACAACAAGAAAATCTTATCAACATGACATGCTAAACATAAGGTGAAAGAGGAGATCACAAGTCCCCATATACCAAAACATGTTAAACTACATGTGAAAAGAGCCCATAATCCCTCAACTCTGCAGAAGGAACTACAGACAATTAACTAAAACTTTGAACAGGAAAGGTGGCTTTCCCATGGAACTTCAAACCAATTAGTTGGCCGGTGCCAACTGGTCAGAGCTGAAAACATACATTCAAATAACATTAATATGGACTCAAAAGGTTTTATTTCAGAAAATATATTTTATGCACACATATACATATGCAATAACACTGATATATAAAAGTGGGGTGGGCTTGAGTTTGCAGAACAGCAATGAGATGTATATGGGAGAATATACAGTGAAGAAGGTGAGGAGAAAAATGCTATTAAATCTTTTCTTTGAGGTTGCAGTAATGTATCAGTAGATGAGAACATCTAATACTATTGCAGAGGACCCAAATTTATTTACCAGAACCCATCGCCCACAAAACAAAGCTACCTGTTACTCAATTTCCAGAGGATTCTGTGCCTCCCCACCTTGCAGGCACCTGCTTATACCTGGCATACATTAACCAAGATGAGCACACACATATACATACATTTATAAATTTAATAAAACCCAATAAATATTATCTTGATTCTGTTTATTTCTCACTCTTATTTCCAGATGCATTAATGGGACACAAATACACTTGCTTAGACATTGTCCTCTAAGGGTCTCTTAGAATTCATAGGAATTTGCTGCAATGCATTAAAGTTTCCATTGCCAGGGTATGTAATATATAGTTTACTTTGAATAACCAAAAACCTTTTGCCTTAACACAGTCAATATGCATATTTATTATACTAAGTGGGTCCCAGATTCTTAATGAGCAGTTTACTCAAATCTTCCCTGCCTCTGGTTAGCATATAATCTAACACGTTATTTTCCCCTTTATCAATATTCCTTTTTTCTACTCACTCTTGGGAACTGAAACACCTAAAGTTCATCAAATATGCCAGGAAGGACAAAAAGAAACAATAATGAATAAGAAAACTTGAGTTTCTGGTTCTGTGAAACGTTTGTGTCTAAGGTTGATAAAACTGTATATTTGTAAATGAATGTCTGAATAAGTCAATATGCCCAGAGATTATCATATTTTCCAAGTAGAATCATATTACATTAAGGAGATATGTGGAAATATGATCAAAATATAGTACATGATAAGATTTAAATTTTAAGGGAATAGAAATAATAAACAATGTAATTTCCCATAAGCTCCCATTCTGCCCTGTCTTCCAAACCAAGACTTAAGGCATTAAGTATGAAGTCCTGAGATTACAGGTGTTATATAGCACTTAGGGTAAGGCAAACATATGTCAAACTTTTACTCTGTATCAATACTGTATAGCTGTGTTTCTTTGGGGAAACAAGGCAGCAAGGCTGCATGTTATTCTAATTTAATATTTTCTTTTCATTTCCTTTGCACCAATTTGAAAACTTCAAATTTTCAACCACGTAAAACTATTTTTATTATATATATTTCTAGCTAAATTATAAACTCATGAAGGGAGATACTGAGTTGTTTGTTTGTTTACTTATTTATTTACCAATGACTGCCTATATCTTGGGAGGCCACAGCCACACAGAAGGGAAATATAAATCTATGCTGACAAACAATCAGACTGTGAAAAAAAATGATCTGGGGTATTGTATCAAGTGAAAAAAATTATAAACTTAATAAAGGCAATTAATAAAACATACATAAAGGAACAAAACTTAATAAAGGCAATTAATAAAACATACATAAAGGAACAAAACAAAACATTAAGGCGATGTAAAACTTGTAAACACTTGTATATAAATAGATTTAAAAAGTCATTTCTCTCGTTCGCTTTGCTCATTCTCACAAAGTTATATTGAACTAGAGGAATTTATCTTACTGATGTTTACTCTGGGCCTCATATTCCCCAATCATCTGTATTAACTACATTTAGGATGTAGGGACAAATGATGATGTCCTGAGGATTTTACTTTACATTACTTTAAAATTGTTTAGGAGTTACTGATGAGAGGTCCAAATTGTTAAAGCTTTCTACTTCAAGCCAGGGCACCGTGTCCTTTTAAGTTGCTTTTTATAGACTTTTCTGACAACTTAGATTCACATTTCTATTGAATGTTCTATAGGACACCCTGATGATAATTACTATTCAGCTTCACATTAAAGGACAATTTTGATCAACGTAATTATATTTGGATCACAGTCCTATGACAAAGAAGTTCAAAGGCTAATTTTCCAGTAAGTGTGTGACATAAGTTCACAAAAATAATTAAGGAATTGTTAGACCATTTTTTTCCAACTATGAAAAACCCTTATGTAATTATAATTATTGGCAATATACATTTTTTAAAAAATACATGTATTTTAAACCTCATATCAGAGAATATAGTTTTACTTGTATAAAACATTGTTCTGAATCACAAAATCATGCCACCTCTAAAATTCTCTTCATGCTTGGTTTTGTGCTATCAATACACTTTTATCACATTCCAGTGCTTTTGATGCACTTGTAAAGGTTCAGTGTGCCAGCAATAAAAACACTTATATTGGCCATAAGAAAATTATATTCATACTACCTAAAATCTCTCCTTCAAAATTCAACATTTTATGTTTTACTGACCAAAGTCACTTTATATAGTCATCTTTATGTTCTGAAGAAAAAAGAAATGCTCATCTCTATTTCAGTTAAAAGGCCATTGGATTGATTCTTAAGTGCAGTGTGATGAATGGAAAATTTGATCATTGGCAGTTATGCTTTGATTGTGATTTACCCTTGTGTCAAAAATCCATAATTCTAATTCCCTTATGCTTGAAGGAGTCAATTATGAAATACATTTCAAAACAATAATGAACAGATGGAAATGAAAAAAAATGAAGATTAATCTTTATAAAATACTTATTAGCTCTCCATTTCTAATTAAGTTGAACTTTGCTCCACCTAGGTTATTTACCATAAAAGATTTCATAACATTTCCTTGCACTCTCAACTTCATTTCCATCATTTTGCCATGAAGAAATTCAGTTAATTTTGGAGGTAAAAATAATTATTTCTTTCCTACTACTTTATGTTTGTGAGGGAAAACACTGTATTAGCACAAATGATTATTTGTGTAAAGTGAAGACCATAACTTCATTTAGAATGTTTCATAGAAATAGCACTGGTGCTATGAAAAATAATTTATTGCTTGGCTCATAAACATTTAAAATTTATATTTAGTACATTTCTTCCAAGATAATGACCTTATGTAAAATAAAAGAAAATTAAGCAATGGAAATATATTTTAGGTGACCAAGAGGGAGAACATCTAATAAAGAGTCCTATTAAAATACAGAAAATTATCACTCTGGGGAAGCAACATAAGCTTACTGCTGGCATCATGGAAAAGTGGGCCAGAGAAAAAGCCAAAGGAAAAACTAGAGGGGAATAATCACATCTTAGCAAGAAGGAGGAAGGTGATGTGATAATCATAGAGCTTTAGCTTTACCATAAATATTGTAACCTATAGCATACAGAATTTTTTCCAGTGCATAAATATATTTTATTTCAGCAAACAACCCCGTTACCATTTTGGAGGAAGTTATGATTCTTATATATAGAAAAAGTTATATAACCAAACTGAATTAGTTTAAATGGCACTTTTTTTCCTTTTATTTTATAAATTATGATTAATTTTAACTGATAAAATATTTAAAATTTACAAAATAGCTTAGTATCATATTATGTTTTATACATAAACATATTTTATGTAGTTTAAATTAAGTAAATAGATATATAGTGTATATCTATTATTTGTGAAGAGTACTTTTAAAATATTTAGTAACTATTAAATTTAAATTCCTTTATTGTTATGTACTCTCAAATACATACATATTTTGTGTGAAATAAAAAGAAATGTAAGTGGATCATCGAACAATACAGAAAATGTAAGAATCCTAGGTATATGAATATGATTTAGGAGAAGTTCTGTGGTGTCGAAAAGAAAAAAAATATGAATATCAGTGTTCACAACAGAATATCAGAAAAATATTAAACAAATCATCTAAGAATAAATCTAAAGCTTTTAGAAAAATACAAATGTGTTAAACTCAAAAGCAGTAGAATGAAAGAAGAAGAGAAGATTAAGGAAGAAATTAAGGAAATGGAGCCTGAAAAAATAATTTTTAAAATCAATCTTAAAAAAATTTCTACATCCTTTATCACTGAAAAGATTACAAAACTGACCTATCAAATTAACCAAAATGAATAGAACAGTAACATTAATGAAATTAAATATGAACAGGTGACTATCATAAGTGATACAACTAAAATCCCAATAATTATCAGGGAATATAATGAAATCTCATAATATAATACTGGAAGAACTGGAAGTACATGAATTCCTCACCACGGTGACATACCTACCAACATTTAATAAAGAAGGTATAAGGAACAAGCACTTATTGCAACAAGGAATGATATTGACATGGAAATTACAGGTCTCTCAAAAGAAAGGCCCAGAAATGCACAGGGTCACTGACAAATTCTGGCACAGCTTTAAGAAGAAGCTGACAACCCTCGTTCTTTTGATGGTTAATATTGGTTGTCAGCTTCCAACAGGTGTGCAGTCACCTAACAGACAAGCCACATAGAACATCTGTGAGGAATGATTTAGTTTATGTTAGCCTCATGGCATGCTTCTGACAGATTATCTGAAGCTCCGTCTTTGCAACTTCATCGTCATAGAGAACTCTATTTTGAACTATGACCCTAAATAATCTTGTCTCACTTAAAAGTGTTTGTCTGCATGTTTTGTAACAGCAGTAAGAAAGCTAGTGAATCTCTTAATTGTTCTCCCTCTCCCCAAAATGATTAAAGGTAAAAAGCCATAACGAAATCATTCTATATTCTACAAAGCCAGAATTACACTGATAAGAAATAAGAACAGAACAAAGCAATATATTATTAAACTAAGTTCTTTGATGACAATAAACACAGTTTTTAAATAGAAAAAGCTATCCTCTGGCCAATGTCATGGCAAAGAGGTACACACATGAAATCTTAACTATATCATACCCTAAAAAAAAATCCTTCAGAATGACAGTACCACTTGTCATTCCAGTGTAGATGGGGAAACATCTCACAGACCCCCCTCCTACATGAAGAGCCACAAACATAGTCTGTAATAGTTTTTTCCAGAGACAAGACTCCTGATAGGTGACATTTAGTGCCCTGCCATAAATACATATGCATATTATCAGCTACATTAAATAAACTCAGTGCAGCATAAATAATATCATTTCTTGATTATAGTGACATATTCAGTTTTTCAGGGTTCTGCAGAAAATGATGAATTTATTAGCAACATTACTACTTATTATTTCTATGACTCAGGTCTTACAGTGCCTGCAAAGCAGAAGGCTGAGGCCATAATCAGTAAGCAAAACAAGCAGAGTTCTAAATTGCCTGCATTATTACAGAGACTCTAGGGATATTGGATATTTCACAAACTTATTTCACTAGAACAGTGAAAAATGATCATATTTATTATGAAAATAATGGTATAAGTGACATCTTATATTCTTTCTCCCCTAATGTGTAGTAATTCTAGAATCACAGTCTCCCTTCTCTTTTGCCTTCTTACATTTCATCTTAAAATTACAGAATTCAAGGTTATATATTGATTTGAAAGAAATATATGACATTTGGGTTATATATATATGTGTGTTTATATACATATATATATATATCATTATATTGTAGTATAGAATAACATATGTGTATGTATGTATATATATATATCATTATATTGTAGTATAGAATAACATATGTATATATATATATATATATATATATATCATTATATTGTAGTATAGAATAACATATTATAGCATCTCCAAACCCTTGGTTAGTGTAAATGGTGTGGACATTCTGAGGATTTCCATGTACTGTGTTAGCCCTAGGACTTTGTGTTTAGCAAGCCTCTGTTAGTCACCTCATTTTTAGCCACCTAAATTGAAGTTCTAATTCAATTTCCAAAAATTATTCCTTTGCTTTAAGCCTGAAATCCCATTCACCTCTAAATTGTTCTCAATGCATAGAACAAATTGTTTCCCTTAAAACAAAATTCAAATCTTGACTTTTCAGAGGTCTAATTCATAAGTTGCAGTCGAAACCCTTAGTGAAATTAAAGCTAATCTTCATTCTTAGTATAGTTATTAAATAAAATGTTTTCTGTTTATAAATCATATATTATACAAGAATTATTTGTACAATATATTTTCAGAATTACAGGAAATTAGAAAGTGAATTATTGATTTTTTATGTGCAGTGTTAGATATTCTTACAATTACTGATATTATAATAACTAATGCAATGAAATAATTATTTTTTAGCATTTATTTATGAAATTAGAATCATATATTGAGTATTTTCTATTGAAAATGTCAAATAATGTAACTACTCATGTTCATGTACAGTAAATCAACTACTGAAATAATATACATTAAAACTGTGACTACTTAAATTAATATGCTAAATTCTTCACTTATACTGTGGAATATTGTTATTTTTGACTGAGATTTTATATATTATTAAAACTTTTGACTTGAGATCATTCCAATGGAAGTATACATATATTTCAATAACACAAAATTAAGCTTTTATCTCAGATTTAATATTGAAAATATATTTTAACAATTCTGACACAATGTTAATACTAACAGATACTCTCCAGCCAACTGTTAGAATATAGTGAATTTGAAAGATATGGAAATTTAGGTGCTACATTGCAGAAAACTAAAAACCAGTGATCTATCAAATGTGATAGTAATATTACACAATCCTATGGAATATTAAATCTTTGGATGCTTCTATACAAATTTATAAAAGCTTTACCACCTGCATAGATGTTATCATTAATTCCAATTTTGCAGAAGATATAATGATTAACTTAAAACAGCTTACTCTCATTTACGTGGACCATCAATGTGTAAGATGGATAATTTATCTCAAGAGGACATGTCTAATTTCTTAATATTCAAAAGGAAAAGATAATCCTAATTATAAGACTTCTCAACGAGTCAAGATTTTACAGGGCTGTAGCTACAACAAAATCAGAGGGTGTCAAATTATTACAGAAATTGTCTCATGTGATTACAGAGATCAAGTAATTAAGCTACAGAGACTGTTCAGTGTTTAATAGCACTTATTTCTCTTGCAGAAAACCAAGCTTTGCTTTCCAGGGCACACATGATGGATCACAGCAGCATGGATTCCTTTTTCAGGGACTCCCATATCCTGTATAGATTTCCTTCAGCTCCTCCACATTTGTGATGCACATATATATACTCAGCAAAACACATACATACACACACACACACACACAGTCACATAAAATAAATTTTTTTTTTTTTTTTTTGGTTTTTCGAGACAGGGTTTCTCTGTATAGCCCTGGCTGTCCTGGAACTCACTTTGTAGACCAGGCTGGCCTCGAACTCAGAAATCCGCCTGCCTCTGCCTCCCGAGTGCTGGGATTAAAGGCGTGTGCCACCACGCCCGGCTCAAAATAAATATTTTTAAAAGAAGGTGCATGCCTTTAATTCCAGCACTTGGGAGGCAGAAACAGGTGAATTTCTTAGTTTGAGGCCAGCCTGGTCTACTGAGTGAGTTCCAGGACAACCAGGGCTATACAGAAAAACTGGATCTTGAAAAAACAAACAAACAAACAAACAAAAAAACCAAACCAACCAACCAACCAAACAAACAAACAAACAAAGAAAACCAAATAAAACGTAGTGATCACCTATTCATAAGCTGAACAACACTCATAAAAGGAACACTAATGTTAAAACTCAGTCTAGAGTGAAGACCTAAAACATAGGAGAGAGCCATGTAAGTGTCCAAGTGTCCAAGAACCAATATTTCAAATTGAAAGCAAGCTGAACAAGCCAGGGTGGAAACAAGCCGGTAAGAAACATCCCTCCATGGCCTCTGGATCAGCTCCTGCTTCCTGACCTGCTTGAGTTCCAGTCCTGACTTCCTTTGGTGATCAAGAGCAACATGGGAGTGTAAGCCAAATAAACCCTTTCATCCCCAACTTGCTTCTTAGTCATGTTTTCACAGGAATAGAAACCCTGACTAAGACAGAATTACAAAAGAGAGATCTTCATTTTCCTCATGTGTTACATTTGAAATATGTCTTCAAGGGATTGAATGGTGTCCCTCATGTATGTGAAGACAAATGCTTTCTCATTTGACTAATCTCTTTTTGAAATATCTATACAGAAAATAGACAAAGAATGCTTTACTAGCTATCTAGCCATGCTTTATCTCAGTTGAATCAAAGCATAAGTCAACTGTCAAAATTCCCTTTACTTAAAAAACGCTTAAATTATCACTCAACTCCAGATTTCTAAATCCTGGATACCTAGTATTCTGGTAATTATACTAAATGGGACATGTTTACTATTCCCTCAGTCTTGTCCAACCCAATCAATATTGACGTTTTAAGCTGTGTCAAATGAAGGGATAATACGCAAAAAGAACAGTCAGCATCAGTCTTTTAGGAAGAGGAGCTCTAGGGCACATCGAAAAGATATTTGCATTCACTATCTTGTAATTCTCTACTTCCATACCCTCTTTTTCTCATCATATAATAAAACAATATCTGCCTTTATAAAGGTTTTTGTATGAGGCAGGATGATCTGTATAGACCATTCCATAGCAGATCTGTAGAACATTCTGCCTTTATAATTTTCTTTTGCCTAATTGAAAACTATCTGGAAGCAATGCTGAACACTCTCCATTTCCAGTGCTTTCTTATTCTGTGTGTTACTATTGGCAACGGTTGACACTGAAAGTCTCCCAGTTCTGTAAAAGATAGCAGCTATTGCCTTAGAATTGGTTTTGAGAACATCTTAGAACAGCCATAAAATGTGAGAAATAACCTACTTAGATTTCAATTAACAACTTTTCTGTCTTTATTCTATATTTTTTCAGTAATCAACAATTAGAGTTTCTTTTGAACTGCTAAATAATTTATACCATTTACTTGCCATATGGTTATTTCATAACTAATATTAACATGTGTCCCCACCCACTTGATTCTATTTTAATAGTCCCCAACTTATAAATTTCCCAATTATCTCATTTTTTAACTTCAGATCTGTGTGTATTAAATTGGATCAAAACAGTCATCACTTTTAAATATCACCACTCTAAAATATAAATAATATTAGTAAAACAAATCATCGGCTTAGTTAATTAATTAACTAATACTGAACAACAGTCTTTACCTTTCTACATATATGACCTTTTACATATATGAAACAGCTTTGAGAAAATTTCAAAATATCTAACACTCATAATTCTGATCACATACGTTTAGTGTTCTACTTTGTAAAAGTATTTTTTTCTCTTTTAATCACCTGATATAATTGTTTCCAAACTTACTGGATCAGTCTTCTCGCCTAGGTCTAGCCGGGAAATTTCTAGCCTCCATACAATCTAATCTAGGCCTAAAATATTTTCAGTGTCTGAGACTTACTACTGAATAAGCTCACCTTGGAGCTAAGAAGGATCCTCAGTGGTGCAATAGGGACAGTGAGGGGGATGTAAAGTAAATGAGTAATAAATAAACATATAAGGGAAAAGTTAGTTAATTAACCAATATATAAAGACTGGCATATAAAATGAACTAATACAATATCAGGGCATCTAAATGTTCCTGGACTATTTAGAAATTTACAGTCTCAAAAATTTAAAGAAAAAAAAAAGGTTTGAAAATTTTAAGCCTACATTTATGTTAGAGTTTCTGCTTTTTATTCTTTTTATATTCAATACCTAGGTATCTTCTATTCCTACTAATTTTTGCTTAGATCTTTTCATCATCATATCCCAGATTTTCTGGATGTTTTGTGTCAGGATTTTTTTTTTTTTTTAGATTTAACATTTGACTGGTATATCAATTTCTTCTATTATATCTTCTATGGTTAAGATTCTCTGTTTCTGTCTCCTGTATTCTGTTGGTGAAGCATACATGTTTTGCCGCTGTTCTCTTCTCTAGGTTTTTCATTTCCAGGATTCCTGTTTTGCTTCTTGTTGCGGTAAATCTTCAACCCAAACAAGCCCCGGCAATGAAAACACAACTCAATTAATACAAATACATGCTGTGTGCCTAGATCTACCACTACACTACCGTCTTCCACATCTATGAGACCCCTTAGAACTTGAGGTTTCTCCAGGCCATGTGCTTCTGCTCCACTTTTCTTCTTCTTCCTCCTCTGATGCATCTTCTTTCTCCCTCTTCCATTTTCTCCTGCTTGACCCTCCCTTTTATCTGCCCAATCATCAGCTCTCCTTTATTTTACAAATTAAGGTGGGAAGCAGGTTCAAAGGAAATCACCTGAATGCTGACTCATTCCTTGTTCAGTCCTTTACAGGAGAACCAAATTAACATCAAATATAATTAGCTCCAGGACTACCCACAACAGCTTCTATTTCCACTTTCAGGTCTTGCAACATTTTATTTATTACATCCACCTCTTTAATTGTATTTTGCTGTATATCTTTAAGGGATTTAATTATTTCTTCCTTTAAAATCTCTAACTATTTCGTTGTATTTTCTTGTATTTCTTTAAGGGATTTAATAATTCCGTCTTTAAAGGCATCTATCATCTTTATAAGATTGGAATTAAGGTCATTTTCTTGTACTTTGCGTGTGTTAGTATATCGAGGGCTTTCTCTCGTAACTGTTATATTGCCTTGGCATTTGTTGATTGTGTTCTTTAGTGGAATTTATTCATCTGAATTTGGTCCCTGGATGTTCATGTTGTACAAGTTATTGGAAAGGGGGGTTGATTTCGATGTTCCTAGTATGGAAATCTTCTAGTTAGTATCCTTGGGTTTTATGGTTACAGGTCTGCAAGTTAGTATGTTTAAGGAGCCACAGGTCCAGTGAAGGTGGGCAGAGAGGTGGTAAGAGAATGTTGGACTGCCTGGGCTAGCAGACTGCTTAGGGCAGTTTGGGGAGAATGCAGGTCCACAAGGTATAGCAAGCTAGTAAGGGAAGCTTGACATGTCCCCGAAGACTCAGGGAGCCACATGGAAGATGGGTGTGGGAAGTAAAGTTAGTCTGTATGGTTCAGACTCAGAAGGTCTGGTGAAGGTGTGCAGAGAAGTGGCAGGAGAATGGAGGTCCTTGAGGGATGGAACACTGCTTAGAACTTCTTGGCTTGACCCAGAAGACTCAGTAAGCAGGGAAGATGGGTGAGGGAAGGGAGGCTTACCTATACGGTTCAGGACCACTAGACTGATGAAAGTGGGAAGAGAGGTGGAGGGAGAATGGAGGGCCCCCTAAGATAGCAAAATGCTTCTAAAACTTACATTTAGTAAGGGCTCTCAAATGCTTTGTCCCCCTCCTGCTTCTAGTCTATCATTTGAAGGTAGGACAGAAAAGATGGTAAATTTGGACAAGAGACCTGTTTAGATGTAGTCCTTTGGGGTGATTCCAATCTCCATTCATCAGTATACCAGCAGGCCAGTTCAGGTATGTCAGGATACCAAACACTAATAAGCATTGGTGGCACAATGTAACACAAACAGCCAGACCATCACAGAACCAGTAGGAGTCCAGTCAGCAGGAGTGACCAGACCCAACTAGGATGCCAAGAGATATTCTCTGCCTTGCCTCTCTCAATGAAGATCAGAAACCAGCAATGCATTTCAAGGCTATGCAAGTGGTCTGTCACTATCTGTTAAGCCCTATTTACATTATTTACAAACTTTATGTGTCTTTCCATTGTGTCTTGCCTCAGCAAAACACCAGGTGAATCTGCATGACATGACACAGCCAGAAATTTTCAATCATAAAGGTGAGCAAAATCCTAAAAAACAAAACCAAAACCAAAACAAAACAAAAGCTTGTAATAGTTATGGTGAAAATAGCTTCTTCAATTGGATTTTGTTTGGAGCACTCTGAAGTTAATTGCCAAAAGATAAAGGTACAGTGAAGCTTATTGTAAAACATTTTGATTTTAATATGGAGCATAATAACATGACAGCATGAAAATAAATTGTATTTATTAATTTGCATTACAAGCTTGATATGAATTATAATCAACTAGAAGACCAATTCATGCCCATTTATGTTTCTGTAAGGATATTTTGCAGAGTTGGGGTTTTAGCTGAGAAATGAAGATTTACATGCAGAAGATGGATCTCACCATATAATAAGCCAGAATAGACAATGAATCAAAGAAGAAAGTGGAAAAGCCAGGAGAGCAGAAACATTGTTTTTTCTTTGAGCTTGTCAGTGACTTAGTGACTGTTTGTCTTTCACTCATGACCCCACTACTATGATGTGTTCATATTAAAGCTATATAACATGGAATGAACATTCAGAAGGCATTAGTCAATCTAAATTCTTCCTCACTTAAATTGTATCATTATATTGTGACAAAATGAGAAAATTAATTAAAAAATGATAAACCCTATGGGTGTTGTGGCTGTTGGGTGTACCACTTCCATGCAGTTCCCTGTAGCTGCCCTAAGATTCTGTTTCCTCATTGTAACAAAGCATTAAAATATATTTTATGATTGTCATATATAAAACAAAAATTCAATGTCCAAGAATATGGTAACTATTAGCTTCACATCCTGTATAAATGTATTAATAACTCTATATATGAACATGTAAGTCTGGGTTATATCAAAGCTCTGATTTTTAAAATATAACCCAATTTTAAAGTAAATCAATTAATAACAATAAAGAAGAAACCAAAGCAAGATCAGTTGTGTATGCATTGATTGTTTCTAGACAGTCATGTGCAATAGAACAGTAGGACACGAAAGACCTTGAAAGAAACAGGTCAAGATGCCACAAAGCGTCAAAGGCAAACCAAGCAAAATTAAAACGGTGAAACACCCCTAGAAAATTGGTTTGTGCTTTGAACACAGAGGCTTGTGATTTATTTATTTAGTGATTTACCTTCATTTTAAACATGTATGATTTCCTAGAAGGTCTTCAGTATATGAATAAACAGGATTCAGTCATCAAAGTACACTTTAGCCTGCCTGTACATTGTCCATACTTCCTTCTGGACTGAATGACTCAAATGCTTAGATCATTTTGCCCCAGTTCTTGAATTTTTTTGTGAAATATAATGTTTGGAACACATTGGAGTATATTCAAAACTGGAACACCCCATTTTGAAGTTTTTGTCATTTTAACTAGGGTGAGAAGACATCTGGAAGTAGCTTTAATTTGCATTTCCCTCATGACTAATGAAGTTGAACTTCTAAAAAAAAATTATAGCCATTTGTGTTTCATTTTTTAGAATTCTATGTTTCGTTCTACAACATTTCTAAACATAACTGACTCCTGATCATTTTGTCATTATCCCCACAGAATATTCCATCCTTCAAGAAGATGTCTTTCGAAGAAGAAACTAATTATAGTAAGATGGTAACCAACATCTGGTAAAATGATCCGGGCATTTAATCCCAGCACTCGGGAGGCAGAGGCAGGCAGATTTCGGGGATCGAGGCCAGCCTAGTCTACAGAGTGAGTTCCAGGACAGCCAGGGCTACACAGAGAAACTGTATCTCGAAAAAAAAAAAAGGTACAGAAAATAAGAAACTTGTAGATGCTCAGCTCTGCATGGAATATAAAACACAGTGCTCCTGAGCGGAGGAGTAGAAGGACCATAAAAACAGAGGTGATAGTTATGTACCAGGAGACAAGGTGTTCTGGACACAGGAGGTCAGTTGCACATATGAACTCTAGGTAGAACAAATGTCAGCATGGAATGTGTTGACCCTCTGCCAGCAGGCCCAGTGGGGAGGAGAGAGCCTGGTCCAGCCAAGTCTCTTCGGAGCTGAGTGAGATGGTGAGTGTCATGGCCCAAAACAAACACATCAGGGGCCAGGAGTCTGTCAAAGCAGGAACTCAACTTTATGACATCAGCCTCTACCTTATATAAGTTAGGAACATAGGGAGGGGGATTTTTGGTGGGGTAAGATGGACAGGAGGGGGGATGGGTGAAAAAGGGTATGGAGTGAGGGACAGGGCCAATCGCAAAGCTCTACATCAGCCACTGCAGGGCAGAGGCAGGGCCAAACAGGTCTTGCTGAGTCACCCCAGTACAGAAGTGACTGAGAGAGGTCTCAAAACTCGAGCCAGGCTTACATTCTCCCACAAGGCCACAGAAACTCGAGTCAGGCTCAGGTTTGTCCTCAAGGCCAAAACCAGGGCTAACATGGGGCCCAACAGGGATGGAAGTTGGACATGGAATTTTCTCTAAGAGTATAGTCCTTGGTAGATTATACCCCAGTGCAAACAGCATGTTAAAGAATACTTAGTCACCATAACTGGTCTTGATAAAGAGTGTGGAAAGGACACAGAGCTGGTAGAGGGAAATGAGAAAGTATTGGAAGAGATACCCTACAGATGAATATAATTAAACCTAGTTGTACAATACTTTAAAAGAAATAAAGAAAAAAAATCTGGAAAATAAAAATATTCCCAATACCACCAATGTGTTTTACTTCCCTTTCTCACATTCAGTACACTTTTTAAGGTACTGTATTGAATTTTTGTTCATATTATTTTAATTATATCTTAATACATATTAATTTTTAATAACTTAATTTTCATGAAAATACAAATTAGTATTGATTTATTTGATGGTTCTATGATTTCATAACTTTTATTCAGTATTTTGAGTATAGACTTTTGTAGTATATCTGATGAGTTTTTTACTTTCCTCTGTTTCTGTTGTTATATTTCCCTTTTCATTTCTGATTTTGTTCATTTGAATGATGTCTCTGTGCCCTTTAGTTAGTTGGCTAGGGGTTTATCTACCTTGTTGATTTTCTTAAAGAACCGGCTTTTGAATTTAATTGATTCTTTGCATTGTTCTCTTTTTTTCTATTTGGTTAATTTTGGTCCTGAGTTTGAGTATTTCCTGACATTCACACCTCTTAGGTGTGTTTGCTGCTTTTTGTTTTAGGGCTTTCAGATGTGCTGTTAAGTTGCTAGTGTAGACTCTCTCCAAATTCTTTTTTTTTAAGGTTTATTTATTTATTATATGTCAGCACACTGTAGCTGTCTTCAGGCACCCCAGAAGAGGGCAGAAGATCCCATTACGGATGGTTGTGAGCCACCATGTGGTTGCTGGGATTTGAACTCAGGACCTTTGACAGAGCACTCAGTTCTCTTAACCGCTGAACCATCTCTCCAGCCCTCCAGGTTCTTTAAGAGAGCACAAAGCGTTATGAATTTTCCTCTTAGCACTGCTTTCATTGTGTCCCATTTGTTAGGGTATGCTGTGTTATAATTTTCATTAAATTCCATGAACTCTTCAATTTCTTTCTTTCCTGACCCAGTTATCATTGGTAGAGAGTTGTTCTGTCTCTACGACTATGTGGAACTACTTTCTGTTGTTCATGGTTATCTGATAGGCTGCATGGTATTATTGAATCTTATATCTGTTTAGGGTTTTTCTGTGACAGATTATATGGTCAGTTTTGGATAGGGTACCATGAGGTGCTGAGAAGAAGGTATATTCTTTTGCTTTAGGGTGAAATGTTCTGTAGATATCTGTTAAATCCATTAGGTTCATTACCTTTATTAGTTTCACTGTGTCTCTCTTTAGTTTCTGTTTCAATGATCTGTCCATTGGTGAGAATGGGTGTATTGAAGTGTCCCATTATTATTGAGTGGGTTTCAATGGCTGTTATCATATCTCCTGAGAGGCCTTCACAATGTGAGGTCTTCAGAGGGGCATATACACAGGTGATCTGTTGCCCTGGCTATAGAGGATTTCCTGGGAGCCCTTCAGACAGTAGAGTCTAGTTCTCTGGGTGCAGTAGATCTGGGAGGGCTTCAGGCTTGTGAGGTCTGTTGCTCTAGATACAGCAGAATTTTCAGGAGGCCTTCAGTCTTCAGAGGAGCAGACAAGCTGATGATCTGCCCCTGTGGAAGGCACAGGTCTGTAAAGGTATCAAATCTGAGTGATAAGGGGCTGGGGATAGGTCCCCATTCCCAGTCTGCTGTACTTCTCCACATTTCCAGCTGCTGGGTTTGTTTGAGAAGGTTCATAACCTGTTACCCTGCATGCAGCAGATTTCCTGGGAGCCCATCAGACTTCAAGAATTATCTTATTTAAACATGTTAATAGTAAGGAATAGATTAAATTCTCTATTTTAATCAGAAATATAAACAAACTCTTCTTACTAAAGAAGAGAAAAATAAACTAGTGCTTCTTTTGGTTCCTTATTTATCTCTTTTGATACAAATTCATGAAGTGAATGATTAAGAAGTCATATTGCCCATATTATAAATGAATCATGCTAAATTTTGTTAATACTAATGAATAAAGGGAAATTGCTTGAGGAAATATTCTGAAGTTTTAAAGTTTAGATTTATATGACACTTTTCCAAACCTGCCTGAAAGTAAATTCAAGTTACTTGAATTACCTCTATCTTAGGTGGCATATAAAAAAGGCGTCAAAATATCTTATTAAATCAGATTTTGTAGGTTGTAGGGATAATCCTTATTGTCTTTCTATTTGTTTGGCCTGTTATTAAATTTTTTTTCTGTTGAGTTTCATATAAGAAACAGAAACAATTAAAGTGGAATTCTCCCAGGTACTTCTTGCTGATACAGCTCATTTCCAAACTCTCTAAGTTAGAGCCTATTATAGAAATGTTTGTGTACACACTGATTACCTACTCTACTTCTCTTCTAGCCAACCCCAATGAAGCTGCCAACAGAGAGCACACAGCCACCTGAGCTTTGTCATTCTTAAACTACTCATAGCTAGCTAAATTCAGGGGAGAAATTGTCAACAATTCCTTCGTTCTTTTGGTATTTTTCATATTTCTATCATCATCTGTGTCCTAAACTAAGTGAATTAATTTAACAAATAATAGTAATACTTTCTGGCTTTAAATATTTTATATTATGTAGAAGGTACAAATTATATTGTGTCGTGTTCATTAGGATATTTTAATGCCTGACTTAAGCGTTCAGCTCTACTTGACACTTTTTACTCAGTTCAGCCAAGAAATAGTCTCAATGAGAAAACAACTGTTTACTAAATTGTCTCCCATTTGACAGGTTAAAAAATTTTTTTCAAACCTTTAAAGGTGGTTAACTGGTTCTTTCTCCTGTACATTATGCAAGCAAGTAAGACTCTAGATGTTCTACTCATGTTTTGTATATTTAGCTGGCTATAGTAAAGCATATTTTTCTACTTTGTAAAAATTGGACATGAAAACATAGCTAAATAATGAGAACATTTGTTGAACACCTCATTTTGAATTATGCATTTTATTGTGTGCCAAAAATCTCATTTTTAAAGGACTTCCTGAAATGTAATTTCATGTGTGTATAGGACATTAGTGTTTCTCAAACACAACACATACATTATTCATGTCTCCTTTTCCAAAAAAGGAAAAAGTACCCTAAAAAAAGCAAGTATTATTTTCACTCTATACAGATAAACAAATTGAATTTAGAGGTATTATAAATACATGAATAATAAATTAATAGTAGTAGAGACTTGAAATAAAATTTTCCTGGCTTTAATCATTAGATGTTTGGAATATTTATAACGTTTAAAACCCAGCAAACAGCTAAACAGACATTTATATTTTTCTTCTATATCATTAAATTCTGTACTTGGTTGTTAATGTTTTAAAATGAGAGTTTAAATATACAAATGCAATTTTTGTCTAAAAAATGATATGAGTCAAAGTTTGATAATTTTTTTTAAAATAATGCCTGGCTATTTTCATAAGTGTTATATAAATTAAGATTATCATGCATAGCTTATGTATCTAACACAATCTAGTTTGTTGAGGAAGTTTTAGCTTCTTTTGGTCCAGGAAAATAAAATAATTGTTCACATATATCATTGCAAATTGTATTTTATGTTGCACAAGCAAATTTTATTTATATCTTGTTCACATGTAGTTTTTTTAAAGAATGAACAATTTCTCTTGCCTAATTTATACCTATTTCTTAAGTTTCTTGTACACTAGATCATTGAATAACATTTGGATCTTAAAGTTATCTTTTATCAGATATTAACTTTTGAATTTTTAAAAAAACAATGTTTCTCCAGGCACCAAAAACAGAAAGTTTAACAAAGGAAAGTGGAAAGCAATGCTCAGTGTGCTGTCAGGGAAGGTTTCCAATTGCTGAGGGTTGGAAGCTGTTATGGTCTGGAATTTATCTTTGACTTGCAAGCTTTTCTTTATTGCTATTTCCAACTTGGAATTTTACAAGTCTTTGTAGGATTAATGGGCTTATATATCTAAACTAATAACTAGTTTAGACAAACTACCTATTCTTGAATTTAAACAAAAGCTAATTCTTAATAAGATATTTAATTTGAAGTAGGCAATTAATAAAAATGATAGCTAATTTCAGAACTGATTAAGTCATTTCATGAAAGGTTATATAACATTATGTTAATGTGGTGCTCATTTACATTTGTATTTGTTTGATATTATTAAATCAAAACTGTTATGGGGATTTTTGAGACATTGAGAAATAACATATTTTCTATTAGTTTATTAGGTAAATCCATATTATTGAGAAAATAAAGCAATAAAATAGAAAAACTAAATTTGCCTTTATATTTATCACAGTGATATTGCATAATTCTGTTGTAGTCATTGAAATCCATATGATGGATTAACCAAAGTGCACAAAGGGGCTATTGTCAAACACCTGCCAGTTCTCCAACATATTGTACCCACTATTCTTTTTTAAATAATTAGTTTTCTTTTTCTGAGACAGTGTCTTTCTATGTAGTTATGGCTGTTTTGGAACTTGCTATGTACATCAGGCTGGATCCCTCTCCTTCTGCCTCCCCAATACTGGAATTAAAGGTGTGCACCACAATACCCTGATTCATCTCCAGATGCTCTATCATAGCAACAGAAAGCAGATCAAACAAGCAGTCCAGGGAAGAATTAAGTGACATGCTCTATGATTCGAGGTAGAAATCTCTGGATGTAGTGACACAGGCCTTTCACACCAGCACTCAGGAAGCTGAGGCTGGAGAGTCGCTATGAGGACAAGGGCTACAGTGTAGGAGCTGAGGTGGCAGGATTGTTTCAAGTTCAAGGTTGGTCTAGGATGCATAGCAAGAGCCAGTCTCAAATAAAAACACAAGGCATGGGAGCTTGTACCTAACGTTCTTAAGTAGCATCTCTGTGTTCATTGGTGTGAGAGTTCTCTTGAAACACGGTGCCCATTTTTATCTCAACCTAGCAAAGAAACCACAATTTCAACAATAACAAATAACAAATTTAGCCAAAGTCCAATTTGTGAACCAATCCAAACAAAAATTTCTAACAAAATTTAAATACAAGACAAAATTATTGAATTTTATATCTTCATACAAAGAAAATTCATATGCATTTTAAATTTCTTATCATGAAGAACTGGCTAGTAATAGGCTCATTCATGATGGCAGAAATAAAAGTAGTCCTTTGTGAGGTTTCATAATTTATTTTTTATTCATCATAATTTGCCTCAATATAGAACATCTTTGGGAACATCAGCAAAACTAATTAAGTTGTGGAGACTGAGGTACTTTTGATTCATCTGAATGCCCTGAACAGAAGTTTACAGATATATTCCTGTGACTGTTTTGTATTAATAACTATATTTGAAACTACCTCTGTAATTGACTTCAGGTGTGTGCTTTTATGGTTTTACATTATAATTATCCATATTCATGTACTTGGAAAGTATAAATTGCTTTAAAAATAACTAGTGTCGCATACTCTTCTATACTATTTACTTTTTAAATATCTCAATTTTCCTGTCATATATTCAGTATAGGTCACATGAGAGAGAAATTGTGATAAGTATTAAATGCCAATCATTCTTTCAATCATCTTAGAAGCAAATCTTAAATATCATATATTGCCCTAAATACAAATCATATGCAGTCATATCATAAAGATTACATACTTTTGTAAAATTGAGAATCCTAGATTAGACAACGCATAGTTTTAAGTTTTGAGGCACTTTGCAATATGGTAAAGTCATATACAAATTGAAGAATTTAAATAAAGTATTTCTACTGTTCTGATGTAAAAAAAATATATGTACTTTATATATACAGAAAAATCAATATAGTGATAAGATCTACAGATTAAATTAGATTGACAACATTAATTTCCTGTGCTGTTTCTGTTTGATATGAATCTTTAGTAATTCTAGTGTTTCAGAGGGATACATATCTTCAGTAATTCACGTGTTTTTCATGTCACAACTAAAGAGTAAAACAATTCTGTGGGTATTTCTTAGTATTATGTAATTATTTCTGAATATAGGAAACACTGTCTCCTGTAAGGAAGAGCTGTACTTATTAGAACTAAGAGGATAATGGAATTTTAAGGCTCATAAATTAAGCAAGTTACAAGATGCACAGGTCCCCTCCGCAAGTTTACAAAAGTAGTAACAACAACTGAGATGAGAAGACACGTTTTGGCTGCCTGCCACTGTGCAGACCTCCAGATGTGCAGCTTGTGGATTGTCTTCAGTGATGCTACAATGGGTTTCTCTGCAATTCATCTGTTAGTCATTCCTTTTCCTGTAAGCAGTCTCTGACTCATGCTCTGATAAATACTCCCAGTCAACTCATTGGTTGAGCACTAGAATGGAGACATCCTTTCTCTGACCTCTCACAGACTCCACATCTGAATAAGGAGTCTGTTTTTCACTAAGATTATTCTCACCAAATTATGATGAAAGTTTACCTACCATAGATTGTCAGAAAGCTGTCTATAATCATACAAAACTCTCAAGATGTGACCCCACTTGAAATTTTTATGGTAAGTATGAAATGTTAAGGAAATGATAATCAAGCTAAAATGCCCAGACTCAGAGGAAGATCAGATAGTGAAGCATAGATCTCCCTTGGGAGGGGAAATAGGATAGATTTTGTGGGTAGACTTTTGAGAAGAGAGTGGGAGGAATCAGGTTGGGGGTAACAGATGGAGGGAGAGAGTGTGGGGAGACACAGAATTTGGGAGCATTTGGAAGGTGGTATGAAACATACTGCTGTATAAACTTCCTGGAATCTATGAAGGTGACATTACTCAGTACTCTGTGGGATCATGAAAGGCAGCCTAGTTTCTGGTTGAGCTAGGTTTAGAACCTCAGAGACCCAGCAGGGAATAATCCTGCAAGGGACAGTAGATGTTTTGCCATGCTTCTAGACACCAGGCTCCTGACATGAGGCCGAAGCTCTCCACTCCATAGGTCTGTGGCAACATAAGGGCAATGCCTCAAGCCCCCTCGACAGGTAGAGCATGTGATCACAGATTACATAGCCTCAAGACAGATCTCCATTTTAATGAGATAGCTAAAGGCCTGAAGGGCTCAGACAATTAAACTTCCCTTCCTAGACACTCCACCCTGCAAAAGGTATTTAACTTCAGGCCCACCCTGAAGTAGGATACAGTTTTACTCATTCCAGCTCTCTGCTATGTAAATAAATGCCTTAAAGCCATGGACTGTCTCTTCTCATCAGTATCCTCCTTGAGGAGCAATGGAGCAGGTCTTTATCTAAAGAGCTGTGCCTAATCTCCTGCAGGAGGCCTCTCAACACTCCCAGCCAAGGTCTCCACCAAGTCATGCCAAGGATGCTCACTCATCTCTGGGAGACCCAGCTGAAGCTCTATCCTCCCCCACTTCCCCGGCCCCGGGCTAGATTCAGGCCGGAGGGCCCCCACTCTGTTCTCAGATCTTCCACGGCATCCAGTAGCACATGGGGTATCCAAGAGTCTGAGAACCTGAGGTCCCTGGACTCTGTGCAGGCCCAGAGACCTCCCCCAGCCAACTCTAGAGTCCCTGGAGACTTCCCCTACCCCTGAAGCAGGGTTTCTTGGCTTCTCATGGCCTGACACCTGCCATGTGCCATCATGGGGAAAACACAGTCAATACTTCCATGTCCCACTTCCGCAGCAGCTTGAGCTTGGGCCACCATTTAACCCACACTGCTCCGTAATGGAGGGTACAGAATCTAAAGTAGCTTCCTTTTGTGGCCAGGAAAGTCTTCCAGTGGTGGGACTGGGTTGCATTTGCTTCAATTGTTGGTTGAAAATTTCAAATAGAAATATCTAAACCTCCCAGACTGATGCTAAGACAAAGGGTTGCTTCCCCATAATTATCAGCAGGGTCCCATTACTGAAGATAACGTCCAAACAGCTCACTGAAGTAGGGAGGTCCAGCTGGTGCCTGTATTGAACATTCACCCCTATGGTCTAGTCTCTTTAGAATGATAAGGTACTCCTAAGTTTACTGAAGGAAAAACTGGGACACCATCCCAGCCACAGAACTTCAACCTACAATTTGTACTGCCTGCAAGATGTATTGGGGCAGTGGTGGTACAGAAATTGTGAGAACAGCTAACCAAGGTCAGGTTTAACTTGAAGCCCATGGTAAGAGAGGAGAGAGAGAGAGAGAAAGAGAGAGAGAGAGAGAGAGAGAGAGAGAGAGAGAGAGAGAGAGAGAGACAGAGAGAGAGAGAGACAGAGACAGAGACAGAGACAGAGACAGAGACAGAGACAGAGACAGAGAGACGGAGAGAGCAACCATGACTTACACTGCCTAGATGATCAACAATCAGATGTTGAATGGCCCAGAGACCTAAACTGGAGCAAAATATAACTGGAAAAAATTCAATAAAATTAATACTAATGATATTCTGATATACTCAGACTGGTGACATTGTGCAGTCATCATCAGACAGGCTTTCTCAAGTAGCAGACTGGAGTTGGTTCACATATCATGCAGAGACTGAGTCTAAATTGGAAGTCACTATTAGGACCCTCATTTGAAAGACTAGGGAACCTTGTGGAAGAGGGAAAGGAAAGATTGTAGTAATCATGGGACGGAGGATCCTAAGAACATATAACTTACTAAAATCAACTAACCTGGGCTCATATAGTCTCATAGAGACTAAAGTGGCAAGTAGGGGGAGTTCAAAGGAGCCAGGTCTTCTCTGTGTGTTATGGCTTTTAGTCTAGGATTAACAATAAGAGCTGTGTTTCTCTGACTCTTCCCTCCTCTTGAGACTCTTTTCCTCCTCTTGAGTAGCATTGTCCAGGATCAATATGAGGTGTTTGCTTTCTCTTATTGTATGATGTTTTGTAGTATTTGGTTGCTGTGTCTTGGAGGCCTTCATTTCTCTAAAGGAGATATGGAGAAGGAGTAGGTCTGGTAGAAATGCAGGTCGAGAGTACTTGGGGAAGTGGAAGAAGGGGAAACTTTGACCAGGATGTATTGCATGAGAGTAGAATCTAGTTTCAATTAAATAATGAGGATTGGTGTCTCCTTCTCTCTCTGTTTCCAATGTACAACTTACAAATAAATGTTATTATTAGTTTCAAAAAGATTTATTTTTCACAAATATAATTCATATGAATTCATAGTAACATATGAATATAGGAAAATACATCTCTCAGGATCCCATTCTAAATAGTATTGTTCAATGAGATCCATATCAAAAGAGTAAATAAGAAAATAAATAATTTCTGAAAGAATGTGAAACTTTTGAAGCAAAAAAGAAAACTTTTGGTGTGATTTATCTCATTATGATTTGATTGCTGTTTTGAACGTGTAAGTTCAAGAGTGTCTGAGAATGGAAGGAAAGGTGGTGAGAGAAAAATTAAGTGAACATTTATAGATCTCAGTCAGGAATTTATTTTCAGAAGGGTCATTTCACTGAGTTAATTTGTTCAACCCTAGTAATAAAGTGTTAGAGATTTAAGATTCAACACATTTTACTTATTAGAAAATATATGTCAAGCCTAAAAAATACATTATTCCTTCAAATCTTGTATTTTCTTGCATTCCAATTATGTAACATTGCACAGGAATCATTAAATGACATTTTGAGATTTTTAAGATGGTGTCATAGACAATCTACTTCTAAATTCATATTTTAGAAATTTATATATGGGGAAAATTAATGTAAACCATATTAACAGATTGAACAGGTAAAAATAGTTTTCTTTCTGTTTTAAATATTCTGTTAGTACCTAAGGTACCTTGCATAAGAACTAAAATTGAAATTGACTAGAAGACATTGAAGTGAAACAGCCTACTCTCTATTCATTGTCTAACCTCTACTCTGCATATTTTGTGACTTTCCAATCATCTCTCTTTTAAACACAGAATAGTTTCTGTCTCAGAACAATTGAAAGTTGTTTCAAAAAAGCTAACTTCTTACAAACTGATTAAATTAATATATCACTGATCCTCACTCACTCTTATAAGACATATGTTAATGTGTGGTGTTGTATCAGTTTAGGTTAGTGGAAATTCATGCTTATTCATTTGGGAATTAATAATTTGAAAGAGATGCAAAATTGATTTTAATATTAATGAATTGTACTTTTCCTGGAATATACATTAACTTACCTAGAATTGGGAGACACCAATACTCTTTTCTTTTCTTTTCTTATCTTTTTCTTTTCTTTTCTTTTCTTTTCTTTTCTTTTCTTTTCTTTTCTTTTCTTTTCTTTTCTTTTCTTTTCTTCCCCCCCCCCCCCCCGAGACAGAGACAGGGTTTCTCTGTGCACTGGCTGTCCTGTAACTCACTCTGTAGACCAGGGTGCCCTCAAACTCAGAAATTCACCTGCCTCAGACTCCCAAGTGCTGGGATTAAAGGTGTGTGCCGTAAGGAGCCGCCCTCACATTCGCCATTACAAGATGGCGCTGGTGGCACTGGCACCCGTGTAAACAAGCAAGCTGCACATGTGCTGGGGTAGCTTTCCACTCCATGTGCTCTGCCTTCCCCGTGACGACAACTCCGGTCGATGGGCTGCAGCCAATCAGGGAGCGACACGTCCAAGGCGGAGGACAGTCCTCCATAAAAGGGACGGGTTTCCACCATTTTCTCTCTCTCTCTGGCTCTCTTCTCCACTGGCTCCTGAAGGGGTAAGCAATAAAGCTTTTGCTGCAGAAGATTCCGGTTGCCCTGAGAGTGTTCTTACCAGGGGGGACAAAAGTGCGGGCAATAGTGTGCCACCACTGCCTGGTGGGAAACACCAATACTCATTTTGTAATTGAAAGTAGATTCTTCTCTCATGCAATATATCCTGACCAAAGTATTCACTCCCTCCACTTCTCCCAGGTACTTTTTACTTGCCTGTCCACCAGACCTACTCCCTCTCCATAGCCCCTTCAGAGAAACACAGGCCTCCAAGACACAGCAACCAAATACTACAAAACATCATACAATATGAGAAAGCAAACACCTCATATTGATCCTGGACAATGCTGATCAATAGGAGGAAAAGAGTCTCAAGAGAAGGCAAAAGTATCAGAGGAACAAGAATCTGAAACACAGATGTAAGTGATCCCAAATATGATGTTTCAATTAGATAACAATTTTATGCAGTTTTGATGGTAACAAAATAAAAATCATTACTCAATTCAATTGGTGGAACTATAAGGTAAGTTTATAATATTTGACAAAGCTGGGAGATTTTTGTTACAGGCCTCATATGTTTTGTTAACATTGTTAGGTAGAGATTTTTGGAAGCTAGGAGCTTGTTCATGCATTCCATATCTTTATGTAATACGACTCACTTCCTTGACTCTCTACTTGAAATTTCTAATAACTTCACAAAAATTGAAGTCCCATGCTTGTTTTATTCCTTCTTGACTATCAGAATTAATAATCTCAAAAGAGCTGATAAATAAATCTTTTATTAAATAAGTCATAACAACTCTGCTTGAAATAGGGAATTTAGAACATATAAACCTATTTTTTTTTAATTTCTTGATTAAAACCTATCTTCTGTTTTTATTTGATTAATTTTATATTTCTTCTTTAACTCATTTCTCTACATTATTTTGGTAAATCATATATCTCTTAGTATTTTTTATTTTATCTATTGCTTGAGAATTTTAAATATTTCATAATATTCCCACATCTTCATATATTTTGAGTTAGTTTTATCATTTCCTTTAGAACTGATACATTTTAGAAGAGTTGAATAACCTTTAGTCCCCCCCCTTAATTTCCTAAGCACCTTATTCCTTTACATGTGCATGATTCTCATGTGGTAACGTTCTTCTTTTACTTTTGAAATGCCCATGTATCAAAAGCTGAAGGTTTTCAGTGTTTTTCATACTCACTGGGCAATTATTCTGTTTTGATATAGGAGGAGGTGCTGATACTAAGGTCTGGTTCCCTAATTGGTTCTTGATTTGGTCAATAAAGGGGGCCAGGAGCCAACTGCTGGGCAAAGGGGACAGATAGGATGTCCGCATCCCAGGAAGAAAAGTAGATGCAGGGAAAGAAAATGGGTTTTTTCAGACAGGCTTTGAAATGAGAGGCACAGAGAAATCATGTAAAATCTCGGGGAATCTAGAACCAGCATCCTATACCACTGGTGGATGGCCAATAAGTTGGCTAACAGACACAGGCTAGCTGATAAATTTAGAGCAGGAGATTCTGTGCCCAGCTATTATGCTAGTACACAAATTCTAAAGTAATAATCCTGTGCTGTCTGAATGTTTTTCGTCCAAGGAGCAAAAATGGGTAGAGAGAGAAGCTGGGTCAGTGATGGTAGCTTGGCCTAGCTAAGTCAGTAGGAACAAAGGAGAAGCCAAGAGTGAGTCAGAGGTCCGCAGCAGCTCCCAGCAAGCTGGAAGCAGATGATACCTCAGAGCAAAGCCTGGAGGGGCAAGAGTGAGAGCTGCATTTACAGGCACAGGCAATAAGGTGTTTTTTAAAATAAATGACATGCAACATTTTGATGACCACTGTGGAGAGCCGTGCTGTGAGCAATCACTGTGGAGAGCCGTGCACGTGCCACGAGCGATGACCATTATAAGATGGCGCTGGCCTTTGCTGTGCCTAACTAGTAAACAAGCCTTGTGCGCAAGTGCCAGAGTGAACTCACTCCTAGTCACTGCCCATTCTCGGGGTGTAATAGTGGGGTGATGGGCGAGCAACGAATCAGGAGCTGTCACGCCACATCAGGTGCTGAAACGTCATGGCTGAGCTCTATATAAGGGACTCCATTTTCTGGGGTCGGGGTCTTCCTGAGAAGAAAGCAATAAAGCTTTGCCGCAGAAGATTCCGGTTGTCCTGAGTGTGTTCTTGCCGACGGGGACAAAAGCTCGGGATAGACCACCACTATGGTCAGTGGAGAAATACAATCCTAGCTCTAACTCTGTCAGTATAACTTCATTTTCTACATGAACATACTAGAATACTCATTAGAAAATACATTCACCCTTCAAAACTTACATAAAGTTCGGGAAAACAGTACAGCATACATATTTTAGAGGTATTTTTATGACATTACTCATTTCAACAAATTAGTGAGAATAAAAACCAATAAAATAATTTTAAAACTTCTGAAAATTTTGATAATTATTTTGTTTTTCTTTTCTTTTCTTTTTTTTTGAGAAAGAAGTTAAAGTTGGGTAGATAGGCAGGGGACAGAAACTGCATGGACTTAGATGAGGGACAGAAAATACATTTAAATTTAAAAACTGAATTAAATAATACAAAATTATTTTAAAAAGACCTGGAATTTATTACCCAATCAAATATTTTAAGCACATACTTTAAATTAAATGTATTTAATATTTCAAATTCATTTTACATAGTCACTAATACAGTGATATTAATGAAAGGAAACTCATTACTATAAGGGAAAAATAATCTCATTCAATGCAGAATGTGTGCATGGTAGTGACTAATTAGTTTGGTTTAACTGGAGGCCTACATCACCACTGTAGAAACAAACATGACTGGCAAAGAAAAGAGGCCCCCCAAAAAATCAACAAAATGATTTCTAATTATATTCTGCTATATTCATGATTGGCTCTTTGTCCAATCAACATCAAAGACGTTTCCTTCTACAGCATATGGGAACTGTTGTAGAGACCTACAGCCAGACATTATGCAGAGAGACAGAGAGAGAGGAAGACAGAGTGAGCAAGCACTGAATTGAAAGTCTACATCAATCTCTACCCTCTCAGATTATGGAACTCTGTAGTAGAGGAGAAGACTATAGGAGTCAAAGGGAATGTAAGAAAGGAGATCCTGTACTACGGATTGAATCAACAGGACTTACATGGGCATACAGATTCTAAAGTGGTAGGCAAGGGTTTGCACCAAGTCCTATGAGTGTGTATTACAGATATTAGCTTGGTACTTTTGTGGAACTCTTAACAACGGGAACTCGTGTTTGTCTGACTCTTCTGCCCGCTGTTGTGACTCTTTTCCTCATGTTGGGTTGGTTTGCGCAGCCCTGATATGAGTATTTCTCCTTTGTCTTATTTTATCATCTTTTGTTGGGTTTGGCTGTTGTCTTTTGGAGTCCTGTTCCTTTTTGAAGGGAAATAGACCAGAAGTAAATCTGGGGGAGAGAGGAGGAACTGGGGTGGGGCATGGGGAGGAGAAAGAGGAAAAACTATAGTCCGGGTGTATTGTATGAGAGGAGAATATATTTTCAGTAATAATAATAAAAAGGAAATAGGTTCCCTAAAATAAGTGCTTACAAATTCTAACAAACAATTTATTGTTAATATATTAGATTTGACATTGCCATTCAAAATTCTGTGTGGCATTTAATATGAAAAAAATAAACCAAGCCTCTGCTGGCATACTAATTTCAAAGAATTATAATTTTATTTTAATTTTTATATGATTTATTTAGTAGTTTCATTTTCTCCTTTCAAAGTTTTTTCTTATTCTGTGTTCTTCCTATAGTTTTCAGCATTTAATGGGTATTAATACACATGATATCTCAATACTAAATTCTAATATGTCCTGAAACTATTTTCAGTAAGCTAGATATTTCCATTAAAATCTAGGTAAGAATTTGCAAATGCCTATAGTATGTTATAATATTTAAGAGGAAAAATAGACATGAAAACATTAAGGATATCTATGACAGTAATAAGTTTTTCCCTCGGCTCTCTTTTCCATAATTCATTATTTAAACTAGAACTTTATTTTAAGCTAAGATGACACTGATTAACAATTTCAACAGACTTTTCAGTTCCTTAAATTATTCATTACTGTACTGATATGTTTTACCTAACTTGTACATTTTAAAATCTCCTACTTAACTAATGAAAATATAAATTACCTTTTTTTTAGTTCCTATGATAGTTACAAGTGACAATTGCCTAAATCAAGCTAACATAAAGAAAATTCTTATATTGTTCCTATAATAGCTATTCATTCTAGAACATAATTTTTATAACAGGATGTAATGATTAAAACATAATGTTTCCATTTTTGTCACTTTTAAGGGTATCATATGTGAATTGCATGCTAAAAAACTCTACAGAAAGTTTTTAAAACTGATAAAAGCTATCACATTCATTCTTAGATTTACTTACACAGTACGAGAATTAATTTTAAGGTCATAACAGGAATAAAGTATGTAGAATGAGTTCCATAGGCATTATGTACAATTTTTGTTGGGTGGACTTTTGTTCTGTAAGGATGCATTAATTCTCCCAGTAGTGACATAAGCTATGAAAACATACAATACTACCATGCCTTGGTGTCACCTGCCATCTCTGTATGATTGAACTTGGCTAATTATCTATAACCCTATAGACATCAAACTAATCAAACATAGCCTGAGACATCAAACATAAAAAGGCGGTTGCACAGTAAATCACTGTTAGTATAGACTCTTCCCTTAAACTGACACATTATGTCCATTTTCCTGCACATATGTAAGTATGTCTTGGTGTCAGTTCCATGGTTCAATGGTTGTCTTTCAAAAGCTTATAAAGAAATAATTTTTCTATGAAATATGAAGTGTTTGAATAAGCATATCTCTCTGACTTAACCTTTCACATTGTAAAATCACAAAGTATCCATATAATGCTTTCAAGTATTAATAAGGTCAATAACAACTTAGCTGTTGTTTTGAGTTGTTGGTATTTTGGTTTACTGATGCTGACATATATGCTGTCCTGTTTTGCATTCTACTAGGCTATCAATCACAACATGCCCCACTAATAAACATATGCAACTTATGTTAATTAAGCTACTAATTATTATGGTGGGAAAGAAAACTGTGAAATAGTGATTCAAAATGAAACATTAATAAACTAATTTTAAAAAGATAATTCCATTCATTGTTTCTCAGTTGTTTTGCATTTTAAGTAGATATAGTTTATTATAAAAGTAAGTGATGGAGGGGGAGAAATAAATGATAGGCAATATTCATAATGTAAACATATACATTGTTCCCAGTTATTGTTTGTCCAATCCAAGTTGTTTATGTTGTTCTGCAATGACAACAAAAAAGCATATGTACAATTCTAACAGTCTCAGATATCTGATTTTAGTTTGCATATGTTATATGACCATTGAAGAATATGAATCCATGTTCCTCAAAATCATTGTGCTCACTCCAGTCTCCTGAAAGATGGGATCACACATGGCAATTGTTGAATAGCAACAGAGCAAGACAAGAAAAAAAGTTATGACCCCGATGTTGGCTCTTACAATATCTTCCTGGACTCAACACCCAATCACATCCTTTAGATTTTTTTTTTGTTTGTTTGTTTGGTTTATTTTTTTATATTTATTTATTTATTTATTTATTTATTTATTTATTTATTTATTTATTTATTTGGATTTCCGGAAACAGGATTTCTCTGCATAGCCCTGGATTGTCCTGGAACTCACTTTGTAGACCAGGCTGGCCTCGAACTCAGAAATTTGCCTGCCTCTGCCTCCCCAGTGCTGGGATTAAAGGCGTGTGCCACCACTGCCCGGCTACATCCTTTAGAATTTACCACCCATATCGTATTAACTAAATTTAAAGGATGAGAATAAATATTTTTCCCAAGTGTAAGCGGTGATAGCATGTAACACAACCCATCCTGCTGCACAAAATACATGCAGTTTTACTCCTTTTCTACTCAACAGTTTTTTCCTTAGCCTTTATTTGCCTGTGAATTCTTGCTAGAAACAGACACCGAACAACCACATTCAGCATGCTCCTTAGAAAATTTCTTGTCTTCCTCCACAGAATGTTTAAGAAACATTTTCTAGCTTAAAAGATTTGTCAATAAAATTGCCATTATTCCTCTCATTAAAAAACTCAATCACTTTTATTATTATTATTGTTGTTGTTGTTTCTATTATTATTCATTCTTAGAATCTACTCTAAAAGCGGTTCCTTCCAAGCTCTTGAAGACTTTTACCCTCACAAGTTTTAAAGCATTAGGTTGACCTTTTACTATACAACAAGCCATCCCAGGACTTAGCACCTTAAACTACTGAACAATTTCTGACAGCCTCCGGAACAAAGCAGGACAACAATCACAATGTCTCTGCCCTTGTTAGCTTCATCTCTCCTAAGGTTTATTGCTAAAAGCAAATCAGAAGGCCAGACAGGATGCAAGCAGGAGTGAAATAACAAAGGAGCTGCAGAGCTTCAGTGACTGTTATCTACAGAAAAACAAAGAAAAACAGGCCTAATATGCTTCCTGGTATAGGGTGGCTGGGAAAGGGGGCTGTTTTAAATATTATACAAGCATTTAACTTTTTAATTGTTAGTTTTTTAAGTTGATTGGCCTAACATAAATTTGAAATGTTAATTGACTTCCTATTTGTTTCCAGACATATCATCTTTCCAATAGATAGATAGATAGATAGATAGATAGATAGATAGATAGATAGATAGATAGATAAAACCTGAAAATGACTACAAAGAAGATAATATATCTCAAGGCATGCCTTCCTGTCTAGGGTCTGAGTACAGATTCCCAGCCATCTTTGGGGAAGACTCATCACAAGCATCTCTTACTTGCATCCCGTAACCCTTGTAACTGTGGCATTTGTAAGAGTAACTTCTGATTATTCTTTGATTTTAATCGATAAATGTAACAAATGACAAATATATAGAAAGGTGATTTTTAACTCTACTTAATTTTTGTGGGTTTTTTAATGTTAGTATTCAAAACCAGTTGAATGATTGCATTCTGATTGAATCTTTTCTTTCCTTTATTACTTATTTGTAAAATGGATAACATATTTCATGTTTACAACCCTAAATATTACATATCATTATTGTTGAATCACAGCAAGGGGTGTCCTATGGCCTGACACTATTATTGATGCTGTGGTAAGCTTATAGGCAGCAGCCTAGCATGGCTGTCCTCTGAGAGGCAGAATCTGAATAGTTTTCTGGTCCTTTGTAGGACATGTTTCCCTACATAAGACCATCATTTAATAATAAAGACAATTCATACATAAATTTAAAGTGGTGATAATAAAAAACATGCCAACTTACTCAGAAATATTGAACATATTCCTGAACAACAAGAACCTATAAAAGAATAATATAAAAGAATAATATAGATAAACTATAGGGAGACAAAATATAAATTACTGTCTACCAGCTGGAGAAATTTGTAATATAGGGATCAGAATTCCAATAAGGTACAGTGTTGAAAAGCTCACTACTTTAACAATATTCCATAATATAAAACACAGGAAAATACCAATGTTAACCATGACAGGCTTTTCCAAGACAAGTTAAACTATTTTAATTAATGTGATTCTGTTTCTAATCAATTTTAATTTTTAGTAAGTACCTATATTAAAACATAATGATGGCTTCTGATAACACCTCAAATGAAACCTGCCAATATCTAGAATTTAAGTGTATCCTGAAGAAATTTCTTTGAATAATCAAATCCTATACTTCAGTGCTACTTCGGAGAGAGAAGAAAGCAATCACAAGGGGGGGGGGGACTTGGACAGGGTGGGAGGTGGGAGGTAGAGGGGATCCTGATCTGGTATTGAGTGAGGGAAAAGGACTGGAGTCCTGAGGGCCAGCCAAAAGAATGGAAACAGGCAACCTCAGGAAATAGGAGTTGGTGGGGGTACCCTCCACAATGCATCAGAGACCTGGGAGGCAAAAAACTTACCTCATAGGGAGGACCTTTGATGAAATGCCCCCAGGGTAGTGAGAGGGAACTCATAGGGCCCACTTCCAGAAGGAAGACAGGACATCAAGTGAGGGATGGGATTGCCATCCCACAGTCACACCTCTGACACATAATTTTTTTCTGTCTGAAAGAATTACAAGGGGTGGAAATGAAGAGGAGCCTGGAGAAAAGAAGGTCTAGTCACAGGCTCAAAATGGGATCCAGCTCAAGTGGAGGTACCAAGACCTGACACTAATACTGAGGCTATGGGATGCTCACAAAAAGGGATCTATCATGACTGACCTCTGAAAGACTCAACAAGCAGTTTAAAGAGTCAGATACAGATATTTGCACCCAACCAATGGACAGAAGCAGCTGACCCCTATTGTTGAATTGAAAGACTGAAAGAAGCTGAGGAGAAGGGTGATTCTGTAGGAGGACCAGCAGCCTTAACTAATCTGGACCACTGAGATCTTTCAAACACTGAACCACCAAACAGACAGCATTCACCAGATGATATGAGGCCCCCAACACTACTCATACAGTAGAGGACTTCAGGTCTGTGTTCATTCAGAGATGATGCACCTAACTCTCAAGAGACTGGAGGTACCAGGGTGTTTAGAGTTCAGGTTCGGTGGGAGGTGGGGAGGAGGTATGGGATGAGGATCAGTAGGAGGGTAGATGGGGAGGGGTGGGGAATTTAATATGGAGTGTAAAATTAATTACAAATAAAGTTAAATTAAAAAGAATATTTTTCACATTGTATTAGTTCTTTGAGAATTTATTACAATATATTTTGATCATCTTACTCGCTCTCTATACTCCTCCAATGTACAGCATTCATTTAAAAAACATGGAACTCTTGTGAGTGCCCATCTTGCCAGCAAGAATGACACCACAACAGGATCCTTCCACACACGTTTATTGAGAGAGCTTGATTGCAGAGGCGAAAAAGACCCCAAGCCCAGAACTGGTGCTGCTTATATAGGCCTAGGAGAGGCGTGTCTCACACCCGGATTGGTTATGCTTTCCACCTCATTTGCATGTCTCACATCTGATTGGTTATACTCTCTCAGTACCTCACAAAACCTCATTAACATACCTCATTTGCATGTCTCACATCTGATTGGTTATATTCTCTGTACCTCACAAAATCTCATTATCATGCCCGGGCCAGGCAATGTCTTGGCAAAAAAACTTTACTGCATATATACACATTGGTTGTTTACCCAAACTTATGCGTGGTGGCCAGCGGTAGCCAGGACCACCTTTTAATGGCATATGTGGCTTCCCACATGGAACTATGTATTTTTGTACTTTTTCAAAAATAATTATAATCACAATTTTTGAAATAAATAGTTTTTCAACATAGATGTTTTAATTATAAAGTATATTTAATCTAATCATATATATGTATATATATATATAAAATTGTATCCAATAAAGACATATATCAGAAAATACTCAATCCAAATTGTGCTCTTGGATGTGGAGCTTTTACTGGAGTATTATCAACCTACCACAAGTCACACCTTATAGAAAACTGACTTCGCCTTCCCCTACAGTCAACAACTTCAAATATCTCTTTAGCTAGTGTGAGACACTGTGGACAACTCCTTATTCATGGTGAAATTTTGTCTGACTTGAGCTTGCCCGGGGCTTGTACATACTGTCTCAACTATTGAGAGTTCCTATGTGCAACTTCCATGCTATGTTCAGAAAACTGTTTCTATGCAGCCATCCATTGTTTGGCTCTTAGCATCCTTCCATTCCCTTTGTAGAAATGATCCCAGAGCTTTGTAAGTAGAAGACTGATTAAACTGTTTCATTTAGAGATGAATCTTGACCAGTTTTGGGTATATGTGTTAATCTCCATCTCCCACAAAAAGGAGATTCACGGATGATGATGGTTGAAATACACACTAAACCTATTTTTCAATAATGGTCAGCTTATTCCTGTATACATTTACCATACTATTAGAGTAGATTCTCTTCTAAAACCTGTGGCATATGTAGCCCCTGATTCTAGGCCAGATGTTGATTTCAACTTTGGAGGAGAACAAATTCAGTTAGAAAATGGTTGGTTGTCCCACTCTATTAGTCAATATTGCATATGGGAAGGACTTTTCAGCTAGTTTACAGGATTCAGACCTTCAAAATGTGGATATGAAAGCAAAAATGGAAAAACCCAATAAAACAAAATATGGTAGGAAGCCATAACTAATTTGCATGGAGACATCCCTTAAGACGTTTATATTTTATTACCAATGTTTTGTTTATTTTTCTTTCAAAAGACTAAAAAAGACTTATGGTGTTGTACAAGTATGGGAACTGAATCCAATTGTTCATAGCCTGCTCATGGCATAGATGAGTATATAAAGATAATATAAAACGTCTACAAAAATTGGTCTCTCAAAACCACTTCATGAAGGCTATTTGTTCAACCTTTTAACAGATAGTTGTAAAGTAAGTAAAAACATATATGATATATGTAGCAAATGATGTATTAATGGGTTTAGATAATTTACAATATCTTTGCTATGATATGCTTAAGAGTAAAAAGCAGATTATAAACCAAATGACTCAATCAAAGATGGTTTGGGTTTCTGGTAGAAAGAATCTCAAGGTTTGAAATCCAGGTACAGTATTTGTTGACTCAAATCCATGAAGAGTTCACAAAACCATTTTCATAATAAAAAATCATAGCAAGGTCCTGCCTACTGAAGGGAAACTATTGTTTTGAAAATAATTTAATGGAGCATAGGGGAAACAGACAGGAGGGTTTTCCACATCTGCTTTAACTCTGTAAAGGTAGCTGTGACAGAGTAAAGATATAAGAAAATTAAAATATGTTTTCCACATCTGCTTTAACTCTGTATAAAGGTAGCTTATGACAGAGTAAAGATATAAGAAAATTAAAATATGTTAGGGTGATAGACCATGTATGACAGCCATTGAGGAGCATATGTAGCAGAAGATGGCCTAGTCGTCCATCATTGGGAAGAGAGGCCCCTTGGTCTTGCAAACTTTATATGCCCCAGTACTGGGGAACGTCAGGACCACGAAGTGGAGTGGGTGTGTAGGGGAGCAGGGTGGGGGGAGGGTATAGGGGACTTTCAGGATAGCATTTTAAATGTAAATAAAGAAAATATCTAATTTTTTTAAAGTATAGAGAAAAATTAAAAAAATAGAGTATTATAAAAGGAATGAAAAATGTATTAGACAAGGAAAATTCAAATGATCCAGATGCCTTTTTTTTTTTTATATCCCAGTTCAGACCATCTTCAGTGTTTCCTTCCTTCTTTCCTTCTTCCCTTCTCCTCCTCCCTTTCCCAGTCCCTCCTACATTCTTTTCCTCCTACCCCTTTTCTTCATTTCTATTTGCTCTCATTCTTGCTATATTTTTTAAATGGCAGTTAAACTTTTTCCTTCAAAATCGTGTCCAGAAAGAAGGCAAAGTCCTGAAAGTGGGTGGAGTTCACTCATGTGCTGGTGGTGGGAGTGGAGATGGGTCTTGAGTCCGCTGGACTCCTCGGGGTTCTCAGAGAGGTCGGAGGTGGGGGGGGCCCTCTAGAATGTACCAGAGACCTGGGAGGTGACAGAATCTCAAAACGCAAAGGAAGGAACCTTAGATGAAATGCCCTACAATGAGGAGAGTGAATTTGTAGAGTCCACCTCCAGTAGAAAGACAGGGCATTAAGTGGAGGGATGGGGTTGCCATCCCACATTCAAAAACTCTGACTCAGAATTGTTCCTGTCTACAAGACTACAGGGACAAAAATGGAGAAGAGACTGAGTGAAAGGAGGTCCAGTGACAGTCCCAAATTGGGGTCCATCTCAAGGGGAGGCTCTAAGGCCTGACACTATTACTGATGCTGATGCTATGATGTACTTTCAGATGTACTTTCAGCTGCTCTCTGAGAGACCCAACAAGCAGCTGAAAGTGTCAGATGAAGATACTTACACCCAACCAATGGACAGAACTGCGGACTTCTGTAGTTGAATTAGGGAAACCTGGAAGAAGCCGAGGAGGAGGGCGACCCCATATGAATATGAAGACCAGCAGTTTCAACTAACCTGGTCTCCTGATATCTCTCAGACACTGAGCCACCAACCAGACAGCATATAGCATCTGATATGAGGACGCTAACACATATACAGCAAAGACCTTACTTATGTGGCCTCAGTGAGAGATGATATACATAAACCTCAACAAATTTGAGGCCCTAGGGACTCGGGAAGTCTGCTGGGGTGTGTGTTAGGGACATCCTCTTGGAAATGGGGGAGGAGAAATGGGATAAGAAACAGTCAGAGGGCAGACTAGGAGGGGGATAATGACTAGAGTGTAATGAAAGATTAAATAATAATAGTAATAATAATAATAATTAATAAAATCTTAAAGTGTTTCAATTTAATAAAAATACCTATAAGCATGTTTCATCTTTTCAACATATTTCTCCAGCTGTTTCAATCTATCACCATTTAATAAACCATATAGATACCCTCACAGTATCTTATGTAAACTACTTAAATTTTTTGTCATTGTTAGCTACTGAATCTCCATGCAGTTATTGACATGGAGATCATGACTGGTCCCTGATTGTCACCACTATAAAAGGTGGAATGATGATGGCAAAGGAACTTTCAGTTCCCTTCTCACTTCTCTCACTTTGGAATGAAGACAAATACACATGCCTTATTTTACAACTTCTTTTCTATCTTATGTTTTATCTAAATAGACATTAAACAAAGAGGAGAATTTAGGGAGATGGTGTGACTCTTTGACTCCCTGACGTAATTTACCAAGTTTCTACCTAATGGACCAAAGTGACTCCAGTGTTTTACAGTCAACAGAAAGGAAAGAATTGGAGGAGACATCATAATTCTGAAAATTTAAAAGACAAAAACAGTACTAAACTCTGGACACAAGGAGAGGAAAATGAACTACTTTGGAAACAAAAATTGAAACAAAAGTAACATGAGATGAACTTAACTCAAAAGATATGAAATAATCATCTCACATACATAAATACACCCCCTTGTTTACTATAAGATCATCCATAATAACCAAGAGTTTAGAATCAGTTAAGGAACCTACTGATGGAAAACGTATTCACAGAAAATAGGCCATGATTGTCTAATGGTGTATTATATAATGAAGAATAAATGAACAAAATATGAGGAAAGTTTATCTTATTTGAATTTTTCTTAATTACAGTTACACCTTGCTATTTCAACAATGGATGCACATAGTCTACAGCCTTGAAGCAAAGTATTCAGCTATAAATTAAGTTTAATAGAAGAAATAAATGGAAATGGAATTAATAAATGGAAACTAATGGAAAGAATTTATTTTGGGGAGAAAAAGTGGTCTCTCAATTTTATGATAAATGTATCATGAAAATCCTAACAATTGTAGGGAAGTTACTGTTATTAAAGCAAAATTAAACGATTGTAAGACTTGAAAAACTTCTGCTTAAAGCAACACTATAAACCAAAGAATAGCTGTTAGCCGTAATTAACACAATACTTTAGTGTATGTCTGTTTTCACTATGTATATGCTTCTGTAGGTTGATTGTGACTGAAATACTAAAACTCCTTCTTTTCCCCTTTACTTAATTCACAAATTGTTTCTTAAATCCTTAAAATTCTTTTTTGCCTCTAGTTTTTATTTATATTATAGATAATAATATGAGATAAAATTCCCAAAGAAGATGGAAGATTGTTTTTATACCACTGGAAATACAGTATGCAGCCTAAAGGTTGTTCTCAATTAACTTTCATAAGACTACACTTAAAAAAAACTGAACTCAGGTTTGACCACACATTCACAATGAAATGTTTGAAAACTAAATTCCAATTATATATCCCTTTCTTTATTTTTTTCAAAAAAATGTTTTGAAGCCTTGGTTGTCCTAGAACTTGCTCTGTAGACCAGGCTAACTTTGAAATAAAAATTTTACCTGCCTCTGCCTATTAACTGCTGGGATTAAAGGTGTGGGCTTCCATGTCCAGCTAGGCACTCTAAGTCTTATCTAGAAATTTGTAACTGAAATAAAGCTCTGCTAATTGAAGAAAGAAGTGAGGATGGAGGTGACTTTTATTGTGAAAATTTTGATTGAAACATTGGAGCTGCTATAACAAAATGCCAAAAGTAGAGAACTGTTCAAACCACTGATTCTCAATCCTCCTGATGCTGTCTGTGTCTGTTTAAATCAGTTCCTCATGTTGTGGTGACCTCAATCATAACTTTATTTTCTTTAACTTTATAACTTAATTTTTGCTACTGTTATGAATTGTATGTAATTATCTGATACAATGATATCTAACCCCTAAAGGAGTTACTACCTACAAGCTGAGAAGCATTGGATTAAAGAATACAACTTTTATTTCTCATTGATTGTTGATGTTAAGTGCATGATCACAGGGACAGCAGAGATGTATCTCCTAATGTTCGTTCTAGTTCATAGATGACGTCATGATATAATGTCCCGAGCTATCGTTCTCGCCGGCAAGAACACACTCGGACAAACAGATTCTTCTGCAGCAAAAAGCTTTATTGCTTCTTAAGGAGGGAAGACCCAGACCCCAGAAAATGGCATTGCTTATATAGCCCTCAGCCATGGCGTTTCAGCACCTGATGTGGTGTGTTAGCTCCTGATTCGTTGCTCGCCCATCACCCCATTACTACGCCCCGAGATGAGCAGTGACTAGGTGTGAGTTCACTCTCGCACCTGCGTACAAGGCTTGTTTACTAGTTAGGCCAGCGCCATCTTATAATGGCGATTGCTCACAGCACGGCTCTCCACAATATAAGTGTGACCTCATTATGGTATAGGGAATACATAATTTAAATTGAGTTACTTCTCTTATTCTGTTGAATACCATTAAACAGGCCATTCTTTAATGACCTAGCTATCTTTCAAATGTGCCTAAATCTAAGTAATAATATTTTATGTGTTAAGGCTGCAACAACGAATATTTGGGAAAAATATAAATAACGGGGCATTTCCAGGTATCATTGTAGAATTCCTGATTTACTTGATTCTAACATATGTAATGACTAATGATATCTATTGCACATCCTGATTAATAAAACACATGGAAATATCAAGAGCACAAGGAGCCTTCAGTTATTTTAAGATGATACTTAATAGTTATTTATATAGTATGTGGACTAGAATCAGTCATTTCGAAATTCACTCAGCATCCAATGTTAATTTTCATTCTTGTTAAAGACACTTAAGCAATGGGACAGAATTTCTGAAACAGTAATATCTTGTGGCATTGGATTGCATCTGAAGGAGCCTTACAGCTGTTCCTCTGATAAAGGATTATATTGTCACATCACTTTAGAAGAGCTTGGAGGTTCACTGAGAGCCTCAAAACTGATGATGATAATGAGCACTGTGACCCTCTAAAGAGGTTTGTGTGAGCAGGCTTCCCTAACCACATTTCACTCCCCCAAAACTTATACACACATTTGAACATTTCCCAGAACTAGTGCTTCACAGAAAAGAGTTCTGAAAATAGCACCTTCAGTTCATCTTAATCTCCATGTGTCACCAACAGTATCATAATTCCAAAACGGCAACTATCATTCCCAAATTAAACTTATGCATTATCCTTGTTCTTGAGAGCTAGATAAAGATTGAAACAAACTTAGAACATTTAAATCTTCTTCTTAATATAAATAAACTATCTCTTTTTGAGCTTAAATGTCATCGTTTGGAGGGTATATTAAAATGAGTGAAACTCATCTCATTTGAATTCATGTATATAACATGCAAATATAAAATATGCATAATATATATTTATATTATAAAATACTAGAACTAATTTCCTTTGTCTTTCTCATTTTAGTATATTCTAAATTTAGTGTTTGTTAACTCTCAGCTCTTGACTCACCAGGGAACAACCAATGCATTCCAAGAACTCAGAAACAAATTTATGTTGAATTCTACCCAAAAATTACTTCTCGTTTGCTTTTAAAAGGGATATGACAAATGATGTATTTGCTATTTGTCACTTAATTTAAGATGATTTCTTTAACGTAGCCATGAAGACTGATTATTAGACACGGGCAACATTAACAATGTAGTGGATAGACTGGGGAAACAAGCAATGTTTGCAGGGCAGGTGGTAGAAAAGAAGGCTGAGTGTCCCATGATCTGCATTTAATGTTGCTGAAACCATCAATGTCTGTGAGTAAATGAGCAATAAAGTAATCTACATATTTAGTACCCAAGCACTCCTCAGATTAATAAATTATATTTATATAGAGAGCATGCCTGTATCTGTAAATACAGTTCTTATGTGTCATGCTTGATTGAAAATCCCTCTACTTCCTAGCCTTAGAAAAGTACATGTTAAGGGCAGAGCAAATTGACTTAGGATTTCTTTCTTTTCTATTAAATTATATCTAGAAATACTTCTACCCAATGTTATAAATTTTGAATATTATATGAAATACTACATTGTTTTTCATATTTTATTGAAAAAAAAGTCTGCTATGAAGTACAGGATGTTCCATAAATAGTACTTGAAAAGTTCAATTTAAAAAAGTGCTGGAATGCAGCTTGCTTATCTCAGTTTTTCAAATGAGATTAGTAAGCTTTGCAAAAAAAGCCTTTCAAGAATGTGGTTTTTAATAATAGTGTCAAACGATAAAAACATTGTGCTTTTATCCTTGTCATTTATCATGCTCTATAAGGCAGAAGAGTTCTGGTTTGTTAAACATTAATTAAAATCACAAATTTACTTCTTGCTAGTATTGATGACGCTTTCATTGGTGAATTATTCATGATAACTAATAATAGTTTAGTTGCTCAGCTTCTCACTGTTTATAATGCGTGTAGTACATCATTTAGAATTTTGATCTTTCACACATTAAATTCCACATTTACCTTTCAGCCTTTATAATACTGAATAATCCTTCTTGTTTGAGAGGTCTATTGGAAGGCTTTATTCATAATCACAGTAGAGTAATCAACACTTAGGGCTATACATTTATAAATGTAAAATAATCTATGATAACACTAGCAGCTAGCCTACTGACTATTAAATATGCCCTCATCAGTTATAAATAATGGCATAGCAAATTTGATTTTAAGGTACCAGACCTTACAGTAGAGCTAAACAGAAAGGAAAAGGCACAGTTCGAAAGCTATGCTCAACTTCCAACGGTATTTGAAACCTTAAACGACACAGATAAGACCAGTAGAACTCTCTGTCTAGTAGATCCACAGTGATTCAGAAAAGATTCAGGCAAGAGTAAAACGTGGAGAGAAGTTTTAAACCTGAACTTTAAAGACAAGTGATTCAACTCTATAGCTTTTACACAAGACGACAGCTTAGGAACTTTGGGTGCAGTGTTGAAACTATATTAACTGATTTAAATCTTGTTTTTTTGGGTTTTCTGTTGTTGTTATTGTTGTTTTTTCATGTAAGAAGTTTCTGGTATCCAGTGGGTGGTTTTTTTTTTATTTTATTTTTTTGAGGTTTCTAAAGCAAAGGATGATATAGTTTGTTGGGCTACTAGCTTGTCTATCTTAGAAAAAAATTATCATCTTGAAACATATGTTGTCAAATGTCAAACTATATAAAGTAAGAGATAATGAGTATTAACTGACTGCTTATGTATTAGGCTTTGGTGGATATGTATAAAATAAGAGCCACCTTATGCCTGAATCAAGTGAATAGTCAGCTTTGGCAGTGGGCAGAATTTAAAATAATGTCAAAATACGCATCCCTCCAAGGATTAATCATTCCTCCAGCCCCATCTTTAGGCATTTAGAAAACTCATACTAGATTCTAATACTATTCTACTTACTTCTGGGACATGAGATTTACTAAACCAGAAGTGCTTCTCATATTCTCATGAAGCTCTGGTCTAGATCTTATTTGGGTTCTCTAGTATACGTATGCATCTTAGTCTCCCAACTGTGATATCCTTTCTTTGAAACAAGTCTGCATTTTTGCATTAAGGTAGAACATAGCAATTAAAGACAAAAATCCTTTTAGCTTACATTCCACTTTCATTTCTATTCTCTTTTATTTTATTGTCCCCAGAAACCAAATTAAGATGGTATTCTGATTCCCATTTCTCAATTGTATAAAGTTGTATCCTTTTTTGAGTTAGATTCTACTGCAAACCCAGTGCTCTACATGAACCATCATAGAATTTATTTCATTTCATTTTTCATGACACTTTGGAGGTCTTTATTTTCAGTTTACTTGGGACAATAACAACATGGACTGGTTCTTATCATGGTTGACATAGACAATACCTGTGACATAATAACACATGACTTTCCCCATTTTCTAGTGATTTCCTCTTTCAAATATATCATGATAAGGTAGATCAGTTATAATTTACACAAAGCATATGATATTAATTTGTCTGTTAGGGTTTGCTAAAGAAATAGAACCAATAGGAGAAAATATTTTCAGCGATAGCAGAAAGAGGGGTAAGAGGAGAGGGAAAGAAGAGGAGAAATGAGGACAGGAAGGATTATGTAGTAGAAAAGGGAAGAAGAGGGGATGACACCAGAATTTATTATGGGAATTACATTATGTAAGTATAGAGACTTGGAAGTTATGCAAGATGCAGTCTGCAATCTGAGGAATTGAGAAATCCAATAATGGGTCCATGTTCAAGTCTAAAATCCTATGTTAAAAATACTTGAGACTCAATTCCCAAGAAACTGCTGTGTACAAGACATAAAATTTCAAGTGCTCCCACTCTGAATTTCTGAAGCTTACAGACAAGACATTAGTGTCCTTGCTTCAGAAATGAAGTTTCTTTACTATTCCTGTAGTCTTTATACTGTGTATACTTTACTTTCGAGATAGTATTTCTTTCCTAAATGGATATAGGCAAATTTCACATTAAATCTTCTGATTAATGATATTATCTTAAGAAACGTTCATGTACATACTTATGATAACATCTTCTCATATGTCTTTCACTCATACAAGATGACATCTAAACTGCCTATCATTCTCAGTGTACCCTGAATTTGGCAAAGCATAGTCAGGAAAATACAGTTTGAAAACAAGGTAGAACTATCACCACAGATCTTAAAAAGTTAGTAAGACTTAAATATTAAGAATACAGTTTTTCTACTATTTAGAATAGCTAAATTATTTTAGTGCTTACTAAAATATCAATTAAGTAATTAATATGTTTTAGCAATTCCTATGGCAGTTACTGCTTCTTCTCAAAACTGTTCTTTAATCTTTATGTTTTTTTAATCTTTATAGTTTCCACAATTCTAAAAGCAGTAAGTAACATTTGAAGTTTATTAACACACTAGAAATTAATAATATAAAAGCATTCACCAACCATAAACTAATGATAAGCCCTATTCTTCAAGAAATACCTACATATTTCATTTAACACAAACAGGTTGAGATGGTGACAAGCTTTGTACCCTATGACTAGTGTGCCTTGTACTGCAAGGTGTTCTGATACTACCAGAGGAGAAAGGTAAACACCAACCTGGGTATTAATCTTTTGGTCTACAATGGAGACTTGCCTATATCATAGTGGTACAAAAATTTTAGAGTATCCAAACACTAACTGATCAGAGTTAAAGTCCATTTTATGATCAGAAATGCATTCTTGACATTTCTTGTGGGGCTAAGAACATAAGGCCATGGACTTAGTGGTAAACTAAGGGGTTAAAAAATACCACTTTTTTTCCTGCTAAAAGAGTATAGGAGCACAATGATTTGTAACTAGATTCTGCTATACTTGTAGGTCAGTACCTTGCTCAGCCATCATCAGAAAATCTTCCTCATTCCAAAGATGAGAATTAATACAGACTTATAACTGGACAGTCTTATAACATAGAGTGAGATATCTTGGAATACTCGATTGTAAATAAATTAAAACCCTCCACTTAGGGTTTATGAAACTATGTGCAGGAGAAAACAGAAAAATTCAAAGAACCACTGGGAAAATACATGGCAAAGGAAAAAAGCAGTATTTGACATAACAGACACACATTTAGATTCTCAGAGTTTGTGGCACTATATACTTGTCCTACACAAGCCCACATCAAATGGGTTTCTAGTACGGGGGGGGGGAGTAGAAATGAGCTTCCATCCTAAGTCCAGAAGCTACCAGAAATCATTTTCACAAAGGATCAATTCATCTATTCTAATGAAGTACCTCTTGGTATACAGCTTAGTCAGCTGTACACCAATCCTGATTTAAGACTTAATGCTTAATTTAAGGGTAGGCTACATGCCCATCAGTAGATGACAACACAAAATGGTATTTTTGAAGATGTTTTGTCATATAATGCTTTGTTTGGATTTTTCTAACTCATAGGTCTTTTGTTTGTATATTATTGTTCTCATATTTGTGTTTTTAGGGGTTTTGTGTATGTCTTTCATTTTACTCTGGCCTGTTATTTTTAATCATCTTGTTTGTTATACTAAAGAGAGAAAGAAAGTACAGAATGGGGTAGGTTGGGAGGTTGGGATGTATGGCGGTACTGGGAGTAGATAAGGGGGAAAATAATGATCAGAATATGTTATTAAAAATCTATTTTCAATAAATATTATTAAATGACCACCTACTGCATGTGACTTTCTTTGTCTTGAGATTATATCTGGTAAACACATGCAAGTGAACTTGAGTTTTATAAGTTTGGTAACTATATAGCTTCTTGCTATAGGTCTTGCTACATTTGCCATGAGTAAGTTTGTCTCTGTGTGGATATTAGAAATTAAACTTGTGTCCATTGGTTACACTCTTCTGCCTGATTTCAAAACAGACTATTAAATCTAAAAGCAAGTTGTATTCACCTGATGTAAGTGTCTTCTTGGAGGCTTAATGCTAAATAAGCTCATCATTCCTAGTTCTTTTTTAACTCTGGCTGGCTGGTTCAAGTCAGCAGTTCCGACTCTCCAATCTGACTGATTCGATCTGAGTTTTCACAGGTCCTCACCGAATTGCTCTTCTTGGTCTCAAACTATCTCTGTTGATTTGTTATAATCTTTGGGATCCATATTAGTTTCTGACTTCAACTGCCTCTGTTGCCCTAACTGAGCAGAACTGATATCAACTACACTACACTGCTTCCTTAGCTGATTGACCTTAACTCAAGTGAATGAACAGAAGTGACTGAATTTGTTCTCTGTTCTCTGCACTGCTCTTAAATCAACTCTCTTTCTTTACTTGGGTGGGTGTATCCTTCACCTGACTCATTCTATCAAGTCTTTCTCTGATTTGTTACTTTGCCTCTCAATTAGATGTCTCTTCCAAACATGGCTGCTTCCATTCACAAATTAACGTTACCAACGTGACTTGGAGTTAAAGGTGTGTACTAAGGCTGTTTGTATTCCAGGCAGAGTAGTCATGTCACTGGATTAAAATCCCTAACAACTAAATCTTCTTTGAGGACAGCCAAAACATTGCAAGTCGTAAATGCTTCCCAACATATACACAGTAAGAGCGCTCACATAGATCTGGTTGGAGTCTTACAGTTAATCAAAGGAAAATTTTAAAGCTTAAAAGTACATTGGTTCATTCTGTTTTCATTTTATATATCATAACCATGATGTTACAATTTAAAGTCTTGGGAAAAAGATTTATAAAATGTTTTATTTGTATCTTTTATACAACAAATATAAATAAAATATACTTCATGCCTGATTCTTCACTGGGCAAGTACCATGACAAAGCCTTGATGGTTTAAGTAACAGTTTAACCAGCTAATTTATTATACAGGACAAGAGACACATCCTTAAGTGAAGTACTAAAATCAGTGGGCCAGAACACTCTAAGAACTGCTTTTTAATGAATAAAGCCATCACCTCCAGTTTAGAAATATGTGTCTCTACTTAGGTATTTGATTTACTTATCATGACAACTGAGCATTTACAATTATATTTGGAGGACAAAGTCAGTACTAAAAAATAAAACTTTACCATGCAATTCAAAACTATTTTTCTATGATCCCCAAGAATATGTCCTATTTTTTGCATGCAAAAATACATCAAAATCATTGGATTTTAAAAAGAGGATTGAACTGAGTAAACTCAAATGGTTTAGAAGCACCTAAGGAAATGTTCAACATCTTTAGACATAAGGGAAATGTAAATCAAAATAACCCTGAGATTCCCCCTCATACCAGTTGCAATAGCTAATATCAAAAACGTAGGTGACAGTAGATGCTGGCAAGGATGTGGATAAAAACCACACCTCCATTGTTGGTAGGATGGCAAACTGTCTAGTAGTTCCTCAGAAAATTGGACATAGTACTATGTGAGAACCCAGCTATATCACTCCTGGGCATGGACCCAAAATATGCTCCAACATATAACAAGGACACATGTTCCCCTATGTTCATAGCAGCCTTATTTATAATAGTCAGGAGCTGTAAATAACCTAGATGTCCTTTAATACAGTAATGGATACAGAAAATGTAGTGTATTTTCACAATGGATTACTACTCAGCTATTAAAAACAATGAGTTCATGAAATTCTTAGGCAAATGGGCAGAATTAGAAAATACCATCCTGAGTGAGGTAACCCAGTCACAAAAAACACACAAGATGTGCACTTACTGATAAGTGGATATTAGCCCCAAAGCTTGAAATACCCAAGATGAAACTCTCAGACCATATGAAGCTCAAGAAGAAGGATGACCAAAGTGTGGATGCTTCAGTTCTTCTTAGAAGGGGGGGACAAAAGAGTGAAGGGATGAAATACAGAGACAATGTGTGGAGCAGAGACAAAAGGAAAGGCTATCCAGAGACTGTGCCACCTGAGCTTCATCCCATATACAGTTACCAAACCCAGAAACTATTGTGGATGCCAAGAAGGCTTGCTGATAGGAGCCTGATATATCTGTCTCCTGAGAGGCTCTGCCAGAGCCATACAAATACAGAGGTGGATGCTCATATCCAACCATTGGACTGAGCATGGGGTCCCCAATGAAGAAAGTTAAAGAAAGGACTGAAGGAGCTAAAGGGGTTTGCAACCCATAGGAAGAACAACAATATTAAACCACCAAACACTCCAGAGCTCCCAGGGATGAAACCACCAACCAAAGAGTGCACATGGAGGTTCCTATGGCTCCAGCCACTTATGTAACAGAGGACGGCCCTTATTGAACACCAATGGGAGGAAAGGCTCTTGGTCTGGAGAAGGCTCAATGCTCCCGTGTAGGGTAATATCAGAGCAGGGAGCCAGGAGTGGATGATTGGGTGGGGGAGCATCCTCATAGAAGCAGGACAAGGGAGGATGGGATAGTGGATTTCAGGAGGGGAAATTGAAAAATTGATAACATTTGAAAATTAAATAAATAAAATATGCAAAAAAATGTAAGGAAAAAAATGAAAAAAAATCACACAAAAGAGTAGAATGAAATTGTGAAATATACCACACGGTGCATTTATATCTGGGCATATTTGTAGTGGGCTATATCTTCCTTCATTATTATATGCTTCTCCATGAGCATTGTTGCTACACTCACAATAGTTGGGAAGTCTTCATAAAGAGATGAATGGATAATGAAAATCTCCTACACAATGTCATTTACCTATAAAGAAAAATTAAATCATAAACTTTTCATAAAAACAGATTTGCGAAGCTAGAGAAAGTACCTAAGGAGCTAAAGGGATCTGCAACCCTATTGTTGGAACAACATGATGTACTAACCAGAACCCTGGAGCTCTTGTCTCTAGCTGCATATGTATCGAAAGATGGCCTAGTCGGCCATCAATGGAAAGAGAGGCCCATTGGACTTGCAAACTTTATATGCCCCAATATAGGGGAATGCCAGGGCCAAAAGAATGGGAATGGGTGGGTAGGGAAGTGGGGGGCGCTATGGGGGACTTTTGGGATAGTATTGGAAATGTAATTGAGGAAAATATGTAATAAAAATATAAAATAAATAAATAAAAAAAAAACAGATTTGCAAACAATCATTCTCCAAAAATATATTAGTCGTATCTAATGAAATGTTGTACTAGTAGTTATATTTATAATCTAAAAAAAATAAGAAAAATAACCATATATTTTCTATATACATATTTTCCCAAATATTTTCACTTATGATACTTAGACTAAAACCGAGGATCTTATGTGTTAGGCAAACAAAATACCATTTGAGCTATATCAGTTATTGGGTTATGTTCTTATGATATAGTCTAGGCTATGTTATGTCTCCCAATCTTCTGCTTCAGCTTTTTTTTTTTTGTATGTTGAACTACATAATTTTCCCCTTCATTTTTCCTTAATATTTTCCAATGAAACTGGAGAAATTGCTAATGAAAACAGAAATACAATGGTAAATACAATTACCCAGAAGGTACACATAGGACAGTAAGTCGTTATTTTATTTTACTAATAAGAATAATAGATGCCATCTAATCTTATGGAGTGCTTACTGTGAAATAGGTACCAATCAAAACTGCTGCTAACAATTGTCTCTAAACAGTACACTATTAAGTAATTGAACAAAAAAAAGCTGTTAAATTAAAGAGAGAGAGAGAGAGAGAGAGAGAGAGAGAGAGAGAGAGAGAGAGAGAAAATTCTTGTCTATATTTTGAGGAGAAGCAAATTAAGCTTTAAAAACTGAACATAATTAGTAGAACTGGAATTCCAACCCAAGACACATGATACCAGAGATAAACCCATCAATTTTAAGTGTCTTCTATGAATGCCTAACATAGGCATCCTATCCACAGTTTATCAGGTTTGCTCATGGTAGATAGGCTACCACAACCTAATTTTTCAAGGAACCCCATGCAATACACAGAAAGTGTTAAACATAACACAACTGTTCACCGACTTGTCTTGTCTGACCATCTTTAAATCTGACATTAAGTCATGTGCCTAGCTGAATCCCATGCTTGTTCAATCTATGTAAATGAACAGCTTTATAACATTCACACATTAGGTTAAGCACATAGTCCACCTCAGAATATGTATATGAACTCTGTAATTTATTTTCTTTTTTCAGATTTTCCCTCTCCTACTGCTAATCCCTCCCACATACCATTCTTTCACTTTCAGATCTTTAGCCAATTTTTTCATTAAATATTATTTTATGCACATGTGTAGACACATGCACAAATATATATTCCTACATATAAACAGTTGAATCCATATAATGTTAATCGAGTGTGTTTCAGAGCCTAATCTTTGACACTGGAGAAAATATGGGTGTGTTTGTTCCTAGGGATTGCAATACCTCTAGTTCCCAATTTTTCTCGTTGTCTATCTTTCTTTGAGTAAGGGTGTGGTCTCTTGGGCTTTTTCTAAATCTCTGTATGCCCATTGTTGTCCTTGCTCATCTCACATTTGGGCATTTATGTTGGTAAAACTTTATATATGTAGCTTCTAATATTATTAGGGGACATAATCTTATTGCAAAATGGGATTTTCTGGCTTGCATGATCAATCAGAAAATAATGTGTTTTTGCAATTTCTTAGATTTCTGCAAATTTGGTATTTAAATAGAAAATATATCCTCATCTGCCTTGTGTATGGCAAGCAGAGCTTCTTACAGAGTTGGTATTTCCTCAGGTTTGTTTGTTTTGTTTTGGTTGGTTGATTTTTTATTTAATTCATAAAATAATGAGGATTTCTTCCAAAGCAGAGAGACCGTCCCACATATTACTTGTGGTTAGCAATGTATTGTTGAATGAGTATAAGAATAAAGACTTCATTTCTTTATTTCTTTCTGTATATAAATATCATTCGATTATGGAATGCATTTAAGTAAAGGAAAAATTGTGTTGAGTATTTTCAACATATTTGTTCTCCTCGTTGTTATTTTGTAAATCCATTTTTTTCTTAGGATTTGTGAAGTGATGAGAGGTAGTTTTCTTTACCCTTTGTAATTAGCCATTAGAGCTTCTCTCCAGTATACCTGCTGCCTGGACCTTTGGCCCATCAGGAACGTAACTCCAGGGGTCAGACCTTCAGTGTTTGAAATAATGCTCTTGAATTGGAAAACTAATTAACCTTTAGCTGGTTATTTTCTGCTCAGAACTTCAGTTTCCTGGCTTCCAAAGGAAAGTAATTGGTGGTGCTTTTCATCTCTGGCTATGTTATTTGTATTAAAAAACAGTTAAAATCTAAAACAATCCTTGTCATTGAATGGATTAGATTACATGATCACTTTGTAATTTAGTTCATTTTTAATATTTCTGGATAAAAAGAAGATGTATAATTATTCCATATAGAATCATTTATCAATTATCAAATGTGTCTGATCATTCTAGACCTGCCATATAGCCAAATGATATAGTTGTCCTGCACCTGGTTTTAGCTGATAGGTCTTCTGACTACACTTACTTCTATGCTTTTCTTTTTAACCCAATTTTCTCTAAATAATATTCTAGTAACATTTCCTCAAAAGTTGCTATGAGTTAGCATCTAATAAAAATACCAGAACTAGGCCTACTTATTACATTTTTAAGTCAAATCACATGTACATAACCAATCTTATATTGTGAATTGTGCAAAAATTAATATACTCCTAAAGAAAGGTGAACTGCAGGATATTTAGTACCAAAAAGTATATAAATATACCATTTATGAAATTGTTATTATTAAAATTATGGAAGAAATATATAATCGCAAGATAAAATTTACTAAGGCTGATTTAGTGAAAATATACCTTTTAGAGGTGAAAATTTCAAAAAAAAATCAAGCATTAGTTAAAACCTATAATTTTTTAATAATCTCAAAATTATCAACATTCATTTATTCTTCTGATTAATTACCCCAAATTTGGGTTGCTTTATTCTTTTCTTGATTATATTATTTTCTTTAATATTGTCCAGAAATGAAGATCACCCCACTTCACTACATTAATATTTGCTACTTACAGGCTGATTGCAATGTTATGAAAGTTGGACTACCCAAAAATAGTTGAAAGACAGAGAGGGCACTAAATAGTTCTCTCCAAATCCATCCAGATGTGGGGATCTTCCTTTGAAATGCCAAATGCTTGATTTTGAATGCCCTATTAATATATACTTAGAGTGTTGATGAGCTACATTCTAATATAAATTGTGAATTGTTTGCTGTAGACTTCAAATTCAGTTCTAATTACAATGTAGTCAACTCTTGATTATCTATTGTAACGGGGCATAAGCAGCAGATATAAAATTCACAAAAATTCCCTATTTTGATCCCTAAATGATTCCTATTTCATTTTCACACTCAACCTTTATTTGCCCTCCACAACCATTTACCTCTCACTAATGCACAATGAATATCACAATACACTAATTGTAAGATATCATTGTTAGTATGAGCCCTATCAACGTTTGAATATTTAAAATGCTATTTGATATTTCTAAGTCTGCATAATAAAAAAGAGATTTGAATTTGTAACTGAAAACACTCCAAAGAAACTTCTGTTAAATATTTGTGACATGTAATAATGTAGGCTTATTATATATTCAAGAAAATCACTATGACTATTCAGGATACAGGCATACATCTATATAGATTTATCTGGCTTACAAAGAAGTTTAGAATTGACTGGATCTATGTTATAAAAACTGGTTTTCCTTTCTATTGTTTAAGTTAGGTGACAACATGAAAAAATTTTCCCTTACTTTAAATTTAAGGTCATCCATTATGGACAATTAATTGAAAGAATATAATATAAATACAAAAAATGACATTTTCTTCCTTTTAGAACTAGACAGCAAATAAATGTAAAAAATACCTTTGTGTTAAATTTTGATTAAAAAAATTCGTTAACCATGGGTTAAATCAAAATATGGGTAAATTATTTTAGGAAATGAGGGATTCAGCAAGAACTTCGTGTCAATATTGGACAACATATTGACTACTGAGCATACAGTTTATGTAGACCTAATATATTGAATAAAAGATTTGCCAGAAAGTTGCTCAACGTGGAAAACTTAAAATAGGTAGTAGTAGAAGGAGTATGCATACCACCCAAATTGCAAAACACATGCGTGAGTCATCAGCAGTACTAAGTTTTCATTAGAATGTACATGCCAATTTTTTTCCTATGAAGTTTGACTGTAGAATAAGAAAGATACTAATTAGTCATTTTTAGAGTGCAAAGAAGAACTACATATTCTGTAAGGTATGTTGTACAGCAAGTATTACAACTTTTAGTGAATGAATCAACAACTAACTCTCTGTGATTACCACTTGCCATTCTCCAGACAGCTAAGTCTCAACAAATTATTCCATCTCCAAAGAAAAACAGAGTCAAATCTTAAGGTATATCTTATTGAAGTCATCTTCTGAGGATGGCATTCACATCTGTTGTAATGTGTTGGTTGGATTTTGAATGTGTATTTTGCCCAGTCATTTCCTCCTCTCAGCTGTATCCATTTCTACTTCTGTAGGCATTTGTTCAACTATTGTATCCCACTGCAAATCTGACTTACTGTTGAATATCATTTTAGAAAGTGCAGATATTAAATACAAAACTAAAAAGTTTTCACAGTCTAGTAATAAGTACAAATAGGCAATATATATTAAAAAGAGTGTATATACTTTTTCCCAATAATGTCATTTACTTTATGTGTGAGAGATAATGGTATTAAAGAGTGAGGAGAGAGTGGATTGAGGGAGAGAGGGAGTGAGGGAGAAAGAGAGAGTAAGAGCAAGTAAGAGAGAGAGAAAGAGAGAGAGAAAGCACAAGAAAGAGACAACTTTTAATTTAGCATCTAGCCTTCAAGGGATATTAGACCTTTTTTAAACAGACCAGCTCTCTTGGTTATTGCTCCAGAATAATTTGGTTTTTTTTTTCTCTTTCTCTTTTTTTTTAATTGGATATTTTCTTTTCTTTTTTTTTAATTTAATTTTTTCAGGTTTATATTTTTTAATTTATTATTATTTTTTTGATTGTTAGGTATTTTCATTTACGTTTCCAATGCTATCCCAAAAGTCCCCTATACCCCGCCCCACTCCCCTATCCACCCATTCCCACTTCTTGGCCCTGGCGTTCCCCGGTACTGAGGCATATAAAGTTTGCAAGACCAAGGGACCTCTCTTTCCAATGATGGCTGACTAGGCCATCTTCTGCTACATATGCAGCTAGAGACAGGAGCTTTATTTACATTTTAAATGTTATCTCCTTTCCCCGTTTTCCCTCTTCCTGGAAACTCCCTATATCATCCTCCCTCTCCCTGCTTCTATGAGGGTGTTCCTCCAACGACCCACCCACCCTCCATTCCCCAGCCTTCATAGGGCCAAGGACCTCTCCTTCCATTGATGTCTGGCAAGGCCTTCCTCTGCTACATATGCAGCTAGAGCCATGTGTACTCCTTGGTTGATGGCTTAGTTCCTGGTAGCTCTGGGGTATCTGGTTGGTTGATATTATTGTTCTTTCTATGGGGTTACAACCCCCTTCAACTCCTTCAGTGCCTTCTCTAGCTCATTTATTGGGGACCCTGCTCTCAATCCAGTGATTGGCTGTGAGCATCCACCTCTGTATTTGTAAGGCTCTGGCATGGCCTCTCAGGAGACAGCTACATCAGAATCCTGTCAGCAAGCACTTCTTGGCATCCACAATAGTGTCGGGGTTTGGTGACTGTATATGGGATGAAACCCCAGGTGAGACAGTCTGTGGATGGCCTTTCCTTCAGTCTCTGCTCTACATTTTGTCTCCATATTTGCTCCTGTGGGTATTTTGTTCCCCTTCTAAGAAGAACTGAAGTATCCACACTTGAGCTTCATGTGGTACGTAAATTGTATCTTGGGTATTTGGAGCTTTTGGACTAATATACACTTATCTGTGGGTGCATACCATATATGTTCTTTTGTGATTGTGTTATATCACTCAGGATGATATTTTCTAGTTCTATCCATTTGCCTATGAATTTCATGAATTTTTCATTTTTAATAGCTGAGTAGTACACCATTGTATAAATGTATCACATATTCTGTATCCATTTCTTTGTTGAAGGATATCTGGGTTCTTTCCAATTTCTGGCTATCTAAATAAGGCTGCTATGAACATAATGGAGTATGTGTCCTTGGGTTTTTCTATCCATAAATTTCCAATTCACCAACAAAAGGCTCTTAAGATGTCTTAGTCCATGTAAGCACTTGAAGTTGCACATCTGAGAAGTTTCAGATGAATTTTGTGATGCAGAGGTGACAAACAAACACGTAAGAGAATAAAAGCTTTAAGTTGCAATCCATGTGAAGTATTAAGGAACTGTGTGATGGGAAGCAAGGAAGCAGAGTGGTGCTAATGCATCCAGAAGAGAGAGAAAGAGGGAAGAAAAAATGATTGTCATTAAATCTCATCCCAATAATGGAAGAGGTAATAAAAATACATTTCATGCAAAACTTTATAAATATTCTAATACCTACCATAGGGTAGTGTAGGTGAAAGATATAGCCTCTGCAAGAATCTCATTAATGAATAAATACAATTGTCAGTCTTTCTAAGAAGGGCCAGAGAACATATGCTGACTCTACACCATGTTTTAGCACAAAGCACAATGGTACTTTGCTCTCATATTGAAAAATATTTCTATACAGAGAAGGAAAAATCTGTAGAGATTTGCATGAGCCCATCACAGCTGTGCCAGCATATGGCAAGCTGATTAATACATGTGTCAGTAGTAATAATGAGCCATGAGAAAATGCTATTTATGTAAACTGTTTATTTTTGAAATGTTGGGTTCTTTTCTTCCACTCTGTTTTTAAATTTTCCTTATTTATCATAAATCTAGAAATATTAGGACTTGGTGATATAGGTCAGTAGCAGAGTGCTTGCCTGTCATGCACATGTCTTCTGGTTCACAGCCTCACTACTTAGTTGTAGAGAACTTAATAGCATGCACAGATGCTGAGCTGTGTTTCTATCATTGTAAAAAGGAGACTTCAGTTTTTCCAAAAAGTGATTATATTAAAAGTTTAGGAAATGAATAAGCATAGTCCACATATTCTGACTAATGACCAATTTGGATTTTTTTCAATTTGCTTTTACATTCTTATATTAAGGACACCATATATCAACTATGATACTCACACGTGCAACATTTCATTCAAAAATATAAAGTAAAATATTACTCTTTTCTAAATGCTAATGTACATTACTTTTGCAGTATAAAGAAGTTTGATATTAGGGTCCTTTCAGCAAAATCTTGCTGGCATGTGCAATAGTGTCTGGGTTTGGTGGCTGATTATGGGATGGATCCCCAGGTGGAGCAGTCTCTGGATGGTCCATTCTTTGGTCTCAGCTCCAAACTTTGTCTCCTTAACTCCTTCCTTGGGTATTTTGTTCCCCATTCAAGGAGGGATGAAGAATCTACACTTTAGTCGTCCTTCTTCTTGAGTTTCATGTGTTTTGAAATCTTATTTTCGGTATTCTAAGTTTCTGGGCTAATATCCACTTATCAGTGAGTGCATATCATGTGAGTTCTTTTGTGATTGGGTTAACTCACTTAGGATGATACACTCCAGACCCATCCATTTGCCTAAGAATTTCATAAATTTGTGTTTTTAATAGCTGAGTAGTACTCCATTGTGTAAATGTACCACATTTTCTGTATCCGTTCCTCTGTTGAGGAGCATCTGGATTCTTTCCAGCTTCTGGCTATTATAAATAAGGCTGCTATGAACATGGTCGAGCATGTGTTCTTATTACCAGTAAGAAAATCTTCTGGATATATGCCAAGGAGAGGTATTGCTGGATCCTCAGGTAGTACTATGTCCAATTTTCTGAGGAACCACCAGACTGATTTCCAGAGTGGTTGTAAAGCTGGCAATCCTACCAGCAATGGAGGAGTGTTCCTCTTTCTCCACATCCTCGCCAGCATCTCCTATCACCTGAATTTTTTATCTTAGCCATTCTGACTGGAATGAGCTGGAATCTCGGGGTTGCTTTGATTTGCATTTCCCTGATGATTAAGGATGTAGAACATTTTTTCAGGTGCTTCTCAGCCATTCCTTATTCCTCAGTGGAGAATTCTTTGTTTATCCCTGTGCCCGATTTTTTAAAATATTTTTTATTATGTATTTTCCTCAATTACATTTCCAATGCTATTCCAAAAGTCCCCCATAACCTCCCCCCCACTTCGCTACCCACCCATTCCCATTTTTCTTGGCCCTGGCGTTCCCCTGTACTGGGGCATATAAAGTTTGTGTGTCCAATCGGCCTCTCTTTCCAGTGATGGCCGACTAGGCCATCTTTTGATACATATGCAGCTAGAGTCAAGAGCTCCGGGGTACTGGTTAGTTCAGAATGTTGTTGCATCTATAGGGTTGCAGATCCCTTTAGCTCCTTGGGTACTTTCTCTAGTTCCTCCATTGGAAGCCCTGTGATCCATCCAATAGCTGACTGTGAGCATCCACTTCTGTGTTTGCTAGGCCCCGGCATAGTCTCACAAGAGACAGCTATATCTGGGACCTTTCAGCAAAATCTTACTAGTGTATACAATGGTGTCAGCGTTTGGAAGCTGATTATGGGGTGGATCCCTGGATATGGCAGTCTCTAATTTGTCCATTCTTTCGTCACAGCTCCAAACTTAGTCTCTGAAACTCCTTCCATAGGTGTTTTGTTCCCAATTCTAAGAAGGGGCACAGTGTCCACACTTTGGTCTTCATTCTTCTTGAGTTTCATGCGTTTAGCAAATTGTATCTTATATCTTGGGTATCCTAAGTTTTGGGCTAATATCAACTTATCAGTGAGTACATATTGTGTGAGTTCCTTTGTGATTGTGTTACCTCACTCAGGATGATGAACTCCAGGTCCATCCACTTGCCTAGGAATTTCATAAATTCATTCTTTTTAATAGCTGAGTAGTACTCCATTGTGTAAATGTACCACATTTTCTGTATCCATCCTCTGTTGAGGGACATCTGGGTTCTTTCCAGCTTCTGGCTATTATAAATAAGGCTGCTATGAACATAGTGGAGCATGTGTCCTTCTTACCTATTGGGACATCTTCTGGATATATGCCCAGGAGAGGTATTGCGGGATCCTCCAGTAGTACTATGCCCAGTTTTCTAAGGAACCGCCAGACTGAATTCCAGAGTGGTTGTACAAGCTTGCAATCCCACCAGCAATGGAGGAGAGTTCCTCTTTCTCCACATCCTCGCCAGCATCTGCTGTCACCTGAATTTTTGATCTTAGCCATTCTGACTGGTGTGAGGTGGAATCTCAGGGTTGTTTTGAGTTCCATTTCCCTGATGATTAAGGATGTTGAACATTTTTTCAGGTGCTTCTCAGCCATTTGTTATTCCTCAGGTGAGAATTCTTTGTTCATTTCTGAGCCCCATTTTTTAATGGGGTTATTTGATTTTCTGGAGCCCACCTTCTTGAGTTCTTTATATATATTGGATATTAGTCCCCTATCTGATTTAGGATAGGTAAAGATCCTTTCCCAATCTGTTGGTGGTCTTTTTGTCTTATTGACAGTGTCTTTTGCCTTGCAGAAGCTTTGCAGTTTCATGAGGGTCCATTTGTCAATTCTCGATCTTACTGCACAAGCCATTGCTGTTCTATTCAGGAATTTTTCCCCTGTGTCCATATCTTCAAGGCTTTTCCCCAGTTTCTCCTCTATAAGTTTCAGTGTCTCTGGTTTTATGTGAAGTTCTTGATCCACTTAGATTTGACCTTAGTACAAGGAGATAGGAATGGATCAATTTGCATTCTTCTACATGATAACAACCAGTTGTGCCAGCACCATTTGTTGAAAATGCTGTCTTTCTTCCACTGGATGGTTTTAGCTCCCTTGTCGAAGATCAAGTGACCATAGGTGTGTGGGTTCATTTCTGGGTCTTCAATTCTATTCCATTGGTCTACTTTTCTGTCACTATACCAGTACCATGCTGTTTTTATCACAATTGCTCTGGAGTAAAGCTTTAGGTCAGGCATGGTGATTCCACAAGAGGTTGAAAGGACCCTAATATAGCTGTCTCCTATGAGGCTATGCCAGTGCCTGGCAAATACAGAAGTGGATGCTCACAGTCATCTATAAGATGGAACACAGGTCCCCCAATGGAGAAGCTAGAGAAAGCACACAAGGAGCTGAAGGGATGTGCAACCCTATAGGTGGAACAACAATATGAACTAACCAGTACCCCCAGAGCTTGTATCTCTAGCTGCATATGTAGCAGAAGATGGCCTAATTGGCCTTCATAGGGAAGAGAGGCCCCTTTGTCTTGCAAACTTTATATGCCCCAGTACAGGAGGAATGCCAGGGTCAAGAAGTAGGAATGGGTGTGTAGGGGAGCAGGAAGTGGGGAGGGTATAGAGGACTTTTGGGATAGCATTGGAAATGTAAATGAAGAAAATATCTAATAAAAAATTGAAAAAAAAGTTTGATATTAATTTAAATACACAAATAACTAGCACTATCCTCTTTTAGACACTAGGCATGCATTTTCAATGAGTTTATAGTACCCCAAGCAGTCCACATTATTTGTGAGGCCCAAAATTTCTTATAGATCACAATAAAGTTTTGTTAATCATCCTCAAACCAAAAAGAAATATGATGTATCTAGGCAAAGGTAAATATTATAGAAGTTAGAAACTAGGAAAAATAAATATTAACCAAATTCCAGGAAAATCACATTCTGAAGCATAAGATTTATTAAGTCTGAAATAACGTGTGTTCCAGGAAAGGCCTGCAGATCTTGGTACAGGAGAAACTAACAGAAGTAGATTATGTATCAATTATGGAGTTGCTCAATGAGAAAGGAAGGTATATATACATATCAGATATTAATTTAGAGTTAATGGTACGAATACCTATTAGAATGTTAAATACTGAGAATGGTCACTAATTAAAATTAAGGACTTTCAATAAAATTTGAATATCAGATAACAATGCATAATTTGGAACACAGTCATACCAAAACATCTCATTTTACCCAACCTTAATTGCTTGCAGTATCTACTCTGTGTTTACTTGGTAAATCGTGTGACTCTTTTCTGTTCAAGTGCCAAGTATCAAGTGGATATGTTCCTAAACCCTGTTATCTCTTTGACCGCTCATGGGTCTTGCACAACATTTTTTTGTATGTAAAATTAATTTCCATGTTAAGTAACACATTTAAACTGGAGACTTAAACTGGAGACAGCTAAACTACTAACTATTTAATTCTTTCCTCTCTATCTCTTCTGTACCATCATCACTCCTGTCTCCTACATTCATTTTTTCTTTGTTGTCATAGAAACAATTCAGAAAGAAAAGTGCAACTAAAATCACACACAAGAGCATGTGCGTAGGCACACTCTGAACTATTCCTAAACAATGCAACAGGATGCTTTAGGAACCTTAAGGATTTAAAGAATAGAGAAACCTTAAACTTTGCCCACATCGTCTTGCAAATTGTTAATAATTTAGGATTTATAGGTAGACAGATATATAAATAATATAAAGCAAGAAATGATTGGATCTCTTATTTTTTGATTAACAAATAACATATCTGTCATTCTGATGATAATTAACTTCAATTTTATTGCTTCTATTAATCACTTTTAAATAAATACTTAAATAAAATTAACTATAATTTTCAACAAGAATTTCTGGGATAAGAAATTTATAAATATAATGTGATTCTATAAGTTAGGCTAGTCCCCTGGGTATGAGAAGTACTATCTCTTGTTTTCTGCTTTGGTTCCTGGTATACTCTATCACACTAATAATTATTCCTAATGGTTATAACCCACTTGCCACCTACAAGTTTGGATGGTGAATCAATGATAGACATAATGCTTTTAGACTTTTTCCTGACAAAAATTGATAGTTTCAGAAAGTATTGAGTTTTTTAATAAAGTGATCCTCTTACAACCCCCAGTTCTATACTACAAATAGTATGTGGTTTCCATAAATTAGATAAATCAATATTAATTATGCAATATCAATATTAAGATCCAGAATAGCACTGTCTTTAGGGTTCATAATGTATCCCTCATTTGTGTCATTAATAATTTTTGCAACAATTAGAGAGAGCAAGAGGAACACATAAGGAAGCTTTTATGTAAATTTTTTGTAAGTACCTTTTCTATTAACTTGAGTTTCTAATGTTTGATTAGAAAAAAACTATTTATCTGAGATACTAATTTATGCCCCCTTGCAGTTTGAACCAAAAGTAATTGTTTCATTTGATTTATTCATTTTTTTCTGGGTAGGAGGTAACACAGACATGGATTTTTGCTTTAATTTAATGAGTATATGAACATAATTATTTTCCATTATTAAATTAAATGTAGCTATGGTGTCTACCACAAAATGAAAGTCAATATTGTATGGACATTATCAGTTAGTGTGTTTTTCTTATGCAAGCAACCAAAACAGAGTGTCACATGCTCATGAATTCAAAGTGCCAGGGATGCCCCTGGTCTCACTTTGTAAAATAATCAAAAAAAGTATTCTTTTCAATATATCCTTTTCATATGCAATTCCCATTTTCCCATCCCATAGATTCCCTGTGTCATCTTTCTTCTGCTCCCTTGCTGACTCACATCTTCCCTGAAAGCCCATCGTGCCCTCAGATCACATGTAACTCATTACTCTCCCTCCCATCTGTTCTACTTGACTAAACATCTCCTCTTGGGTCCCCTTTGTCTTCATACGTTTTATTTTATGTAGCAAAATGATTTCCACCTTCATCTATTTTCCTGGAAATGTCATGATTTCACGCTTTATGACTAAATAAAGCATTAATTTGTATGTACACAGTTCTAAACCCATTCATTCATTGATAGGCTTATAGCCTGATCAATTTCCTAACTATTGTCAATAGTTCAGTATTGATATAAATTCTTCTCATATTGTATTCCAGTGTATTTAGAGTTCCTCCCTAAGTTTCAGTTTTAGTCTCTGTAATATGTTCTCTGTTCATGTCTTGAGTTTCTTACTTCATCTGTTTCTGTTTGATTACTCTATTTAGTCTCTAAGCCTTTATAAAACTGGAACTCAATTTCTTTTCTGTTACATCATTGTTCTTAATAATTTTGTGGTTGGCGTTGAAGAATTGTGAGCTTATAAAGGTGTTTTACTGGTTTATTTTCTTCACACGTGTGTATATATTTTGTTTTGAAAAGTTAAGATACCTTTCCCCTGAAGTTCTATCCCCTTTCTATAATTCTATCTGCTTATCTAATTTTTCTGTGAGTCTCACAGTGTATTGTCTTCATGTGCCTATTTTCTTCAATATTCTTGTTACAGGAGAGTAGAAACTACTGCAGTATTAATAACTATACTTATTTAGCAATATTCATTGGGTTAACTTTAAGTAGAAGACATTTGCATCCTTTTTAAAAGTAAACAGTTTGTACCAGTGTGGTGATTAACAAAAAGTAGTTCCTAAAATTTTAGAATTTATGGTATCATTGTTTTTTCACGAAGGAGAGTAACTATGAAGGAGATTGCAAGTGTGTGGATTTGAGAAAAATCTTTAACTCACATGAAGAGTATGTGGAAAAAGGGATATTGAAAATAACCTAACCAGGGAAATTGTAGGAAACAAATGATTGAAGTACAAAAGTATAAATAAAACTTCATAAGGATTTCGCTTTTGCCTTTCCCTGGTTTGCCCTTTGTGGCAGTCACTCTAGGTGTAGGTGGTCCAGAAATCACAGAAGTTAATTGCATATGTCCTTCCTGTTCACAGGGATTTCTCTGTGTGGATACCTCTTTATGCATAAACCTAGACTCAATGCATCCCACCCCTGACAGTTATAACTTCTAATGTTTTGGTCTCTGGTGTTTGGGTGCTGGGTCTTTCTTCATTCAAAGCTTTTGTCACCTGAGATTCTGAGACACTATGGAGTCTGGCTTACTCGTGCTTACCTTTGTCAGTAGCTGAGCCAAATATCTCTTCCAAGCCAAACCAAACTGTGAGCATCCACTGACATTGGCAATGCTGTAAACACACACTGAGTACTGTGTTTCCACTCTGCCAGGCAGTGAGAGCCAAGGTGTCTTCTCAGGATATTCATTGTAAGATGCTAATTCAGGCTCTCAGATCATACTTACACAAGTGACTGAACAGCTAGGGATACTCTTTTTATTTATTTTATTTTATTTTTAATCATTTTATTCATTTACATTTCAAGTGATATCCCCCTTCACAGTTTCACCTCCACAAAGGCCCAGATTCCTTCCCCTCTGCCTCACCTTTTGCCTCTATGAGGGTGCTCTTCCACCTACTCATCCACTCTCATCTCACCACTTTAGTATCCCCCTATGCTGGGGCATCAATAGGATCAAGGCTTCTGTCTTTCACTGATGTCAGATCAGGCTATCCTCTACTGCATATGTATAAGGAGCCATAGATCCCTCCATGTATTTACGCTTTGATTGGTAGTTTAGTCTCTGGGAGCTCTGGGTGGTCCCAGAGACTAAACTACCAATATTTAGTTGATATTGTTCTTCCTATGGGGTTGCCAGCTACTTCAGTCCTTCCCCTAGTTTCTCCATTGGAGTCCTCATGTATAGTCCTATGGTTGGCTGTATTTATATTGGCTGTATTGAGCAGGTGTTGGTAGAACCTCTCAGGGATCAGCCATACCCGGTTCCTCTCAGCAAGTGCTTCTTGGCATCCAGCAATAGTGTGTGCGTGTGTGGGGGGATGTCTGCAAATGGGATGGATCCCTAGGTGGAGCAGTTGATTTCAATTTCTTGACTTTCTGTACTTCTCATCTGTTGGAATCTTCATTCTCTTCTATACCTAGTATTCTTAGGTTTGGTCCTTTCATCATGTCCTAGATTTCTGGAATGTTTTGAGTTAGGAGCTTTTTGCTTTCTGTATTTTCTTTGACTGTTGTAAAAATGCCTTGTATGGTATCTTCTACACCTGAGATTCTCTCTTCTATCTCTTGCAATCTGTTGGTGAGCTTTGAATCTCTGACTCTTGCTCTCTTTCATAGTTTTCCATCTCGATAGTTGTCTCCCTTTGTGTTTTCTTTAATGTTTCTATTTCCATTTTTAGTTCTAAGAAGGTTTTGTTCAATTTCTTCACTGTGTTTTCCTGTATTTCTTTAACAGATTTGTGTATCCTCTTTAAGGGCTTCTACTTGTTTACCTGTGTCCTCCTGTATACCTTTGAGGGGGTTATTTACATCCTTTTAAAAGTCACCTATCATCCTAATGAGATGGGATTTTAAGACCTGAATTTTGTTTTTCAGGTGTGTTCGAGTATCCAGGACTTGCTGTGTTAGGAGAACTGAGTTCTGATATTGCCAAGTCGCATTGGTTTCTGTTGCTTATGTTCTTGTGCTTGCCTGGCTCCATCTGGTTATCTCTGGTGTTAACTGCCTTTGCTGTTGTTGACTAGAGCCTGTCCTTCCTGTGTGCCTTTGAGTCTATGATCCTGTCAGCCTGTAATCCTGGATGTGTCAGAAACTCTGGGGTCAAGCTGCCTCTGGGTGTGGGCTGAGTAGATGGGGATCCAGAACATAGGCTCTGCTCCTAGGCACAGGTACAAACTGGAAAAAAGATGTGTTTTGGGCTGTAGGATGAAGGGGCTTGTGTCCCCTGTATCCTGGGGTGGGGTCTCAGTTAGGCCAAATTTTAGGACAGGTGTTGGGGCCTCACCTGTGATACTGGATGTGTCAGAACAACTGAGGGTCAAGCTGCTTCTAGGCAGAGCCTGTGCTCTGGATCCCCACCCACTCAGTAATTTTGTATTCTTCTTCAGTCTTTTTTTTTCCTATTGTGGTAATAGGTTAATTATGTTTTTTAACTTGATTCTTATTTTTGCCAAGAGGAATTTATGTGATATCAAATCTATATCCTAACTTGAAGGCTAATATTTCTTAATATTTAACAAACAAAGGTTTAAATTTTAATAATGGCATTCATTTGTCAGGGTTTCAGAATTAAATAAAGAGAGTAATATTCAACAGAAATAGATTCTAAAAAAGAATAAATATAGATGTGTTTGCTTGAAAGACCAGTAAAGAATCCTGAGGTTGTCTTCCATTTTTTATTAATTTATTGACTGTGTGTGTGTGTTTGTGTGTGTGTGTGTGTATGTGTTTGTGTGTTTACATGTATGATGAATGAGAGCATGCAAATGCCAAGAAAAATATGAGAAAGTCAGAGGACAACTTTTAAAAACTAGCTCTCTCTTTTCTTTGTGAGTTCCAGGAGTCAAATTCTGTTCACACAGTTTGTATCCAACTGTTTCCAAATGTATATGTTAAAATCTCAATAAAATGTTTTCTTAAAACATTTATCATAATGTTAAAATGAAATCACTGAGTCAGAGTCCAATGTGACTCTGAAGTCTACCTAAATATATTCACAATAATTAGGAAGCAACTAGTGTTTCAATGCAGCAAGAAATATACAAACTGTAGTTGAAATTTTACAACTTTTCACATTGTATCGAATGTGCAGAGTAGACTTTATATACTTTAATTAAACACAGCTATTGTAGGCTGTGTTGCCTCTTGAAATCTTGACTAAAATGGAAGTAATAAGCTCAAATGTAAAGACAAATAATTGAAAAGCTTTATTTAAAAAAAACTTCTTTAGAAAGTTTATAGGTTAATAATTTAGTAATCAAGTCACATCTAAGAGTATTTAGTGACCAGCAACATTTCACAACTGTAATAAAACAGCTTTCAACAACACCAGTATAATCCACATATCTTACTGTAGAAAATGAAACAATTAAAATTTATAAAACAAATGTTATGGTTTACTTGAGTTTGTCATAATATTGAACATATTTTGAACATACATTAACTACCTTTTAAAAATTAATTTGCAAACATTTGTGTATATATTCACTGAAAATTAAACCAAAAATTAAATTTTCTACAATTTTCTGTATCTGAAGAGAAATAATAAAAATGTAAATCACTCCCTGAGTTTCTGACTCACACAACACAAATTCTAAGGAAGCAAAACAAGGTTCAGTTTTTCACCTGGGTATGTAATTGTTGAAAATAATTAATTTTTCTGTTATCTACCATAAATCAACACAACAAGAATAATTTTTAAAGCAAGGATGTAAATTCTGATATTATTTATAGAAACTTAAGTTCATGAATTTTTTAGGTAAATCAATGGAACAAGAAGATATCATCCTGAGTGAGGTAACCCAGTCACAAACAAGCATACATGGTACGCACTCATGGATAAGTGGATATTAGCCCAAATGCTCATATACAATTCATAGACCACATGAAACTCAAGAAGAAGGAAGACCAAAGTGTGGATACTTCATTCCTTCTTTGAAGGCAGAGCAAAATACTCATGAGAGGAGATACAGAGACAAAATGTGGAGCAGAGACTGAAGGAAAGGCCATCCAGAGACTGCCTTACCTGGGAATCCATTCTATATACAGACACCAAACACAGACACTATTGTGGAGGCAAAGAAATGCTTGCTGACAGGAACCTGATATAGCTGGCCCCTAAGAGACTCTGCCAGTGCCTGACAAATACAGAAGTGAATGCTCCCCGCCAACAATGGGACAGAGAACGGGTCCCCAATGGAGAAGTTAGAGAAAGGTCTGAGGGAGCTGAAGAGGTTTGCAGCCCCATAGAACGAACAAAAATATCAACCAACCAGCCCCCCCCAGATGTCCCAAGGACTAAACCACCAACCAAAGAGTACACATGGAGGGATCCATGGCTCTAGTCGCATATGTAGCAGAGAACAGCCTTGTCTGACATAAATGAGAGGAGAGCCCCTTGGTCCTTGGAAGGCTGGATGTCCCAGTGTTAGTGAAAACCAGGCAGGGGAAACAGAAGTGGGTGGGTGGGGAAAGCAGAAGATGGCCTAGGGGAGTTTCAGATGGGGAACCAGAAAATGGGATAACACTTGAACTACAAATAAAGTATCTAATGAAAACAAAGAAAGAAATTCTGCATAAGTCTTACTAGTCATCGATTTAAGTTCATCAATACCTCATATTCCTCTCACTGGAATTTAATTCTTTAATAAAGTACGTTATTAGCATTATTAATATTCAAGAAAAACATTTTCCCCTGAAAACTCTGGTTTATTTATTATAATATACAACTATTTTCTTTCTGAAAATGACTCCAATAGGTTTATTTTTCACATGTGAAATTTCTAAACTTCTGGTGCTGAACATTCAACACCGAGGAAACATTAGCATTTTTATGACTGCTTAGCAGATGAAAATGACATTTCCACATACAGGAATTCAGGAAAACCGGAAGAGGATTACCGGATTTTCTAGTCATATACTTCAACTGATTCGAGACTTCAGGCATGAGGCGTCACAAAGCTTAGTGAGGGACTGGAAAGGGATTAGAACTCAAACAAAGAAATTTTGTATTTCAATGTCAGAATCATGCTAGGAAGTGTAAGACGCAGGGATATGGAAACTTAAAATAATTAGGTTTTATAATGGAGCTAACTACCATTTTGACAAGTGCCTATGATGACTGGAAAATGTGACCTCTTTGAATCTTTAGAAGTAATTTTATACATCCTTTGGGAGGCAGGGATAAGAAAGAAAGAAAAAGGCTAATATTCATTTTCTTATTTCAGATGCTGTAAAAATGATCTACTAGTATATGTCATATTCTCATACTCCTAGAATATGTTTATAATTCAATATTTTTAAATAGTTCCGGTCTTCCAAAACTGTTCTTACACTTTGCTTATCCAAATGACTTTTACCACTCAGGCCCCATATCAATGATAAACATGTGCAAGAAGCCTTCAGGATTGATTCCAGAATATTGTTCCAGATCATTTTACCTTCACTGTGATCAGCTGATTTCTCTTTCTTAATAAAGATAGGCAGTGAACATATGCATCTGTATTGTTTTGTTTTATTTCTTTGTTTATTTTGCAACATCAAATAAATCATTCATCCTGTTGATTGTGGTAAGAAATTGAGAAATGGGTTTTGTATATTTTGGAATCATAGAAGTACTAATTTTTTGTTTCTTTGGTTTACTTTTTTATTTTATTCTTGAGATTATACTATAATTGCATTTCTTCCTTGCCATTTCTCCCTCCAAATCATACTATTTACCCTTCTCCATTTACCTTCAAATTCATGGACTTTTTTCACAATATATTTTATTTCATAATTTATATTTATATATATATATTTTTACACATATATCTAAACACACAATATATGTGTATAAATTATGTATCATATATTATTCATATATCACATATCATATATGGATAAATATATGTTTACACTTGAATATATTCATATGTATACATATATGGATTCATAAATTATATGAATATACATATATGTATATATATAAATACATGTATAAATGTATATACACATATATAATATATGTATATATTTATTGCACGTATACACACATGCATATATTTGTATATATATAATGTATTGCATATGCACATTATACACATATATACTCTTGTATTATACTTATATTATCCTATATATTACAAAATAAATAATATATAACAATATATAAATATACATATAACATATAATATTATCTGTACAAATACAAACACACAAACACACACACACACACACACACACACACACGCCACATGAAAACCAAGCTATATATTTGCTACATTTTAATGTTTAGGGAAACAAGGTCCAGCTCCAGAATTCTCTCTGCTTGGTGGCTAGTGTCTGTAATCTCTCATGATTCCATCTTAGTTGACGTTTTAGGTCTTCTTATGTGATCCTTGGTGCCTCCAGATTAATGACTTCTATTTGCCCACTCTTTCACAAGATTCCCAAATATCTTGATCTCTGTTCCCTGCCATTAGATGCCCTTCCCCCTACCTGGACTACATTCTTTGTTCTCAGTGAAAGGTTCTGCTTAGTACTTCTGGGACTTGATGTCCCAGGGTAGGGAGGTACCTAAAGCACGCTCCTCTTCTCCTTTACTTTGCTGAGGAAAAGGGGGATAGGCAATGAGAGAGGGATTTGTGATCATAGGACTGGGAGGAGAGGAGAGAGGGGAGCTCTGATCAGGATGTAAAGTGAATAAATCAATGAATTATTGATAAAGAAAAAGTTTAAGTATCTATACAAATGCTATACACAGCCATGTTATATTTTCTTTATGGTCTTTTGTGAGAACTTTTAGCAAAATACCTTTCCTTAGTCCTGGAATATTGAAAGCTCTGAAGAAGCTGTACTCATAATATTTTTAAAAGATTTTGACTTTTTATTTAACCAAGTCTCAATTTTCAGTCAAAATTTTATTTTAGCTAAAATTATATAGCAATAAATAAACATCATGGACTTGCATTGCCAAGTAATATGCAATTAATATATATTTTAAAATTTTCATGCCATAATATATTGTGTAAATGAAGATGGCATTACCTTGCTTCCTAATTGACTTTAGCCTTTGTAACACAGAAACATTAATTAATGATTTTAGTAAATGAAATGTAGGAATAAAGACACTCAAACATGGAGACTGTAAGTTTTAATATGAAAATTATTTTGTTTTTATTTAAATTCACATGAACAATCTGCAGTGGAATCATCTCTTTACTTCATTAACCTCCTAAGTCACAAGAATTATATACTTCAAATATTCAAATTAAATATCTCAAAGACATTTTATGTTCAGGTTAGTTTCCATTATACTTTTCACAGCATAGAGAATAGAAACATCCTAAAAACAGACAGAAAGTGCCCTCCAGAAAATAATACTTCTTCACTTATAAGTTCTTTTAAATTAATAAGATTTAAATATGTAGATCTATACAAGCTGTTGACAGAACATAGGAATGTAATGTTAAAAGCTTCTCCCTTTACATCTCTGGGGTGGCAAGTGAAGAAGACGCTAGAGATTCCTCATTATCTTAAGTCTGAAAGTCCTCTATGCCTTTCAGAACCTCTGATATCACTTTTGTGTGCTTGCTTCATGCCCTTAGTTGACCATATAATCACTAATGAGTCTTCAACCCAAAGAATTTTTTTATTATAATTGTGTGTGATGGCTATTATTGGTTGTTAACTTGATTGCATCTGAAATGAACTAAGATCCAAAATGCAAACCACACCAGGGAGGTATATTTTTTAATATGAAATGGGAAGATACCCTTTTAATCCACATCAGGTAGGAGGACACACCTTTAATATGGACCACATCCTCTGCAGGAAGTTTAAATAAGGACATGGAAGCTGAAAGGCTCTTCTCTTTCCCTGTTTGCTCTTGCCTCAGTAGTAACTTTGTTTTTTCGCTGTCATTAAAGATATCTTGTGATTCCAGTGTCTCTTGAAGATCAGTTGAGACATCCAGTCTCATGGACTAAGCAACTTTTCAATATTGGACTTTTTGTTCATAGCCAGCAATTGTTGAATCAACTGGACCATAGCATTTAAGTTATTATAATAAATCCCATATAAAAAGTTCCATACTGCACAGTAATATGCATATATATTAATATATTATATATGTATCAAATATTTGCATTAATATGTGTTGTATCATAAAATATATTAATATATTATATATTACATATAAAATAATTAAATTGTAAAATTATGTATTATATATTAATGTAATATATATTAATATATAATTTTATAACATAGTATGCATATTATATAAGTGTTATGCATATTAGTATATTTCATATTATATATTATATAGAAGGTAATTATATAGCTGTACAATTATATTATATATTATGTATTTATTATATATTGCACAGTGTATATTTGTTATGTTATATAATGTATCATGTATCATATATTACATATTATAAATATTACACATTACTCATGATACATTATACATTATATGTTATTTATATCTGCAACTTACTATATATGATATAACAGATATTATATTTATTAGTATATTTAATATGTATGTATAATACAAACACATGTATATGTATATATAGATACATGCATACATATTACACACACATATTTTATAAGTTCTCCTACACTGCAGTGATTCTCAATTTTCCTAAGGCTAGGATGCTAATACAATCTTACATGTTATGTTGACTCCTCAACCATAAAATTATCTTTATTGCTAATTCATAACTATATTCTTGCTACGGTGGTGAATAATAATATAATGGTCTGATATAAAGAATATCTGATATGCAACCCATAAGATTAGCAGAGGGTTGTGAATATAGAATCACAAATCTAATCTGTGGAATGAATGTAAAAAAAAAAAACAAAAAACACTTTCCCTCTGACTAGAGAAAATGTTACTCATAAATTACAAAATAAAACAAAATTAAGCTACTACAAGAAATATATTTTAGGCCGGGCATGGTGGTGCACACCTTTAATCCCAGCACTCGGGAGGCAGAGGCAGGCGGATTTCTGAGTTCGAGGCCAGCCTGGTCTACAAAGTGAGTTCCAGGACAGCCAGGGCTATACAGAGAAACCCTGTCTCGAAAAACCAAAAAAAAAAAAAAAAAAAAAAAAAAAGAAATATATTTTAAAGGAAAAAGGTTGATTAATATTTATGAAATATTTGAGGAAAGTTGTCCTATTGTGAAGATACTAAAGATGGTTACCATTTATGTCATATTTGTGAAGGACACATATAGTGCCTGAGAGATGTATGTATACATGGCTTTTCCTCCAGCAGAGAAATAATGCTCAAATTCATTACAGGAGATTATCTGGGTTGGAAGCATGAATGTGAGTATGAGATCATGAAAAATAGCCGGCTATACTTTAGGAGAAATCAAAGTCACAACAGGAAGACACATATTTAAGACCAGAGAGTGAGGTGAAGTAGTTTCACAAGGTACACTGTAGGAAAGAGAATACAGCTATTGTCAAGTACATATCAATCATTCTTGTGTAATTGATTACAGATTTGGAAAATGCTACATTCACATACAACTGATACGCCTCCTCAATATATATGTATACTTTTAGTAATGATTTAATGTGTAATATTGCCAGTATTTACCCCAGTCTGTGTCACACAGTGATTTAAGAAACAGATATGCTTACTTTCCCCTTGAAATAAAGAATAAAGGCTAAGCTGTGGCAGTAATAAATAGTTATTCTTGTTATTTGTACAAGCAAAGTAAAACCAAGACTTAATTGCTTGAAGAAGTCTATAGAGTTAATAGAAAAAAAAAGAAAATTCAATGTTAAATTTCAATTCCCCATAATTTATAAGGCTGTGTTTAGCTTTTGATATAATATAGAGAGGTATGGTAAAACCCTTGTTGGGTAAATTGAATGAATCAGTCCTCAAACCATTACTTTCTGTTAGTTTTGATTCTGATTTTATCTAAAGGACACACTTCAATCATTCTTTTGAAGTAAACAGAGCACAAGGAAGGAACAAAGTGTGCTAGGTGCCCTTAAATGCATTAAATTTAAGAGATCTGATCATTCATTTGTAAGAGTATAACACTAGATCTGAATCAAGAAAACATCTAAAGAAAATATAAACACCCCGTCACACTGGAAGATATTATTTAAAGGTCAAGGGCTTTCTTGTGAAAAAAAATGTGTAGTTTGAAGGCCCATGGTAGCCTCTGGATGCTGTGGAAGGTGAAGAAGAGGAAACAGAGGCAGAAATATTAGCAAATACAATCTCTGTTGGAAAGTCTATGCGTCTGCTGTCTCTCACTTCATTCTTACCATCAAAGCACTACTGGGAGAGTCCAAAGAAAGAGGCACATTTGCAACGTAAGTTCCTTAATATCTAAAGAATGAGACAGTTGATGAATTTCTTTGGCAAATCCAAGGTGTCTAACATCACATGATTTTTTTTTCATGCTTCAGACTACATAGAATCTACGTACCTGCTCAGCCCTGAATATAAACTCAAAAGTCACTGTGATCTCATTATCTTTCAGCCACATAATTTATCTCAAGGTGTTCTTCATTATTTATATCTGTCCTGCTGATGCTCTCTTCACCTGAACCCATCTCCACAGTGTCTCTCAGGTTCATATAATCAATTCTTTAAGTCTCTACAGTGACGTAAGCTTTAGTTTCCCACATCTTCACTTACAACACTCCTCTCATGGGGTTGTTTGAAGATGTCTTTGCTTTATAAATCTGTGCTGGAAATTATTTTATCTTAATTAGGGCTGTTTGTGTGTTAATGCTCGTTTACAAGTTGAGAAGATAGAACCAATGGCATCAGGTTCATATTTGTGTTCCTCTCTCTTGTGTTTCTGATGTGAGAATAGTATGGAATAAAGGCAATCAAGAGTACACACTGGTATAAAAGGGTGAATTTTCACTTTACCCACAAAGATGAAAATTAGAAGACCCCCCCCTGAGAAAAGCAAAAAGGGAAGTGCCTTTTGCCTGGGATGGACATAGGCCTCCTATACATATGTAACAGATGTGCAGCTAGGTCTTCATAACGGACCCCTAACCACAGGATTAGGGATATTCTGTCTCTGTTGACTTCTTCTGGATCCCTTTCACCTAACTGGGCTGCTGCCTTGTCTATCCCCAATAGTCAAGATGTGCCTAGTCCTGCAATTTCATATGCCAAGGTGGGTCAATATCCATGGGAGTCCTACCTTCCTGTGAGGAGAAAGGGAAGAGGAGATAGAGTGGGGAGTGGAGGTGAGAGGGAGAGGTTAGAAGGAGAGGAGGGAGTTATCTGTATGTATGTTTAATTAATTAAATTACTTAATGATTAGATTTAATTAGTTATTACTTAATAAAAAATGAAGTTAAATCTGTGGTATAACATGAATACTGGAGAGTTAGACAAACATCCTTGGTATAAAAGAGATCATAAATGACTTTAGCTTTGAAACCCTTGTAATTTCTCTGTAGCTAAATTTAAGAAAGTTTGGTCATGAATGCAAGCAGTGAGAGAGAATAGATAAAATACAGTTCATAGAACTAGACATAATATTCTGATATTTTTATGTAAATATTATGAACCAGAAAATTTTCAGCTGAAACATGGGAGAAATTTTTCACAGAGGCAATTATTTTCTTAACTCTATCTCATTCTATTCTAAGTGACCAAAATATTTACATTTTTATTTAGATGAGTGTTTGGGAGAATTAAATTCTGAGCTGTGTAAACGAACAAGAGAGTTGTTTTAATAAGCACAACCATTTCTATAGATAATGCAATCAATTTCACTGAAACACTTCAGTAGAACACTTCTGTAACTAACTCTATTTGCTTGTCTGATTCATGACTGGAAATTGTAGACCATATATTGTGGGCCAGGTATTATACCTTATAATTGTGTATTAACAATGTATCCTAAGTACATGCATCTTGTCACCAATATTATGTCATGTTATAAGACTATGTAAATATCTTAACAATTGTTTTGTGTTATTCTTCATCTCTTTTTAATTACATTCATAGGCTTTTGAAAAATTATTCCTAATAAAGTGTAACTAAATACTATGCACTATGAAATAATTGAGGAACACTGTTAACTTTGCCAAAGAATAATGATTCAAGAAAAATAAAGTTTAAATAACATAATCACAATCTTCCCATTGGTATTAAACATAAAGAGAACAACAATTAAAAATATTGAAAAATATTTTTTCTTTCTCTGATAAATTGTGAATTATAATATATTTTAATGCCAATACTGTAGGGTTATATTCATCAAATACCTTGACATGAAATGAAAGTTTTATTTTAATTCAATTCCAGTGGCTGAACTTATTTATTTTCAATATCAATTTTTCAAAATTATCTTAGCTCTTGTTCCCAAAGCTTCTTCAGGTTTAATGTGCCTTTTCTGCATGGAGGCCTTATTCATCTTGATGAGTGATGACTATGGATCTAGATGACACTCTGTCACACTGCTAAATGTTATCAGTGACAACAGCATGGATATCTTTTGTTTATCCATTATAAATATGACTTTTACTTTTTGAAATTCAGAGAATAAGTTACTTTACCCCACACACTTTTTGTATTTGCTGGGGAAATAGTCTCTGGGTTTGATATTCAGGAAGATTGATTCTTTTTTCTGAAAGCCCGTTGTTTTGCCAAATAATTTTTTCATGGGTCCATTAAATAGTTCATTAAATGGCAATAATTCACACGCATTTCAGTTATGACTTAAATCTGCCAGATGGTTTATAGCATAGTTGACTTCAGCCATTTAGAATGTTATTCATAAACATTTGTCATCTTAAGTCTTGTCATGAATCTCTTTTGTGCAAGATTTTTTTTTCTTTACAGAAGGAAAAGTTGCTTTTGTGGTACTAATTCTTTTTCAGCTAGCCCTTCTATCGTCTCATTAGTTTTAGCTAAATAGATATGCATATCGAAGTCAAAGTTTCTATAACAGCACAGTCCTATGATCTCTCAACTGCTTTTAAACTCCTTGTACTACTATAATTTGCCATGGTGTCAAGTCAGAGCCGTAAGTGATAGAAATTAGTTTTGAAAAAGACTAAAAAAAGCCGGGCGTGGTGGCGCACGCCTTTAGTCCCAGCACTCGGGAGGCAGAGGCAGGCGGATTTCTGAGTTCAAGGCCAGCCTGGTCTACAAAGTGAGTGCCAGGACAGCCAGGGCTACACAGAGAAACCCTGTCTCGAAAAACAAAAAACAAAAAACAAAACAAAAAAAAAAACAAAACAAAAAAAAAAAAAACAAAAAAAAAAAAAAAAAAAAGAAAAAGACTAAAAATCTCATGACTAATAGAAATTCACTATAAGACCAATGTCGGTGAGAGATAAATCTTCACATAAGAAGAAGCCAGTGTTAATGTATCTGATATTGGTTAATAACATTAACACCCACATGAAGTTATAGTTAGATAACATGAGTTTCCAGAGTTTTACTGCCTAAAATATGTTTTTGTATCTGCTAACTTATTTAGTATACGTTTTTGTATCTTTTCTGTATCAGTGAAATAAAAAAAAACTATAATGATAATGTAGATTTTGTGTTATTGATCCAAATATATTTGCTAAGCCAAACTATAGGATTATTACTGTGTTGAATAATTGAGTTCCAAAATTAACATACATTATATTTAATCAAATAAAGTAAAATATATAATTAAATATAGTATTAGATATTAAGTATGAAGCAGGTTATTTCATAGTAAAGAGAAATTTCTGAATCAAATTATTTTAGGGATGATATTCAGCCCATCTTCTCAGAGAATTGCTGATGAATGAATAGAGTCTGCCTCTATAGAATCATAGGGCCTTGCAAGTTCAGAAATGAGGAATATAAATATAGAGAAAATGAAAGAGAGAAAGGTTATTATAATCTTTAAGAAAATTTTCTACCCCGGGTGTGTGTATTTGTGGAAAAATTTCAAAGACAAGAAAAAATTACACTGATACCATTACGTTCCCATTTAAAATAGTATTCTTTTTCCATATAACTTCTTTATTAATTATTTGTTTACTTTTCAAGTGTTCCCTTTCCTGTTCCACCCTCCTTGAGTCCCCAACTCCATGCCCTCTCCCCTTTTCTCTTCCAACACCCACACACTCCCAACTCACCCCTCTAGCATCCCCATTTTCTGGCACATTAAACCTCCACAGGATGAAGTTCATCCCACTGAGGCCAGGCAATATGTACATATGCTACATATATAGTGGGGACAAAAGACCAGCCTATGTATTCTCTTTGGTTGTTAGCTTAGTCTCTGGAAACTCTAAGGCAGTCTGGTTAGTTGACACTGTTGTTCTTCCTATTGAGTTGCAATCCCCTTCACCTCCTTCAGTTTTTTTCCCTAACTCTTCCATGGGGGTCTGCGAACTCATTCTAATGGCTGGCTATATCTGCATCTCTCTCAGTCAGGTGCTGGTATGGCCACTCAGAGGACAGCCATACAAGGATCCTATCAGTAAGTGCTTCTTGTCATCAGCAATAGTGTCAGGATTTGGTGACTGCAGTTGGGATGCATCCCAAGTTGGTCACTGTATGGATGGCCTTTTATTCAATGTCTGCTTCATTTTTTGTCCCTGCATTTTCTTTAGACAGAAACAATTCTGGGTGAAAGAATTTTGGATGGGTAAGTGACCTCATGTATGTAGATTGTGGTGGTCTCTTCAGGTTCCATCTCCCTACCATTGGGCAATTCAACTAATGACATCCCCATTGGGTTCTGGGAGCCTTTGAAATCCCTGGTGTCTGCAAATTTCTAGTAGTTTCCCCTGTCTCCCAACCCACAGTGTTGCAAATTTCTATTCATTCTCCTGGCTCTCTGGGCTTTTCTTCTATCTCCCCCAATCGCTTACCCTGTCCTCCCCAAATCTGAAGAAATATATATGATAATGTTATTTATCTAGATAAAATATCAACCTTAAATAATAGGGAGATCACAAATATTTAGCAGCTATTAAGAAGTAACTTTATTATAAATGTCATGAATTGATAGAATGTTTCATTAATCTGATGTGCACTTATGAATTCAAAACTTCCAAACAGTGATATAGAGAGGAAGTTTTGCTCTGAAATTATTTGATTTTTTTGTAGATTTACACCCTAGTTTGCTTTTCTATTGGATAATATACAGAAATTACCCAGAGTAGGAATCACAGTAGCCAGTCTGACATATTCACTCTTTCTAATATGAACATTTACATCTTGACAGTTATTTTCTGTGGTGGGCTCTGTGAGTCTTTTCATTCCTGTGAAGTATTAAAATGCTTTATTTGCAATACTGAAATTTCATTAATAAACTGGGGCCTTCACAGACACTGCTTCCTGAAACAAAATCTTCTGATTTGTCTTTGTGAAACAATTATTATATTATCTAAGATTATTTTTTCTAATTTAAAAACTTACCTTGAACTTATTAGCTCCAGTTTTGTTGCCCATTTGTTTCTCCTACCCTCTCTTCCCTCTTCTTCCCCTTTCCCTTCTTTGTTTTTCTTTGTTCATCTTCTACTTCTTGTGTCTCTTCTCCTTTGTCTTTTTTCATACAGGGATTCACTTTCTTAGCCTGGTCTTTTCATATACAATGTAGTACAAGCTGGTCTTAACTTTCCCCACACTCATCCTCATTCTAAGCCCTCCTTTTCTTTTAAGATGACACAGAGTACAGTCCTCAAATTAAGGTTATTTTATTGATGAAGAAACACAATGCTTAAATATTTTGTTTAATATTTTTAAATTTAAAATCTGTGAGCTTATAGCAACCATATAATAAAATTCAAAGAAAATACTAGAACTATTTAAGATATTGTCAGTTTTCTCTGTTTACACCAGGCCCATCTTTTTAAACATCAAACAAAATTCATCAGATACAATTATATTTCATTGTCCCATCCTCACTAATTTATTTTCAAGGACCTGCATTTCTATAGGGAATGGATATTTTCTCTTTTAAAATCTAACAGAATTACTAAATACCTCAGCGTTGTCAACAGCCAAATAAAACTGATTTTTCACCAAAACTGCAGATTTCCAAAGACTCTTTTCATGGGTTCTCATTTCCAGCTTTCTTTGAAATCAAACTCAAATTTTATTCAGATATATGATTGACCTGGCTTTTTCCCCTTGATAATTCGTTAGGTCTATGTGTCAAAGGTACCTCTGATTTTCTTTGGATTTCAAGCATATATGATAGTAAAGAAAATGAAAATAATCGTGATGTTTATGAAATGTGAACAAACGTAGAATAGTTTTACCATCACTGGTCCAAATTGCAGCAAGGACATTCCAATTTTCTTTTTCTTTTTTTAATTAGGTATTTATTACATTTACATTTCCAATGCTATCCCAAAAGTCCCCCACCTGCTCCCCCAACCACTCCCCCACCCACCCACTCCCACTTCTTGGCCCTGGTGTTCCCCTGTACTGAGGCAGATAAAGTTTGCATGACCAATGGGCCACTCTTTCCACTGATGGCCCACTAGGCCATCTTCTGATACATATGCAGCTAGAGACACGAGCTCCAGGGGCGGTACTGGTTAGTTCATAATGTTGTTGCACCTATAGGGTTGCAGATCCCTTTAGCTCCTTGGGTACTTTTCCTAGCTCCTCCATTGGGGGCCCTGTGAGCCATCCAATAGCTGACTGTGAGCATCCACTTCTGTGTTTGCTAGGCCCTGGCATAGTCTCATAAGAGACAGCCATATCTGGGTCTTTTCAGCAAAATCTGGCTAGTGTACGCAATGGTGTCAGTGTTTGAAGGCTAATTATGGGATGGATCCCCAGATATGGCAGTCTTTAGATGATCCATCCTTTCGTCTCAGCTCCAAACTGTGTCTCTGTAACTCCTTCAATGGGTGTTTTGTTCCCAATTCTAAGAAGGGGCAAAATGTCCACACTTTGTTCTTTGTTCTTCTTGAGTTTTGTGTGTTTAGCAAATTGTATCTTATATCTTGCATATTCTAAGTTTCTGGGCTAATATCCACTTCTCTGTGAGTACATATTGTGTGAGTTCTTTTATGATTGGGTTACCTCACTCAGGATGATGCCCTCCAGGTCCATCCATTTGCCTAGGAATTTCATAAATTCATTCTTTTTAATAGCTGAGTAGTTCTCCATTGTGTAAAGTTGAGAGACTAATGTAGAGGAAGTGTGAGAAATGTTTTTATTGTTTGGTTGAAAGGATATTTGAAGTTCAGAAGTAGTAATAGTATAAATTCTTTATTTTCTTCAATTTTTACTATTTTATCTCTTTACATTCCACTCATTGCCCACCTCTATGTTCCCCATCCCTCTTTTCCCCACAGATCCTCATTCAATTCCTCCCCCCACCCCTTGCCTCTGAGAGGGTGCTCTTTTCCCAGTATGCTTCCCCCTTCGCTAGGGCCTCAAGTCTCTTGAAGATTTGGCACATTTTCTCCAACTGAGGCCAGACAAGGCGGACCTCTGCTATATTTGTGCCAGGGATCTCAGACCTGTCAGCCAGCGAATGTTCCTGGTTAGTGGCTCAGTTTCTGGGAGCTCTCTGGGGTCTTGGTTAGTTGAGGCTACTAGTCTTAGTATGGGGTCATTCTCCCCTTCAACTTTTTCAATCCTTCCCCTAATTCAAACATAGGGTTCCCCTACTTCAGTTCAATAGTTTGATGTAAGTTCCTGCATCTGTCTCAGTCAGCTGCTGGTAGGTCATCTCAGGGAACAACCATGCTCCCATCTATAAGCACATCATAGGATCAGTAATAGTGTCAGGCCACGCTGCCTTCCCATGAGATGGATCCCAAGTTGAGCTGGTCATTGAATCACCTTTCCTTCAGTCTCTTTGCCATTTTTGTCCCTGCAGTTCTTTTATTCAGTGCAGTTCTTTTAGACAAGAACAGTTATAGGTCAGAAATTTTGACTGTGGGTTAGTAACTCTGTCCCTCCACTTGAGGCTCAGTCTATCTATTGGAGGTGGGCTCTTTGAATTACCTCTCACCAATATTGGACATAGCAAACTCAAGGAAAAAAGCCAAATGATTCTCTCATTAGAGGCTGAAAAAGTCTTTGACAAAATAAAACACCCCTTCATGTTAAAAGTCTTGGAGAGATCAGGAATTCATAGCACATAACTAAAGATAATAAAAGCAATATATAGCAAACCAACAGCCAACATCAAATTAAATACAGGGAAACTAGAAACAATCACACTAAAATCTGGGACAAGACAAGGTAGACCACTCTCTCCCTATCTATTCAATATAGTACTCAAAGTTCTAGCTAGAGCAATTAGACAACAAAAGGAGATCAAGGAGATACAAATTGGAATGAAAGAAGTCAAAGAATCACTATTTGTAGATGATATGATAGAATACATAAGTGACCCCCTAAATTCCAAAAGAGAACTTCTACAGCTGATAACCAACTTCAGCAAAAAGGCAGGATATAAAATTATGTACAAAACTAATCAGTAGCCTTTCTTTACCCAAATGTTACACAGGCTGAGAAAGAAATTAGGGAAACATCACCCTTCACAATAGCCAAAAAATAGTGAAAAATATCTTGGTGTAACTCTTACCAAGCAAGTGAAAGATCTTTATGACAAGAAACACACATCCCTGAAAAAAGATGTCAAGGAAGACCTCAGAAGATGGAAAGATGTTACTAGCTCATGGATTGCTAGCATTAACAAGAGTGAAAATGGACATTTTACCAAAAGCAATCTACAGATTCATTGCAATCCCCATCAAAATCCCTACACAATTCTACACAGACATGGAAAGAGAAATTCTCACCATCATATGGAAAAACAAAAGTACCCAGGATAGTGAAAAGAATTCTCAACAATAAAATCACTTCTGCAAGAATCACCATTCATGACCTCAAGCTGTACTACAGAGCAATAGTGATGAAAAACTGAAATATTGGTACAGAGACAGAGAAGTTGATAAGTGGAGTAGAATCAAAGACCCAGACGTAAATCCACATACCTCTACATCTCTACATATGTATAACTTTATTGTAAACAAGCTTTAGCACCAATTTCAATTTAGTAATCGTCCAGATACAATCTTTTATTTATTTATTTATTTATTTATTTATTTATTTATTTATTTATTTATTTTGTTTTTTTGAGACAGGGTATCTCTGTATAGCCCTGCTGTCCTGGAACTCACTTTGTATACCAGGCTGGCCTCAAATTCAGAAATCCACCTGCCTCTGCCTCCCGAGTGCTGGGATTAAAGGCGTATCCCACCACGCCCAGCTCACAATCATTTTTATAGTGAACTAATTGGAAATATAGTTCAAATATTCTATTTTCTTCAAGGCTAAACAGTGAACGGTACATGAATTATTAACTTTTGGAGAGTTATGATCAAACATATAAAAAGTAATTAATGCTTTTACCCATATGAAAAAAATTTAAAAAGTATTGATTGTGTTTTTAGTGTCTATATGGGTGTACAAGAATAGATGAATTAATTAGGTAAATTGTATGATGTTCAATGTTGTATCTAGAATGAATATAATATCTCATTTTAAAATAGATCAAGATACAGTCAAGAACTAAGTTTTTTATTTTATTTTACATCTTTCAAGATGCTTTCTAGAATGTTGGGTTTGAGAAGATGTATATGTTTGAAATTTTTTTATATACTCGACAAATTTTCACAACTTGCATAAAAAGAAAATGATTCCATATATATGAAATTATTCTCTCATTTAACATAAGAAATAGCAGACTTACAAAGGTCCATGTTGCAGTTCCATACTACTGTGGAAATTATGTATTCCTGTGAGTGGGATTGCTATACTATATGAGTAACTTAGACTTTCACAGATAAGAATGCAAAAATAATGGGGCATAACAGATGTACACTTACACTATTTGTGCAAGATGTGTTTCTATTGCTAATCGTCATGCTGTTAGAGAAGAATAGCGCTATTTTTGTTATTCTTACTATGTACATTATTGTTTTATATTGTTTGAGATGTAATTTTACTTTTACTGAAACACTATTCACTGGAATTTATGATTTTTCCACCCCTAACAATGACCATTGGCATAGGATGAAATGAGCACACATAGACGTCTTCCCACATATTGTCCCTCATTTATAAGAGAGGAACATTGACCATGGTTTGTGTCTTCTCCCTGGCATGTCTGTAGCTCCCTCCGACTCCAGTCAATTGAATAATATAGTTAATTGAATGGAGAATATGTTTAGTAAAGTCTATCTCATTACCTTAATTTCCAATTTCCTTCATGGTTAAATTGTATTATTGTATATCCATTTAGAGATCTAATGCTACATTCAAAAATAGAAATAGATTAAAACACTTGCAGATGGCATTCTTTAATAGAAGAATAATACGATTTTTCTGTATAGAAAATTTCATTCATTTTATGGGTGTCTTTTAACTGAACAGGGAAGATTGTTCCAAAAATACCACCACAGGCTCACAGTGAAGACATGATAGTCAACTTCATCTAGTAAATCTGAGTTGTATTAAAAGCCCTACTGGAAAAAGTAGATCCAAAAATGGCTCATAGTTTCAGGGCAGGGTACAATTTGGAAATATTTTGAGAAGGTTACACTGCTGGACATGCAGAAGCATTTTTCACATTTTCAATGACTGCCTATATCCAGTTAAATTCCAGTCCGTCTCCATGGGCATCTCTCATGAGCCATAAACTGCATTGCCTTCTTTTGGTTTCCTCATGACTTTCTTCTTCAACTTCATCCTTCATTCATTGAGTGTTCAAGTAAGAAAACCACATTATGCACAGCAAATGTAGTCACTCTAGTGAACTTCACAAGAGTCAGCTTAAGAAATTACTAGGAAGAATTTAGAAAACATAAGTTTTCATTAGGATTTGAAGAAGGGCACTTTGTGGTTGTGGGTACTCATAGATTCATTTATATTTACAATTCAGATATTCTCAATTCTAGTTCTAGTTCAAAATTATGACTTCTGAAAACAATAGAGTTGTCTCTCAGAGTCATAAACAGGATCCTTTAAGGAAAATACTACTAATAATTTCTAATTATTCTTCTAAAGATACATAGAAAATACATACAAGATCTTGATTTAGGCAAGAAAGCTTTATTTTCAACTAGAAATATTAAGGTAAATTAAAATATACTCAGAATTAATCTGTTTTTATTTATCTAAGCAAAATTACTTTTCAGTCAACGACTGAGTAATGGGTAAAGTTAGACTTGTCTCTGATTTTTCCAAAGACAGACAAATTACTGAAAAATAATTTATGAGAATTAATCTCCTCTTTGAGGCCTATACTTATTAATAACCTGAACAAAGCAATTGAGAGTCTACTCATCAATTTGTAGATGATACCAAATTAGACAAGCTTTTTAATGACTCTGAGAGTAAGAAGTATGATTTTAAATGAATTTGACAAATTGTAAATGAGCTTTATTCTCTAACACTTAAATAAATAATGTATTCTTGAAGCATTTTTTAAACTATGAAGAAAATACAAGGTATGAAGTTATTATCCATAAGACAGAAGGAACAACAGAGAAGAAATGAACTGAAATAAAATTTGAGTCTAAGCATGGAAGGTAGATAGCAATATCTTGTGTTATAGCAGATAAAAACACATAGTGATTTAAGATAAACTCGTGAGTACAGGTTTTTTAAAAACATTCACTCTGTCAGTTACATAAAATATTTTACCATTCTTTATAGTGTGTACATATATATTCACAAGAATACATAGATAGAGACACAGACACTAATACACACCCATACAATATGTGTTTTGTCAAAGTAAGATTGCAACTTGTGAAAGTCTCTCACTCTTGTTTTATTATGTGGATCTTGGTGACCAATTAGAACTTAAGCCATGAGGCTTATTCAGTGATTTCATTGGGCTAAGATAGCTATGATGAAACACTATGACTAAAATCCAGTTGGGGGAGAAAAATGCTTATTTACTTCACAGTTTCATATCAGTTTTTCATCAAAAGCAATCAAGGCAGGAACTTACACAGGGCAGGAACCTGGAGTCAGAAACTGATGCAGAGGCCATAGTGGAGTGCAGCTTACTGGCTTGTTCTCCATAACTAACTCACCCTGCTTTCTTAAAGAAGCCAGGCTAACATCCTAGGGGTGGGACCACTCATAATGGACTGTGGCATCCTCCATTAATCTCTAATTAAGAAATTGCCTTGTTGGCTTGCCTGTAGCCTCATCCTACAGAATTATTTTTCAGTCAAGACTCCCTCCACTCTGGTGACATTAGCTTGTGGCAAGTTTACATAAAATCAGCAATTAGAGATAGAAATTCCTCCACCTACTGAGCCATCTCAATTCCTACATCATCAAGTTTATTTAAATATATTATCATCATATTCTCTAAAAAAGATCTGAAAAGTCTATTACATACTTTTCTCTTTAATAATCAATCTATACATATACTTGAGCTGAGTGCACTCTCTGTCTCTCCTCTGTCTCTGTCTCTGTCTCTCTGTCTCTGTCTCTGTCTCTCTCTTCCTTTCTATCTTTCCTTCTCTGTCTTTGAACTAACTGTCCAATTTTTGATATTGAAACATGATATTGTGACTTAGAAGTCTACTGGGACACATTCATAGCTGAAGTGGGCCTCATATAGGCTTTAAAACACATGTGGCAACACTCTGGCCATAGTTTGGAATCACCTTTCAAATGTTTTAATTTTATTTATGCCCATCTCCATTTTCACAAATACCTCAGAGTTAATGGCTGCTTATCCTTGGATTCCTTTATTAATTTACTTGCCTCTTTTAAAGTATCACGTGATGAAGCCAGGGCTGTCCCACATTTGACAAGCTCTTTCTGGTTTCCTTCTTCAGACTCTCATCTATGCCTTCTTACCACCTCAAGCTGACCAGCTTTTTAAAGATCTTACATATAGAAATAGAAAGGAATCTTCTTATGAGCTATTTTACACATGTTCTGCTGCAATTACAATGTACACTCTCAGAAGGGGACTTTTTCACCATGTGCTGTGTCTGTGCATACATTACTGCATGTGCTGTTATTTACATGTAACATCACTCTCTTGTCTGTCTGGCTAAAGCTAAAGAGTGTAAGATCTTCATTATTGGATTACTCAGAAGGACCTGAAGAACATCTGTAACTCTAGCAGGTATGATTTCCTTCATAGTAATTTGATAATTCTTCTTTGTGGATATTAATGTAAGGGTAACTAAGGTGCAGTAGGACTCAATATTGACATTTCCATGAAAAATATATCAAAACAAAGTTAAAATAATTCAACTGCCACAAATAATATTTGCATGTGGGAGGATAAATTTTCCAATTATGAACACACAATTCACCTATTTTTAATATTTATATTGTTTCAATCTATTCCCAACTCAACATATTTTTATCTCCTTCCCTCTCATGTTAACCACATTATCCACACAAATCCCCTCCCAAAATTCATATACACCTGTTTTGTTTTGTTTTGTTGCTTTGCTTTGTTGTTTTGTTTTGTTTTGTTTGTTTTGTTTTGTGACTCACTGATATTAACCAGGGACATTTGTGTGGTCATAGGTTTGTATGTATCCATTTAGACTGGTGAGTTCAGAACCAAAGGCAGTGATTGTCTTCTCTAGAGACCATAAGATTCCAATAGTTAAGAAGAATGGTAAAGAGACCCTGAATTTCCTTCCTGTTCTATATGATTGTCTGTTGCCAGAAAAAAGCTTTAAACAGCACTAGTCTAGGGATCCATACCTACTATGGTATTATGATCACAATGTTATTTTATGAAAATGACATTTTGCAGCCATTCTCTCTTGTCTCCTAGCTTTTATATTTTTCCAGATCACTCTAATCATGATGTTCCATTAGATGCAGAGGAGACGGTATAAGTACATGATGTAGTGTAACACTTAACTGTCTTTTATTCTATATTTAAAAGAACAATTAGTTTCTATATTCATCATGGCTCACAATGAGTAACATTTGTTTATTTACATAAACATAAATATTTACATTGCAGTTTGGTGCCAAAATAATTTATCTAAATAACAGGCTGAGTTCCTCTTCAGCATCTATGATCCATTAGTCATGTGTTTTTTAACTGATTTACAATACTAGGCATGCGAAAGTGTTTTGGATTTTTTTCAGTCTATATGGAATTTGTAAAGAGTGCAATAATTATACAACCCTGAAGCAGTTTCTATTAGATTTAATTTACAATTTCAATAATCTATTTACCCTTTTCGCCCATTTTATCGCTAGGTCTAGTATGAGAATTATATGCATGTCACATATACACATATCTACATCAGATGTTATACATTTGTAGCTGTCATAATGATGCCGCATCAGACAATCTATTACTTCATTATATCTTTCTATTTTTCTTTATTGTGCATTCGTTTAATGAAATAAATATTATTTTAATAGCTTCACTTTATTTCCTACATAATAACAATAAAATTGCACTAACTTATAAAAAGTCCCCATTCAAATAAGCTATTTACTATTTCATTTCAACTATAAATTTATAATATAATTTATAGATCACTTGCTGTTGTAAGAAATGATTCTCAAACTGGGTCTGATCGTGTTTTGAATAGGCTTATTCCTGGGTTTGTAGTAATCATCCCAAGCAGTTATTAAGTATATGTGCATATAGAAGCCTTTGGTTTGGAAGGTGAGCTTTAGGAGGTAATGAAGACCTAAAGGATGTCTAAAGAGAAAGGTATCTTTGAAATCATTTCTATCCTTGTTGATATAAAATAATCCATGCTACTCAGAAGCTCATCGGCAGGAGGGAAGTTGCATTGTTGCAAGTCACTGGTCAAAGTTTAAAATAAGTAATTGCTTGTTAGATGTCACATTTTAGTTCTTCCTATAAAAATAATAGTAATACTTCTCTAACCCATAGTATTACACTAGAATGTGTCAAGGAAATATCTGCTATAGAGAAGTGGGGCAGATTATTAAAGGAAGAATGTGCTTCCTCACATTCAGTTTAAGTGCTGTATTAAGAGGTGAAACTTTGTAGATGGTAACAATTACATTTTTTAAACTCATAGAGATTTACTAATTACATTTACAGCTACAAATAGACTTCTTTGTTTATTGTTATTCTCTTTGAAATGAAATACATGGAGATTTTTGACTAGCAAAAGAAAGCTCTCTAGAGCAGAGCAGAACACAGGGAGCAATCTGGGAAGATGTCTCATGGAAAAAATAGGCTTTCAGCTTGGATCTGTGATTTGACTTCATTTGATTTTCTGCTCCCAGACACCCCTTGTCTAAGAACCCCTATCCAAGCTAAGGCTGTTTTTTGGTATTCCTAGATGTTGTTCTAAATTTCTCCTGTATTTTGACACACTCTCTGGTTTCTTCATCTTCTTCTTCTTTTTCTTCTTCTTCTTCTTCTTCTTCTTCTTCTTCTTCTTCTTCTTCTTCTTCTTCTTCTTCTTCTTCTTCTTCTTCATTTTCTTCTCCTCCTCCTTCTCCTCATCTTCCTCCTCCTCCTCCTTCTCCTCCTCCTTCTCCTCCTCTTCCTTTTCCTCCTTCTCCTCCTTCTCCTCCTCCTCTTTCTCTTCCTTCTCCTCCTCTTCTTCTTCCTTCTCCTCCTCTTCCTCTTCCTCCTCCTCCTTCTCCTCCTCTTCCTCTTCCTTCTCCTCCTCTTCCTCTTCCTTCTCCTCCTCTTCCTCTTTCTTCTCCTCCTCTTCCTCCTTCTCCTCCTCTTCCTCTTAATCCTTCTCCTCCTCCTCCTCCTCTTCCTCCTTCTCCTCTTTCTCTTCCTTCTCCTCCTCTTCCTCTGCCTTCTCCTCCTCCTTCTCCTCCTCTTCCTCCTCCTCCTCGTCCTCCTCATCCTTCTCCTCTTCCTTCTCATCCTCTTCCTCTTCCTCCTCCTTCTCCTCCTCCTTCTCCTCCAACTCCTCTTTCTCCTCCTTCTCCTCCTCCTCCTTCTCCTCCTCTTCCTCTTTCTTCTTCTCCTCCTTCTCTTCCTTCTCCTCCTCATCTTCCTCCTCCTCCTCTTTCTCTTCCTTCTCCTCCTCCTCCTTCTCCTCCTCTTCCTCTTTCTTCTTCTCCTCCTCCTTCTCCTCCTCCACTTCCTTCTCCTCCTCCTCCTCCTTCTTTTAACTTTACACCAGTGCATTATATAGTCAACAGTCTTTCTATTATTTTATAACAATGGTCTGTTCTCATTAAGAGAAACCCTTCTCACACAATTTTTCTTTTTTTTTTGATTTTTAATATTTTTATTACATATTTTCCTCAATTACATTTCCAATGCTATCCCAAAAGTCCCCCATAGCGCCCCCCACTTCCCTACCCACCCATTCCCATTCTTTTGGCCCTGGCATTCCCCTATATTGGGGCATATAAAGTTTGCAAGTCCAATGGGCCTCTCTTTCCATTTATGGCCGACTAGGCCATCTTTCGATACATATGCAGCTAGAGACAAGAGCTCCGGGGTTCTGGTTAGTACATCATGTTGTTCCAACAATAGGGTTGCAGATCCCTTTAGCTCCTTGGGTACTTTCTCTAGCTTCTCCATTGGGAGCCCTGTGATACATCCAATAGCTGACTGTGAACATCCACTCCTGTGTTTGCTAGGCCCCGGCATCGTCTCACAAGAGACAGCTATATTTGGGTCCTTTCAGCAAAATCTTGCTAGTGTATGCAATGGTGTCAGCGTTTAGAAGCTGATTATGGGATGGATCCCTGGATACGGCAGTCTCTAAATGGTCCATCCTTTCATCACAGCTACGAACTTTGTCTCTGTAACTCCTTCCCTGGGTGTTTTGTTCCCAATTCTAAGAAGGTGCACAGTGTCCACACTTTGGTCTTCATTCTTCTTGAGTTTCATGCGTTTAGCAAATTGTATCTTATATCTTGGGTATCCTAAGTTTTGGGCTAATATCCACTTATCAGTGAATACATATTGTGTGAGTTCTTTTGTGATTGTGTTACTTCACTCAAGATGATGCCCTCCAGGTCCATCCATTTGGCTAGGAATTTCATAAATTCATTCTTTTTAATAGCTGAGTAGTACTCCATTGTGTAAATGTACCATAATTTCTGTATCCATTCCTCTGTTGAGGGACATCTGGGTTCTTTCCAGCTTCTGGCTATTATAAATAGGGCTGCTATGAACATAGTGGAGCATGTGTCCTTTTTACCGGTTGGGACATCTTCTGGATATATGCCCAGGAGAGGTATTGCTGGATCCTCCGGTAGTACTATGTCCAGTTTTCTGAGGAACCGCCAGCCTGATTTCCAGAGTGGTTTTACAAGCTTGCAATCCCACCAACAATGGAGGAGTGTTCCTCTTTCTCCACATCCACGCCAGCATCTGCTGTCACCTGAATTTTTGATCTTAGCCATTCTGACTGGTGTGAGGTGGAATCTCAGGGTTGTTTTGATTTGCATTTCCCTGATGCTTAAGGATGTTGAACATTTTTTCAGGTGTTTCTCTGCCATTCGGTATTCCTCAGGTGAGAATTCTTTATAACCAGAATATCAAACACTCTTGTATAGAAATACTTTTTTCTGAGTCCTAAATCTATTACGTCTATTCTTATAATATATATTTTTCAAAAATAAAGTAAAATAGTACCTATTCTATTAAAATTTCTTGTTCCTTCAAATTATATCTAGCACTTTATAATGGATCTAGTTTAATGAATGATGCCACACTCATCTCTATTTATAGTAAGTCACCACAGATGTGATTTGTATTCTGAACATTTATGTGACTACAAAACCCTAATTTCTTTTCATTTATGTGACTACAAAATCCTTGATTTCTTTTTTTCTTTTTAATGCCTCAGTACAGGGGAACGCCAGGGCCAAAGAGTGGGAGTGGGTGGGTAGGGGAGTAGGGGGTAGGGTATGGGGGATGTACTGGCTATTTTTGTGTCAACTTGACACAGCTGGAGTTATCACAGAGAAAGGAGCTTCAGTTGAGGAAATGCCTCAGTGAGATCCAACTGTAAGGCATTTTCTCAATTAGTGATCAAGGGGGAAAGGCCCCTTGTGGGTGGGACCATCCCTGGGCTGGTAGTCTTGGGTTCTATAAAAGAGTAGGCTGAGCAAGCCAGGGGAGGCAAGCCAGTAAAGAACATCCCTCTATGGCCTCTGTATCAGCTCCTGCTCCCTGACCTGTTTGAGTTCCAGTCCTGACTTCCTTTGGTGATGAACAGCAGCATGGAAGTGTAAGCCGAATAAACCCTTTCCTCCCCAACTTGCTTCTTGGTCATGATGTTGTGCAGGAATAGAAACCCTGACTAAGACAGGGGACTTTTGGGATAGCATTTCAAATGTAAATGAAGAAAATACCTAATTAAAAAAAATTTTAAAAACCCTTGATTTCTGTGGTCACTATTTCTACTCTGCAAGTTCTACAACAACACCAATATATACTCCTTCTCTATTTTTTCGTGTTTCTCATTTCTAAAAATAGAATTAGATGAGCCAGTAGAGAAAAGAACAGTGTCTTTTTTATGCCAGTCTTTTTTTTTAATTAAAATGCTAGTATTATCCTTGTTTACATTTCCCAAGCTATCCAAAAAGTCCACAATACCCACCCACCCCAATCCCCTACCCACCCAATCCCCCTTTTTGGCCCTGGCGTTCCCCTGTACTGGGGCATAAAAATTTGCAAGTTCAAAGGGCCTCTCTTTCCAATGATGGCTGACTAGGCCTTCTTTTGATACATATGCAGCTAGAGACAAGAGCTCTGGGATACTGGTTAGTTCATATTGTTGTTCCACCTATAGGGTTGCAATTCCCTTTAGCTCCTTGGGTATTTTCTCTAGCTCCTCCATTGGGGGCCATTGTGACCCATCCAATAGCTGACTGTGAGCATCCGCTTCTGTGTTTATAGGCCCCGGCATAGTCTCACAAGAGACTGCTATATCTGGGTCCTTACAGCAAAATCTTGCTAGTGTATGCAATGGTGTCAGCTTTTGGAAGCTGATTATGGGATGGATCCCTGGATACGGCAGTCTCTAAATGGTTCATTCTTTCATCACAGCTACGAACTTTGTCTCTGTAACTCCTTCCCTGGGTGTTTTGTTCCCAATTCTAAGAAGGGGCACAGTGTCCACACTTTGGTCTTCATTCTTCTTGAGTTTCATGCGTTTAGCAAATTGTATCTGATATCTTGTGTATCCTAAGTTTCTGGGCTAGTATCCAATTATCAGTGAGTACATATTGTGTGAGTTCCTTTGTGATTGGGTTACCTCACTCAGGATGATGCCCTCCAGGTCCATCCATTTACCTAGGAATTTCATAAATTCATTCTTTTTAATAGCTGCGTAGTACTCCATGTGTAAATGTACCACATTTTCTGTATCCATTCCTCTGTTGAGAGGCATCTGGATTCTTTCCAGCTTCTGGCTATTATAAATAAGGCTGCTATGAACATAGTAGAGCATGTGTCCTTCTTACCGGTTGGGACATCTTCTGGATATATGCCCAGGAGAGGTATTGCGGGATCCTCCAGTAGTACTATGTCCAATTTTCTAAGGAACCGCCAGAATGATTTCCAGAGTGGTTGTACAAGCTTGCAATCCCGCCAACAATGGAGGAGTTTTCCTCTTTCTCCACATCCTCGCCAGCATCTGCTGTCACCTGAATTTTTGATCTTAGCCATTCTGACTGGTGTGATGTGGAATCTCAGGGTTGTTTTGATTTGCATTTCCCTGATGATTAAGGATGTTGAACATTTTTTCAGGTGTTTCTCTGCCATTCGGTATTCCTCAGGTGAGAATTCTTTGTTCATTTCTGAGCCCCATTTTTTAATGGGGTTATTTGATTTTCTGGAGTCCACCTTCTTGTGTTCTTTATATATATTGGATATTAGCCCCCTATCCAATTTGGGATAGGTAAAGATCCTTTCCCAATCTGTTGGTGGTCTTTTTGTCTTATTGACAGTGTCTTTTGCCTTGCAGAAGCTTTGCAATTTTATGAGGTCCCATTTATTGATTCTCGATCTTACAGCACAAGCCATTGCTGTTCTATTCAGGAATTTTTCCCCTGTACCCATATCTTCAAGGCTTTTCCCTAGTTTCTCCTCTATAAGTTTCAGTGTCTCTGGTTTTATGTGGAGTTCCTTAATCCACTTAGATTTGACCTTAGTACAAGGAGATAGGAATGGATCAATTCGCATTCTTCTACATGATAACCGCCAGTTGTGCCAGCACCATTTGTTGAAAATGCTGTCTTTTATCCACTGGATGGTTTTAGCTCCCTTGTCAAAGATCAAGTGACCATAGGTGTGTGGGTTCATCTCTGGGTCTTCAATTCTATTCCATTGGTCTAGTTGTCTGTCACTATACCAGTACCATGCAGTTTTTTTCACAATTGCTCTGTAGTACAGCTTTAGGTCAGGCATGGTGATTCCACCAGAGGTTCTTTTATCCTTGAGAAGAGTTTTTGCTATCCTAGGTTTTTTGTTATTCCAGATGAATCTGCTGATTGCCCTTTCTAATTTGTTGAAGAATTGAATTGGAATTTTGATGGTGATTGCATTGACTCTGGAGATTGCTTTTGGCAAGATAGCCATTTTTACTATATTGATCCTGCCAATCCATGAGCATGGGAGATCTTTCCATCTTCTGAGATGGAAAGAGCATTTGACAAAATCCAACACCCATTCATGATAAAAGTCTTGGAAATTTCAGGAACTCAAGGCCCATACCTAAACCTGATAAAAGCAATCTACAGCAAACCAGTAGCCAACATCAAAGTAAATGGTGAGAAGCTGGAAGCAATCCCACTAAAATCAGGGACTAGACAATGGTGTCCACTCTCTCCCTTCCTATTCAACATTGTACTTGAAGTCCTAGCCAGAGCAATTCGACAACAAAAGGAGATCAAAGGGATACAAATTGGAAAAGATGAAGTCAAAATATCACTTTTTGCAGATGATATGATAGTATATATAAGTGACCCTAAAAATTCCACCAGAGAACTCCTAAGCCTGATAAACAGCTTCAGTGAAGTAGCTGGATATAAAATTAACTCAAAAAATCAATGGCCTTTCTGTACACAAAGGATAAACAGGCTGAGAAAGAAATTACGGAAACAAAACCCTTCTCAATAGTCACAAATTACATAAAATACCTTGGCGTGACTCTAACTAAGGAAGTGAAAGATCTGTATGATAAGAACTTCAAGTATCTGAAGAAAGAAATTATGCCAGTCTTGATATGACTCTATATTATTTGCTAAACGTGAAACAAAAAAACTGGATCTATGCCTGCTGAACATGAGGCTGAACCCTGGGATTACTTTGCATTTAACAGTTTTCTAGACCAGCATGTAAGGAACTAGCATTTTTTTCCTTTTTTTTATTTAAAGATTTATTTGTTTTTATGTTCATACACTGTGGATGTCTTCAGACACACCAAAAGAGATCCCGTTACAGATGGTTGTGAGCCAAAATGTGCTTGCTGGAAATTGAACTCAGGACCTCTAGAAGAGCAGTCAATGCTCTTAACCATTGAGCCATTTCTCAAACCCTTGAATATAATTTCTTAACAATTCACATGTAACAGAAATATGTCACTTGAATTCATGAGACGCAAATTTGAATCAGTCAGCTTAGATAGCTGACTTTGAGCCAGATCAACTGAGTTGAACCAGCCGCCTAGAGAACAGAATAGCCTAGAAAAAAGTTTATTCAGCAGTAAGTCTCAGAGGCTACAACATTCTTGGCCTTGGTAAAGAGATAGAGGCTAGAAGCTGAAGCCGTCAAGGTCTGGGTTTGCAGAAAATTGGATTATGTTAAGGCTAGAAGCTTTCAGGCCTAGGCCTGCAGATAGAAATGCTCAGGGCTTAGCCCAAGACAAGTGTTTTTTTAAAGCTTGGATAGGGTTCTCATCTGATCTCTTCACCTGGGGAAATAAAAGTGACATTTACATTTACAATTATTTAAAATATTAAATATTAATTTAATTGGAAGTCTTGATCTTGTTTTTCTTTTTAAAAAACTGCCTAGTAATTATCTAATTTCTAGTAATTCCATATAACATTGATCATGTTATATACAAGTTCTTTACTGCTTGATAAAAAATCTGGTTTTCCATGTAAATTTGCAAAGAAATGTATATATCTGAGATAACACTAAATATTATATTTTAAAGATCAGATGAAAAATATGCAGACTAGCCAAAATAATTAACACTGGTATGCTTAATAGTAAAATCTCATAGGATTAGTTTTTCTTTAGAAACTAGCATTTTTTGCTATAATAGTTTTTTAGTGTTTGTTTTTAATAATTGCTACCAAATATAAATGGAAAGCTCATGTAGAAACATAAGTATAGCAAGACAAATGTACAAGGTCAAAATAAATGTACACCATCTTGAAATTTGATTTATCAATTCCAAGGAAGCTAACTAACATGAGAATAAGAAGAGACAACCTGGATCCAACAATTCCCTTCCTCATTGTATATTCTATCATATTCTTTCTTTCTCTCTCTCTCTCTCAAAAAAAAAAATCAAACACAGAAAAATATCTGCAATGAAAGAAAAAGAAAAATTACAAAAAATTATGGAGTCTATTTTGTTTTAGCCAATTAATTCTGGTTTGCAGCCTGCTAAAGTGTGTGATTTCTATACCGAGTGCCACTTCATTGGTTAAAAACCATTTTCCTTTTCTCAGCATCTATCAATTGGAAATATCATCTTGCTTAGGAATGAGGCTTTGTATCTCCACTTATGTTTCTCTGTTCTGGGATATAATTTTTCCATGAAATTATACAGGTTTTTATGCATGATGTCCTGCTGAATTTCTATGTGCCTTAGCTATGATTTATCTCAAAAACAGTTTGAAATCAATAATATAATAACTAAAAATATGATGTTAATGTAATTATTTTAGGCAAGGAGATGAACAAAAATTTATAAAAAGGAAATTAGTCATAGCACTGTTTTTAGTAGACTACATATTGAGCAATTTTTATAATTATACTTATTTTTTTGCAATCATTTCTATTGTAGACATTTAAGTCATAGAAACGTAAATCAAATGTTTGGGAATTTTTCAGTGTAAGAAACATCTGCTAATGTTCATTAACTAAAGCAACAGATGTTATTTAATAACATCTGGATGGTATTTAATAATATATTTTGAAAATTTACTAGTAGTCTATGTCCAGATTCTACCTGGAAGTCTTTCTGAAAGATGTTATTCATACTACAATAAGGTTGACAAATTAAGGCAAGGAAATACTTGTGTAAATAAAACTTGTTTCTTTACTACCAAAACTGCAAGAATTTAATCTGATAGCTATGGTAGTCACATTACTTTTGTCTATTTACTAAGCTTGATTTATAGTCAGTTACTTCTTTCTTCCTATCCTACATTCTATCTTCTTTCCTTCATTTTCCTTTCATTGTGATTTTAAACACTGCTTTCTATTTGAAACAATAATAGGAAATTTTCATGAAATGAGAGATACATCTGCTATCACATTTCTTTGAAGACCTCTTCTTCCTTGTGAGCAAATTGAAGAGCTATGTAATACAAATATTGGTTATTCTTTATACATTGATTCATGGGGGAATTTTAGTAAAAATGAAAGCAAAACAAATGTGGAAAAATAATTACTTCTGTGGAAAATATACCCCCAAAATAAGCACCAAAAGTGTATTGAAATCATTGAAAAGAGTTTCTGACAGCTTAATTCTTATGCATTACTCTATCAAAAGGGGGATTGAACCCACACAAATCACAACACTTCAAAATAAATGGTGGACACATACCAAGTTTAATGAGGCAACTACAGAGCCAAGAAACTCAACAATATTTAACTTACTGTAGTTTTTATGTTGTAGTTGGTTGGCATTTTCTTTTATTATTATTGGAAACAGAAGACAACGTTTGGTGATATGGTTTGTGAGTAAAAGGGTTTTTTTTACCAAGTCTCATGACATATTTGAAACATTGTATACAGGTTTTCTCTGACATCCATTCATGTGCTATGGCGTGCCCTGCACTCATATAAACACATGCAGAAAAACATAGATGAATCAACTTAAAAAACTCAACAAAAATCAGTGTGCCATATTAGTGACATTACTGGCAAATGGCACTCAACAGAACTTTCTCTTTAGTCAAGGATGTCAGTACATATGTATAATAAGACATTTATAAGTATAAATGTGTGTAATATTCTCTATCCCAAGAAAAATTTTTCACTATTATAAAGAATAGATTCCAGTTAAGGAAAGACTTTTATCTGCAGATATGGTGGGAGACAAACAAGACTTCAAAGAAGCAAAATGGCTGTGTTTGAAAGGAACTTAAAAGCTCAGAGATTAAAGTTTACTCAAGTGAACATAAAGGGCTTTAACATAGAGCTAAGTATTTTTAAAATGAGTCTAAAAATCATAGTATATATTAATAGTTTTAGATCACAGAAAATCACCAGTATTTCCTAGATTTATAATAGTAAAATGAAGTATGGGGACAATCCCTCCCATATGCAAAGTTTCAAGAAACTACAAGTATATGTCTTCAGGAAACCATGGTGTTATGTACAGCCATCCCTAAAAATGAGATTTACAATTGTTGAGTAGTTATATTATGCTAATGAGATTTTAAGGATAAACTCCTAATATAAGCATTTCTCCTGTGGAGTTTCTGTATATTTTATTATTGGTAGAATGGGTAGTAGGGGCTTTCTTTCAAGACTAAGAAATCTATCTCTTTTTTTCCATAATGTGTAACAAAGTAGAAGTCTCAAGTTGTATTCTAAACACTGGAGATGTTTCAGATATACACAGTGTGAGGATATGCCTATTAACATAGATATCCTACTCATGATCACATCCTAAGTGAAGCCTGCCAATGCTGGACAAATGCTACAGAAGCTTTCTGAGAGACATTTTTCTCACACTGTAGTAGTAAAGCTTATTTTTAATCATAGAGTTGATCTAGGATAGTGACAATCTCACTGTAATCCTGCTAGAAAAGACACTTAAGAATTTCTCTAAATCCTGACTCAGACCTGTCACTAATCACAAATTGAGGGGTCTGAACTAAGAAGCATTTTCTCAAGAGAAAACAGAAGTCATATAGAATGAATGGAAAACATGGATACAGGGGGAAATTGTTGTCTGAATTTAAACTCATGTTTTTTGCTTTATGATGTGCTGTTTTGAAACATTCCTTATTTCTTAATACAATTTCTAGATGTCTAATTAGTACAGGCCCGACAAACATTGTACAAAAATATATTTTCAATGATATCTGTATAACAAAAGACATGTTTACTTTTTATTATCACAGTCAAGTTTATTCTTCTATTTGGGGAAAAATTAGGAGAAGTAGCTTGAATTCACTATAAATAATAAATGATGGGCAATTCCTAGATTTCAGACTGCTCCTCTGTGAAATAGACCCACTGTTAATATACCATTTACTTTTGTCCACATCACTTGCTCTTAAGAGACTTGGATCCCCAGAGGTGATATTACTTAAAACATAAAATTAACTGTTAGATATCACTTACAGATAGAGACTGCAATTAGGCATAATGCCAGTTTTAAAATTTATCAAGCTCATTCTCCATTTTCTTGCACCAGCCTGTGTATATACTGATCAATGTCATCATACATATCCAAGACTAAAAAGAGAGACTGCCTGCTTGGATACATATAATATCTATTCCAGTGATACATAAGAAAGGGAATCAGAATGAATTATCTATAGGCACATTACTTTCCTATGACTTTGAAAATATTTGTATAGGCCACAAGAAATGATTGGCAAAGATGTCATGTGGGAATCTCAAAATATTACAGACTTTAATTTGTAAATATTTTTCTTACTTTGAAGTTAGATTCTTAAAATGAAGGTAAAATTCTGAAATAATCAAGGTATATAAATCTAGGAAAGTGATTTAAAAATTAAAAATTTAGCAAATATTTTAAGAAAGTTTTTGTTTTGTTTTGTTTTGTTTTGTTTTGTTGTTTGAGACAGGGTTTCTCTGTATAGCTCTGGCTGTCCTGCAAGTCACTCCATAGACCAGGCTAGCCTCTAACTAAAAAATCCACCTGCCTCTGCCTCCCAAGGGCTGCGATTAAAGGTGCCTGCCACTATCGCCTGACTATTTTAGGAAATTTTGATACCAGAGATATATGTTAATGGGGAAAAATATGAAGTGTGCTTGAACATACTTGTCAGCATCCTCAGGAAGGGACCACAATATTTACCATACAAATTCTCTATCAAATGAGAAGTACTAGACATCTATTTAAATATACATATTAGCTAATTTAGATTGTCACTGTTTTCTTTCATATTTAGTTGATATTTTTAATAGCACTAAACTAAAAATAAATCGACAATATTTTACCTTTATTATCCATTGTTTCTTTCTTCTTTCTGTGCATTTATATTTGTAACCTCTAACAATTTTTCTTTCTGTAGAACTTTGACTAATGTTTCTACTAGAAATATTTTGTTGGTAATTGTCTTATTTAAGGTTTCCTCCACTGTGATAAAACACCTTTGCCAAAAGCAATTTGTAAAGGACAGGTTTTATTTTAATTTATCATTCCACATCACAGTTTATAATGAAGTAAGTCATGACAGGAATTAAAATCAAGAACATGGAAGCAGGAAATAAAACAGAAGCCATGGGTAAATCATTCTTATCCTTTTCCTTCTAATGGTTTGCTTAGCTTGTTCTCTTGCACACCTCAGATATACTTGTCCAGATGTGGTACCAGCCACACTGGGCTCAGACCTCCCATACATTCATCAATCAAGGAAATCTAGAACCGACTTGCCACAGGCCAATCTGGTGGGGCATTTTCATAACCATCTTTTCTCAAATGTCTCTAGCTTGTGTGAAGTTGAGGAAAAACTAATGAAAGAGTAAATAAATCTCATGTTTGATTCAATCAGTGTCTCTGCCCGGAAATTCTTAAGTATGGAATTCTCAGGGAATATTTGACAATGACTCTCTACCAGTTTCTTGTGTGAAGAAATATTTTGTCTCCAATCATCAATGTAAGAATCAGATTGGTTTCTTGGAGTAGGTATACAGAGGTACCCTACTTCCTGGCTTCTCACCCTAAACCTAACTTTCAGAAAAAGGTCACTGTTGATAGTAATTCAAATGTATTTCAGCAGTTTGCTGCTATTGCAAGATTCCATTTTTCTGCCAGCTATAGGCTCACACTGCTGCATAATAGCACATAGGTCAAAGTGGATCTCTAAAGGTACCTTCCCTTCTATCATCTTTGTTCTTCACACGTAATCCTAGTCATTTAATCATCTGAAGGTAAACAGTTAATGTTTGACTCAGCTTGGTTTCCAAGTATTTTTATTTTTTTGAAGAAAAAACTAGAAGCTCAGATTCATTAAATTTGTTATATTTTACTTTTTTAATTAATTGTATATTTATTTACATTTCAAATGTTGTTTCTTTTCCTGGTCTCCCCTACTCAAACTCCTCACTCCATTCCCCCTTCTCTTTGCCTCAAAGAGGGTACTCCACCACCCACCCACCCACCCACCCACTCCTGTCTCTCCCCTCTAGCATCTCTCTATTCTGGGGCAACAAGCCTCCACAGGAACAAGGGCCTCCACTCCCATTGATGCCACATAAGGCAATCCTCTGCTACATATGTAGCTGGAGCAGTAGACCCACACATATATAATCTTTACTTGGTGGCTTAGTCCTTGGAAGCTCTGGGGGATTATTTCTTTATTGCTTTCAAATTGAATAATTAATACACTTTTAAAATTATCAACAATTAAGGAAAAATGGTTACTAACATTTTGAGCTTGACATTTCCTTTAGAAACATCTTCATAACATTTCTTTTTATTTTCTTTTGTATTCATTTCTTTAATTTTTTGATATTTCAAAAAGTATATTTTTAACATATTATCAACCTTGTTGCCTTTCCTTCCAGATAATCCCATATGCCCTACTCACCCAACTGTATATTCTTTCTAGCTCTTAAAAAATGTGGCAAAAGAAAAGCCATTAAAACACAGAGTCCTATTTGCAAGTTCATCTTCTCCAGAGTTTGTAATCATCCTCTAGAGTATATCTGATATTGACAATGTTCTAAGTTATGTTTACTTTCACTCCTATTGAAGAACTATCTTGTTTCATCTTTCTTTAACCCCTAACAGTATTGATAAGTCAGAAGGCTTGTCAATAAATGTGATTCAAAGAAGATGATATAGACCACTTCATCCTAACTTTGTTGTGAGGAGGCCTAGCTAAAGGTAGTTTTCTGGAAACTCCTCAGGCTGAAGCTAATTAATATACTATAAATTTTTGCCACCATATATCAAAGTAAAGAACCATATACGTACATGCACATGGAATATGTATGTTAAAGAGACTAGACTGCAAAGACAAAGTAACTATCAGTAACCTGTACGAAACAAAATTCAGAGATTATCCTCATTTGGAGTGACTGTATCCTTGACCTGAGGTGATAGATATAAATCACAGACTACTAAATAAAGGATCTCTTAATTACTAAACTACTCTATAAAAATGGAGACTTCCACCTTTTAAAGAATTGTACTCTAATTAGATAGGGAACCCAAAGTAGAAAATGACCCTTGATCTATTTATGCCCTTTGAACAAATATAATGTTTACAAAATTCATCTAAATATATCCTATTATATTATCTTTGATTTTATGTTCTTCCAAGCAACTTCAGGGTAACTTCTTCACAACCCTTATTTTCTCTAAGGCAGAGTTAACAAATAAAATACAAGAAGGTAGGTAGTTACAACTCTTAAGAAAAATAACACTTTATAATGATCTGCAAATTTGTCAGGGTATTGGGTGGAATAAGTTCTTACATCATAATAAAATGCACTAAAATTAATCTGTAATTGACCACCAAAGGGAATCTGACATTTTGGGGATCTCACACTTTTAAATATAAATACTTTTCTTCAATATACCTTTAACTTGTTCCTGAATATTGATGGAGACATGTACTGACCTTGACATATCAGCAACTCATAAAATGCAATCCAACAAACTTTGCTAAATGCAATTAGCTAAATTGATTATTAATATCATCATTGCTGTGGGCACTAATTAAGATGAAAATTAATTTCATGACCTAATACTAAAAAAATGTAATCACATAAATTGTCACTGTTATAAAAAACTGTTTGCCGTAGGAAGCTCCATCTTCAAAAGGGTGAAAATAAAGTACCTTATAAAAATGTGACTCACAGCTATCTAACTATTGACAATGATTACAAATTAAATGTTTCATGGAATATTATATGGCCAATATTATTATTAACCATAAATTATATTATTTGTAAATATTTTTGAAGAAAAATGAAAGCTCACCAAAATTATATTAAACATTAAAAGAGCGTTTTTTCATTGACTGAATTTAAACAATCCTTGGGTAGAGCTGAATTTCCTACTGATTCCCCAAATTTGAACATTTTTATATGAATAAAAATATAATCCAAGGTAGAAAAAGGCTTAAAAACCTCGATTTAATTTTTAAAATCTTCTTTTATAAATTATAGGAGATTACAAAATATCAGTTGTATTTTCTTTTCATCCTAACACCCGAAAAGTGAAGCAATGTACATAAAAAATGGTACTTATTCTGTATAGAAAAAAAAAAAAAAAAGAGGCAACCAGGTCATTTTCCTCTGGGAGGTCCTAAACCTATGGTCTCAAACAATTCCCATATAATGTGCTGACAATATTGAGTTGTGATTAGTGATTATTCAATATAATTATTGTTTGTTGTAGTTACATCAAAGATATTTCTCAGAAGATCAACTTATTTTAAGAAATATATACTTGAGAAGCAAATAACATTGCCATTAGGTCTTCCAAGTAGAAATGTAGTCTAGTGAATTGGATTGATACAATTTTTAGAAATCTTAAAAATAAATTCATTCTTTTTAATAGCTGAGTTGTGTAAATGTACCGCATTTTCTGTATCCATTCCTCTGTTGATGGGCATCTGGGTTCTTTCCAGATTCTGGCTAATATATATAAGGCTGCTATGAACATAGTGGAGCATGTGTCCTTCTTACCAGTTGGGACATCTTCTGGATATATGCCCAGGAGAGGTATTGTGGGATCCTCTGGTAGTACTACGTCCAATTTTCTGAGGAACCGCCAGACTGATTCCAGAGTGGTTGTACAAGCTTGCAATCCTACCAACAATGGAGGAGTGTTCCTCTTTCTCCACATCCTCGCCAACATCTGCTGTCACCTGAATTTTTGATCTTAGCCATTCTGACTGGTGTGAGGTGGAATCTCAGGGTTGTTTTGATTTGCATTTCCCTGATGATTAAGGATGTTGAACATTTTTTCAGGTGCTTCTCTGCCATTCGGTATTCCTCAGGTGAAAATTATTTGTTTAGCTCTGATCCCCATTTTTAATGGGGTTATTTGATTTTCTGAAGTCCACCTTCTTGAGTTTATATATATATATATATATATATATATATATATATATATATATATATTTCTATATATTTCTATATATATATATTGGATATTAGTCCCCTATCTGATTTAGGATAGGTAAAGATCCTTTCCCAATCTGTTGGTGGTCTTTTTGTTTTATTGACAGTGTCTTTTGCCTTGCAGAAGCTTTGCAATTTTTTTTATTTCATTTTTTGTGTTAGGTATTTACTTCATTTACATTTCCAATGATATCCCAAAAGTCCCCCACCCGCTCTCCCACCCACTCCCACTTCTTGGCCCTCGTGTTCCCCTGTACTGAGACAGATAAAGTGTGCAGGACCAATGGGCCTCACTTTCCACTGGTGGCCGACTAGGCCATCTTCTGATACATATGCACCTAGAGACACGAGCTCCGGGGGTTACCGGGTAGTTCATATTGTTGTTCCACCTATAGTGTTGCAGACCCCTTTAGCTCCTTGGTTACTTTCTTTAGCTCCTCCATTGGGGGCCCTGTGATCCATCCAATAGCTGACTGTGGGCACCCACTGAAGCTTTGAAATTTTATGAGGTCCCATTTGTCGATTCTCGATCTTATAGCACAAGCCATTGCTGTTCTATTCAGGAATTTCCCCCTGTACCCATATCTTCGAGGGTTTTCCCTACTTTCTCCTCTGTAAGTTTCAGTGTCTATGGTTTTATGTGGAGTTCCTTAATCCACTTAAAAAAAGAAAGAAAGAAAGAAAGAAAGAAAGAAAGAAAGAAAGAAAGAAAGAAAGAAAGAAAGAAAGAAATCTTAAAAATAGGCAAAGTGTAATTATAGAAGATTTCACTCAGGCAAAAATAAGTACTAAATGTAAAAATACATTTCTGAAAACAGTCATTTGGTTGAGAGCCATCATGCATTAATGACTAAGAAAAATGAGCTGGACGATTTTTTTTTTCTTTTACAAAGGGCATACTCACTCTTTTTACAAGAAAGATTCCTCAGTATATACGTGAAATTGTCTTTACTGACCTAATCATAGAATAATTGTCCCTGTATGGACTTGTCTCTCTGTCATAACCTCTGGTCTTCCCTGTCTGATTTCTGGAAATAATGGAGAGAAAAAAGAAACATCTGTAGCCAGATAATGACTCCCTGGAATGTTTTTAAATCTGATCTGATATTTTTTTGGTTTTCATTATTAGTGTGCTCAGGTTCCTATCATATGCAAAATTTATATTTATCACTCTTCCAAGCAACTTTTTCTGTGAGGTGAACAGAATCCTACCCTAGCAATTTTATTTCTTTTTAAATATATATTTTACATGACTTAAGTATTGTTAGTAAAATCAGTCAGATTTTAGCTTTCCATATGTAAATTTATATTATCTCTTAAAGTGGTTTCTTCCACCCATTTCTTTTTCATTTCTTTTCCAGGGGTTTTGTAAAAATATACTTAGCAATGAAGACAATTGTAACTGCTGGTGAGTTTTGGAGATTTTTTCTATAAACAGGAAAATATATTTTTTGCTTACTCATGCTCTGCAATTCTGATATTTCATTGAAGGAAAACAATTAGCCTGAAAGTATAGAGTGGAATATCATGTTATGGAAGAGAATTGCATAACATTTACTTTTCTCAGAACTGTATACCTTTCTCTGCTTGTCTTTTATGCTCTCTGAGATTTATATACTTGCCAACTTCTGAAATTATGCCTGTGTTTTTGGTGTATTACAAAATCACAAAGGAATTATCTAAGTAAATATTTCTAGTTATTCAAGTGATGGATTTAGTTTTGATTTGTTGCTTTAATACAAGTTCAGCAGTTGATTTAGAATTGCTATGTTCACCACTCCAAGTATCTTGGGGTAGATAGAAACCTCCACTACTTTGTAGAAAAAAAATATATTATCTTTTAATTTCTATAAGCCCTTTTATTGTTTGCCCAGAAGATCATGTTGTATGTTGAACTATGGATATTTTTGTATCTTGCTAATTGCAGAAAGAACTTTGTACTCAGGTTAGTCTTTAAGCCTCTGTCTTTCCTATTATATATCCTTGCTACATTCCAGTCTTGTTAGTGGTAAAAGTAATTAGATTATAAGTCATAATGTTTTCCCAAGTAATCCTGAAATTAGAAATGTCTGTAACAAAGCAACCATCAGCAGAAAAGCAAACAATTCTACTGTGTGAATCTTTGGTTTAAATGAGAATCACAACTGAGAAGACAATGAAAGGGCTTATTACCCAGGCTTACAGAGAGATCTTTTTCATTCCTTGGTGAAAGAGCCAGGATACTGAAGAGTATCAGCGAAACAAAGAACCCTAACCTTTAGCAATTATTGGAGTAGAATTCTCCCAGCAGAGGATGCATATTTATTACGGGTTAGCAATAGTCATGCCGAGAAATCACTCACACACACAAAGAAACATAAGCAGTGCATTTGGGAGAGTGGTCAGTTATTGCACATATTATGTAGATGGGAAGAGCTTCTATCGGTGTCTGCCCACATCTGGTGTAATGTTTTAGAATGAAATCTATGTTCACACTTCTTTTACAGAGAGTCATTAAATTTGTGATGACCTCTCTCACTTTCCAAGCTACAAATGCAGTTTGTAGCCATCACAATTTACTTGTTTTCGAGCAGCTTCCATGTGCTGCTGAGAAAAATGAGTATTCTTTGTCATTTAGGTTTTTTATTCCATACATATCTGTTAGATCCATTTGATTTATGGTGTGACATAATTCTTCGGTTTCTTTATTTGTTTTTGGTACAGATGAGCTACCAAAATCAACATATGCTTATTTCAGTGCTGACTTTTAATGATTAAAAATCAGTTTAGCTTGGAGCTTCAATCTCCTTTCAAATGAACATAGTAATATTTAACCCATGGCTAATTTTTAATTCAGCAATACATAGATTATTAAATTTATTAGATTATTTTTGAAAATATGTTATCTTTTAAAATTAGTCTTTTCTCATTTTTTCACAAATTTCCTATATATTATTCATCATATATATATATCAGTTGCTATTTTATCATGACTAACTTTAGTTATTTATATAGTTTTAAAAATATGATTGTTCTATGAATAATGAAAAATATAAACTATTTTGTAGGGTAGCATATTAATATAGGTAGGTAATCAATACTCTGTCAATTTTTATCATCTTGATTTTTAATTGTCCCCATACACTTGGTTGCCATTTGTAGTGTCATTTTGTAGAGCTTATTTCACAAGAATTAGGACCGTAGAGATGATTATGAGACATTATCTTCCCCTCTTTTTCAATTTGCTTCCTGACTATGACAAAATTATATGTTTCCTCTATCCTGCTCCACAAAAGAAGCACAGCCAAGTATTCATGGACTCATGATCATGGACTGAAACCCAAATCAAATGAAAATAAAAACAAGATCCAAGTTTGGCTTATTGACCAATCTACCCACCCATGATTGGCTTATTGGCCAATCTACCCACAATAAAATTTAGTTAAAGAATTTTGTCAGAGAGATAGAAACGAAAAATGTAGAGAAGGACATGATAAAATGTAGAATTTGTATTTTGAGAAATCAGGGCATATGGTGATAATCCTCAGCACATTGCTTCTACTTTCTGGGACTGCCTCTTCACTTTTTAGGATCTAGCCCATGCCATTCCTATTTTTGTCTTTATTATTTAAAATACAATGAATTTTATCCTCTCTTCTGAAATGTTATTTCAGGTAGTTACTTTTTGTCCATACTGGATAAGTGTTTCTCAAAGTCCTTTCACAATAAACAGATATAAATTATATTTATAAAGAGGGACATCTTTGGCTTTTAGTACAGACCATTCTGGATTTATTCCTTCAAACTCAGGATTATATGCTACTGGTCTTTAGGTTAAATAAAAAGGGACAACTAAAGGAATACCATTTTTCATGTGTTTAGTTGTGTCTAAAGAAAAGGTTAAATTCTCCAGTGTTCTTTGTTGTGGGGAATGTGTGTGTGTGTGTCTTTTACTTTCTTTTACATAAAATCAATGTGTTTTTTATTTACTATTAAAATCAAGCTTTCAGTCGGATCAAGCTTGCATTATTTCTTTGCCTGGAGAGCCCTCCTTAAGTATTATATCAGTTTTTTGAATCCTTGCAAATAAAAATGGCTTTGATATTTGGTAAGTATATTACATATTTCAGATAAAATGTCTATTACTTTAACCTGTGAAATTATTTTAGTTATGTCTACATCACATGGACTATAAGTTACAAATTTAACCAGTGTGTAACCATCTGTTAAAAAGATTTCCCCTTGTATTTGTTTTTTTTTGTTTAGTGACTACTGTACCTTACCAAACCCATTGATGGCTTTTCCCCTCTTTTAGTGTCTTCTTTCCAAACTCTCTCCTATTTGTCCTTATTGCTTGCATGTTAATAGTGGTGATAGTATGATGGAAGTCAATAGGATTTTTTAGACATCAAACTCTTCCATTTCCTGCCATTATCTGATGTCCATTAGTTCTGTGTTTCAGGATCATTGATGTGATAGTCTCACTCCTATTAGAAAGCTCAGTCAGTGGAACTTGTAGTTATTTATTTTCTTATTCATTTCTAAAGCCTCCTGTGATAATTATGCAACTCAGAAAGCTAGTTGATGACCTCATGCCTTCTCCTACCACTTCTTTCTCCTCTTTGACTCTCTTCCTCTACTAATATCCTATCTCTTCTCTCTCTTCTGCTTTCTTCTCCTTCACTTTCTGTCCCTCCTATTACTCCCTCTAGACAGTTCTCTTCCTCTGTGTTTATTATATCCTGATAGCAACTTGGCACATTCTTGTGGGTGAATATAAGCAAACCTGGATGACTACCTTTCTATGTTTTAACAAATGCTAATTTATTCTAAGATGCATCATTAAAATTTATTATTGCTACTTCAATATTGATATACAAAGCTGTTGATTATAAATATATTTGAAAAATGTATCAGGAAAAATGCTTTACCTGTTAGAATTAAGCAAATTAATATTTAAACCATAAAATAAATGACTACAAACTATAATAATTAAGTTGCTCTTACTAACTTTATTCTTTATCTCTGTTTCTTAAATTTTCTGCATAACTATTTCTTTGTTGTAGGTTTATTCAGCCTTATTATTTAGGGATGGTTGTCTGACTATTCTGCCAATGCTTCATATAAAATTCAAAATTTGTATCCTCAGAGACATATTATCTTTACATTGTCAAGTTCATTTTCTTTTCTTTTTTTTGTGATATTCTTTTTTTTAATTAGGTATTTTCGTCATTTACATTTCCAATACTATCCCAAAAGTTCCCCATACCATCCCCCCCACTCCCCTACCCACCAACTCCCACTTTTTGGCCCTGGCGTTCCCCTGTACTGGGGCATAAAAGTTTGCAAGTCCAATGGGCCTCTCTTTCCAGTGATGGCTGAGTAGGCCATCTTTTGATACATATGCAGCTAGAGTCAAGAGCTCCGGGGTACTGGTTAGTTAATAATGTTGTTCCACCTATAGGGTTGCAGATACCTTTAGCTCTTGGGTAGTTTCTCTAGCTCCTCCATTGTGGGCCCTGTGATCCATCCAATAGCTTACTGTGAGTATCCACTTATGTGTTTGCTAGGCCCAGCATAGTCTCACTAGAGACAGCTATATCAGGGTCCTATCATCACAATCTTACTAGTGTATGCAATGGTATCAGCGTTTGGAGGCTGATTATGGGATGGATCCCTGGATATGGCAGTGTCTAGATGGTCCATTCTTTTGTCTCAGCTCCAAACTTTGTCGCTGTAACTCCTTCCATGGGTGTTTTGTTCCCAATTCTAAGAAGGGGCAAAGTATCCACACTTTGGTCTTCGTTCTTCTTGAGATTCATGTGTTTTGCAAATTGTAACTTATATCTTGGGTATCCTAGGTTTCTGGGCTAATATCCACTTATCAGTGAGTACATATCATTTGAGTTCTTTTGTGATTGGGTTACCTCACTCGGGATAATGCCCTCCAGGTCCAACCATTTGCCTAGGAATTTCATAAATTCATTCTGTTTAATAGCTGAGTAGTACTATATTGTGTAAATGTACCACATTTTCTGTATCCATTCCTCTGTTGAGGGACATCTGGGTTCTTTTCAGCTTCTGGCTATTATAAATAAGGCTGCTATGAGCATAGTGGACCATGTTTCTTTCTTACTAGTTGGAACATCTTCTGGATACATGCCCAGGAGAGGTATTGCAGAATCCTCTGGTAGTACCACGTCCAATTTTCTGAGAAACGGCCAGACTGATTTCCAGAGTGGTTGTACAAGCTTGCAATCCCACTAACAGTGGAGGAGTTTTCCTCTTTCTCCACATCCTCGCCAGCATCTGCTGTCACCTGAATTTTGATCTTAGCCATTCTGACTGGTGTGGGATGGAATCTCAGGGTTGTTTTGATTTGCATTTCCCTGATGATTAAGGATGCTGAACATTTTTTCAGGTGTTTCTCAGCCATTCGGTATTCCTCAGGTGAGAATTCTTTGTGTAGCTCTCAGCCCCATTTTTTAATGGGGTTATTTGATTTTCTGGAGTCCACCTTTTTGAGTTCTTTATATACATTGGATATTAGTCGTCTATCTGATTTAGGATAGGTAAAGATCCTTTCCCAATCTGTTGGTGGTCTTTTTGTCTTATTGACGGTGTCTTTTGCCTTACAGAAGCTTTGCAGTTTCATGAGGTCCCATTTGTGGATTCTCAATCTTATATCACAAGCCATTGCTGTTCTATTCAGGAATTTTTCCCCTGTGCCAATATCTTCGAGGCTTTTCCCCACTTTCTCCTCTATAAGTTTCAGTGTCTCTGGTTTTATGTGGAGCTCCTTGATCCACTTAGGTTTGACCTTAGTACAAGGAGATAGGAATGGGTCAATTCACATTCTTCTACATGATAACCACCAGTTGTGCCAGCACCATTTGTTGAAAATGCTGTCTTTTTTTCCACTGGATGGTTTTAGCTCCCTTGTGGAAGATCAAGTGACCATAGGTGTGTGGGTTCATTTCTGGGTCTTCAATTCTATTCCATTGGTCTACTTTTATGTCATTATACCAGTACCATGCCGTTTTTTATGACAATTGCTCTGTAGTAAAGCTTTAGGTCAGGCATGGTGATTCCACCAGAGGTTCTTTTATCCTTGAGAAGAGTTTTTGCTATCCTAGGTTTTTTGTTATTCCAGATGAATTTGCAGATTGTTCTTTCTAATTCTTGGAGAATTGAGTTGGAATTTTGATGGGGATTGCATTGAATCTGTCGATTGCTTTTGGTAGTTCTTTCTATTTAAATGTTCACTGTACATTCTACTTATTGTGTCATAATTACTATGTCACAGAATCAGACAAGACAGATTAGCAAGCAGGTTACTGAATAAGTTTCAGGAACAAGGATTATCAGTTTAATTTGCTGTTTGAAGAATCTATTACAATCCTATGGAATATATTAATAATTTTTAAAGCAAGATTTCTGGGAATTCTTATTGACTTTTTATTGAAACATCCCTGGAAATTTAAAATATTGTCATAAGAAATGTAATATATAAAAATAATAATATGTGAACATTTTAAACAAGGTATTTCTATCTTATGATGTTTTAATAAACTACTTTTTAAATTTTTTTCTTGATGAACCTACCTTTTGTTTGCATTTTGTATTAAAGATTAAAAGTGCTTCCTGTATGAATGATTGAGAAACTTAAGTTAATTCCTTTCATGTTCTTTGACAGGTCGATACTTGTTGAATTGATCTGCAGTTCTATCTATTTTATGTTATTAGATAAAGTCTTCATATTAATTTACAGAGATGTTCAAAATTTTTCTTTTATATACTTATTACTACAGCAAAAATTATTTTGTGGAATAACTGAGTTTCAAAATATATTCTCTGTTTACAAACTTCTACTAGAGCAACTATGTAACTTTGTGTCTTTAGACCAGTTGTTTTAATTTCTGTCCCACCCGTGTATAAGCCTCAACTTTCCTGATGGAAGGAGTGAAGGACCGATACATTGATGACAAGCTGATGAAAAACTCCTATTTCTGGGAGTGGTTGAGAGAATCAGTGGCCATCACTTTGCACAGAAAGCAAAGCCTGGTAAGATAAGGTAAGATTATGGCAGTTACAAAGGAATGAGAAGCAATGCCATTTCTGGACATGAAGACTCACAGGATTAAAGGCAGTGCCTCATAGTCCTTTATAGCTATATTACATATGCTTGACTCCAGGTCTCAGAGACTGGACCTGAGGATTTCAGCAATGCCCTTAGCCCATGGAGAAGTAGGAAACTGGTCAAGAATAAAGTGTAGAAACAGCAGGTGACAATGCATTCCTTTTGAGTTTGAAGATGGTTTCCTGTCTTCCTTTATTTTTAGCGTGAAGTTTTCTTTTAATGTTCAGCTTTTTGTTTTGATTTTAAATGGATATATACTATTAAGTGAATGAGACTCCACTGTGATTCACTTGTTTACTTAATCCAAAAAATTCAGGGATGTCTGTAAATTGCAGTGTTGCACTTGTTGAGAAGTGTTGTTGGTTGACTTAAGGAGGGACCAGATATAATTTCTATTATTCCAGTACTGAAAGAAAAAAAATTGATTTATACATTTTTTAAAAATCTAAATTTTGATGAAGGCCCCCTGTGAACTTTTAACTTTAAATATATTTTAAATATAGCTTTTATTATTAGAAGAGTACTATAAATGAATGATAAATACCAAAAAGATTCACAAACAGCTTCATTTTAAAAAGCACAAAGAGTTTCCAGTGTGAAATGCCCAAATCTCAATGTTTTTTTGTAGTTGCTGCACTAAATAATGTAATTCTTGAATTTACAGATGTAAAAGCTGTCACTGAAGGCTGAAGTACGTATATCTGTTGTCCCTGTGACCTACACTTATGCTACCCCAGAAATCCTGATACTGTGATGTTAACATGGAGAACAGACAGAGGCCAATCTCAGGGGGGTGGCGGGGCACAGTTAAGGAAAGCATAGCGGGATGATTATTTAACAGCATATTTACTCTCTACAAAATAATCACATATGGCTTGAAAACTTTTAAGAACACATTAGGATAATTTTAACTTCTGGTCAAATCTTTGTACTCCAGAATTTAGAGGCAGACATGGCATCATGTGGCGTTGTCTTTACTACAGGCATGTGGAACTGTTCCCAAAAGCCGTGTTCTCTTAAAAATCAACTTCCTCTTGTTGATGGCAAAGTACCGTTAGATAAAGAAAACCTAAATATATTTTAAAAATAAATTTATTTCAGAATTTTGGAGGTTATAGTGATAGCACTTACATTTGAATTGGTATTGAAGAAGCAAGCTCTCTGCTTTTCAAGTGATTTGAACAGGACATTTATTTGTCTCTTTGTTTGGATGGTGGTTTGATTTTTTTTCTGTAAGCAAAATTATTATAATTGTCTAATAGTAGCAAGGAAATTACCTTAGGTATCTTGTATGGTTGTTCTTTAGCAAGCATGGGCATAGCTTAAATTATAAAAACTAAAGATCAAAGTACAAAGAACTTCATGCTGTCACCTTTTAGAAGAACTTTTATCCTTCGTAACCATACTTAGTAGTGTACATTTTCATCCAAGATCCTTATTATTCAATGTTCTTGGTCTATTGAAACATCTCAGTATCTAAAAATACTGCAATGCTAATACACAAAAGAAAAGCCATTATATGTATGCTGATCACCATGGTCAGTGTGGTACCATTTTAGTTGTTTTATTTTGTTTTGTTGGGTTTTGGTTATTAAATGAACTATCATGCCATCCCCCCCCCCAAAAGAAACATAGACTTTTCCATTTATTATGTGTTTCAAGCATTATGTTTGGTATAACTTTTTTCTTATTTTATCAAATAATATGTATGAGACAGTGGTGCTGGAAAAAATAGCAACAATATTTCAAGGGAATGCTTTTTATTTAATCAGTCAGGATAAGGCGATTAGAATAAGAAATTTATAGGTTAGAAGAATATCTAATGAGCTTTGGAATACTTTTTCCATATAACTTAGACACCATGAATTCAAATACTTATCATCTAAATAGAAGCTATCATATTAATAACAAGTAGAAGTAGTTTGTTAACAAAGCTATAAGGCTTTAAGATGCATCTGCTGCATAATTTACTATTCAGGCATGAATATAGCTAGTTTTATTGGTCTAGCTATAGTTGTATTAGACCCATATTTTACTAAATATAATGTTATGGGTTTCTACACATCACTTACATGTTAATTGCAATCCGGGCAGTAATCCAGGAAAGTCCACCCATTTCCTAGAATCCAAAGTACCTAACTAAATACTATGTAAGTGTTTTAGGTCATAGATGATACAATATCTCTTAACAATGTTATAACATGATTTCCATAAAAGCAAATGACTGAAATGGGCTATATAAGACTCAAATAGCTTTTCATCCCGCAAATGAATAAGAAATGCATGTTTTGTGTTGCTGAGCATTAAGACAAGTGTCGTGTACATAGTAGACAAGTGATCTACCACGAATCTACATTCTAACAAAATAAAAAAATTATGAGCATCAAAAATTGTAATTAAGCTACAAGGATATTCGTAAGCCAAGTGTTTTGACATGTGCCCTTAATCCCAATATTTAGCAAGCTGAAGGAGTTATATCTTTGTGAATTCAATCACAGCCTGGTCTATATGTCAAATTGAAGACTAGCCAAAACACATAATGAAATCCTATATCAAAAGAAACAAAGAAAATAAACTATTAATGCTATCTCAGATCTATCTCTTCGATAACATGCTTAAGAGATTCTTTCTAAAATCTATTATTTGCATACACTTTCAGGTGAAATAAATAGTCCAAAATTAAGTGAATTCACCATGTCAAAGATACTATAAAGTGTATTAACATATTCTACATTGTTGTTATCCCTGGGATCATTTCATCATGTAGACAAGCCTGGCAAGGGTCATCATCAATACATTCCATAAAATACTTTAGCATTTTCTTCTTTCTGGGATTTTCAGGTTAATAATAAGTACAGAAAAACTTCAATATTTTATACTGTTTTGCAACTTTAAAATCTTCTATTTCTTTTCTTTTTATATTTTAGTTATTTTCATTTGTGTGTTAGTGCTATAAAGGGTCATTCTCTCATGCCATCATATATATTGGAGATCAGAAGACAACTTATGAGAATTATGTTTCTTCTTCTCCAGTGTAGAATCTGTGAGTTGAACTCAGATCATAAGGCTTTACAGGAAACCCTGTAACTCACGGAACCTTCTGCATGTCTTTATAATTCTTGAAACTCATTACCATTTTCACACCAGTTGGACTCCTTGTTGTATTTATCCAAAATTTTTTAAATTCAAAAAAGGATTTCCATCACAATAAGCATGTGCTATGGATAAAAATTTATCTACTTTGCTAATAGTCTGTCTAACATCCTCAAGAGTATCCTTGGCTTTTTTGCACATTTAAGAAGGAAAACAAAAGTCCAAGGAGGTTAAAGTGAGGTGAAATTATAGTTGAAATACATATAAACTCCACATATCAAATAATTTCTTTAAAAATGCAGAAAAAGAACTTTAAATTTAAGATTCTTGAGGCTGCTTTCTTCTCAATTATTTCTTGATAAAAGGTCTTTAGAAGAATGACACTCATTTCAAGTTTCACTTTTCTTCAAAAAATAAAAACAAAACAAAACAAACAACAACTCATAAAAAATCAAGGAAGTCCACAAAAACTCAAAGAGTCTGATAACCCAATTGAAAAATGAGCTTTATTTGGAAAGAAGGTTTTGAACATAAGAACAAAAAAGGAAATGTTTGCTAATTTTTTAAAAATGTGTTCAATATCCTTATCAATTTGTGAAATACATATTAAAACTAATTGGCCATTTTATATTATGCCAATCAGAATGGTTATGGTCAATAAAGCAACTGATAACAAGTTCTAGTAATGATGAAGACACAGGAGGCTTTGTTGGGATTGCCGAGTGGTGTAGCCACTGTAGACATCAGGGAACAGCAGTTTCAGAATGTATACGCTCAAATGCCTTGGTATAAAGTACCAGAGATGCTTGCTTAGTCATGATCATTGCCTGTTCTATTCACAAAAGTTAGGAAACAGAGACAATCAAAATCTCCTTCAACTGATGAAGACATAATCAAAATGTGCTACAGATGCATAAGGCATTATTTTCAGCTGTAAAGAAAAATGAATGCATAAAATTTGCAGATACATGCATGGAGCTAGAAAGTAGATTGAGAAAGATACCCTGACTCAGAAAGACAAATGCTGCATGTTCTCATATTTGTGCACCTCAGCTTATCAAAATCAACCTTAGTTTTCAAAAATTAATCTCAAGTATCCAAAGAAGTTAGGCAAACAGAAAGTAAGCCCAGGTGTAGGTAGGCAGAAGGAGTACTACAGAGAAAAATAGGAAGGGAAATAAGACTTAACTTTAACTATGCTTGGGGTGGAAGGATAACAGAAAACAGGAAGGAAGGAGAGCTAAATAATAAAGAATATTTGAAAAAGCCATGAGAAAACATTATTTTACAAGCTTAGTTTAAAACTAGATTTTATGTATGTGTGTTTTACAGTGTTTCAAAGAGAGTTATGCCACACGTGATGATGGCACCACCCTTCAAGGGCCTTGCACTGTCTAATAATGACAACAAAACATTGCCAAGCATGAGAAACTTACCTATGATTTGTGGTTCTGAGGAATGCAAGAGTCTCCAACCAAAGGATGAACTATTGCCATTGTTCTTGGTTGTTTTTCAGATGCTGCAGATAAAATGCTATTTCTGAAGACACTGTACACTTCATAATTTTAAAAAATGTAATTACTGTGGTAGAAGACATAACCAATATTGACAATAGAAGCACTTATAACTTGCTAGTAATAACTAACATCTATTTGGAATGAGGTCTGCTCAAAAAGAGGGACTTCCTGCTTTATACTGTGGACTTAGCAAACTGCAGTAACGTTTGGAGAAATCGTAGATCTGAATCCTGATCAAACTTTCTCCAGCCATTTTGCTTAACCAATACAGTTTCTAAGACCTATCTGAAAATATATCTTTATAATACAGATAAATAGAGTTACCAGCACTTTTCATAAAATGCTTTTTTGAAACTCACAGAGACTATTTCAGAGGTATATAATAGGTTAAGATGCAGATAGTAAGTGGCATTGGGGTACCCAATACCGATTGATTCAACTGCAATACAATCCCTATGCCTAAGATTGAAGACTTCTCTTATGTCTTGTATGTAAACATGACATATTTTTTTTCCTAAGTTTAAAAAAGACATTCCAAAAAGAGGCACTAGCAGAATGTTCTTGCGATTGAAGACTTCTCTTCAATCTTAGGCACTATGATTGTAAAAGCCTGAGATGCTACTATAAGATTGAGTTCCAAAGGCACGATAGGTTGCAGATCTTATATTAAAATTGTTGTTTATAGAAAGTTTCTCTCTAGGGTTAAAATTAGTAGATTATTTTTAAGTAAAAAGTAAACATTTGAAGCATAATTCTGATGATCAGATGCCACGTCTATTACAATTTGGAATGACCAGGTTTGTTCAAAAGGAGCTTCTCTGACTTACGAGCTGTTGAGCACCATATCTTGGTCTCATTTGGTCTGTATATTAAAGATGTCTAAAATATTTGAGGATGCATTTTTTTCTTTTTCTTTTTGGCAAAAGAGTGAACTAGAATCCAGTTTGGATAACTGAGCTTTCATATTCAAAGTTCTCTGAGAACTTTACGTTTTTCCACATTCTAGGCATTATGTACTCACGTGTGTATTGTAGAACCAGATTTAGCTGCAGCTTAAGTTTCTCATTATACCTCAACCATGTGTTCTTACAAAATAGAAAAAGGAAACCACAGATGGCATTGTTAAGTATTGAGTCTTATGTCTTGTATGTAAACGCGACATATTTTTTTTTCCTAAGTTTAAAAAAGACATTCAAAAAAGAGGCACTAGCAGAATGTTCTTGTGAAGGTCATATTAATGACAACAACCCAGCTATCTTACTTGTGCTTATTTTTTCAAATTTATTTTCTGCTTTTCAAATAAAATCAGCTATTACAGTGTTATCTTAGAATTGATTCATTCTTGCATTGTATATGACTAGTCAAATAATCAAATGTATATTGGAATGATATCACCATAATTTTCTTTATGTCATTTTTACCTTCTAAAACAAAGAATGAATGGCTGAGTAAAAATTAAACTGTAAATATCATGTGATATTTAGCTATATGGCAAAGCCAGGCTGCAAAAGAACAGAATTCGCTTCTTTAAAACCTGGGTGGAAGAGGCAAAGGAAAGGAGATCTTTGAGTCTGAGGCCAGTCTGGTTTATGTATTAGATTATAGACTAGCATGGGTTACTGAATGAAACTCTGTCTGGAAAAATAAAAAAGGAGAGAGAGAGAGAGAGAGACATCCAATATTTCCTTAGAGTCTGCCTAGCCTTCCTAATGGCATTCCTCCCATTGTCCCAGTATCCTGGTCCACAACTCCAACTGTTCTACAAGAGGTCATGCCGATGTCTAGAACCCCAGGAAGGATACACCCTGATCTTGTCAACACTCTTTAAAGTCTGCTCAGTTTTTCTAACAGCACTCCTGCTCTCATTTCCATATGCTGACCAGTAAATACAAGAGAAGACCCTACTGAACCAAACTTATATTTACCCTGAACCAGATGCCAGCATAAGAACAAAATCAACGACAGCCAGGTCAATATGGCACTACCACAGCCCATTCTACCATGTCAATTTCTGAAATATTCTGAAACAGCTGAAGTACAAGAAAATTATCTTAAAACCAATTTTATGAAGATGATAGAGGCACTTAAAGAATAAATGAATAAATCCCTTAACAAAATCCAAGAAAACATCAACAAACAATGGAAAAAAATGAATAAATCCCTTAAAGAAGCCCAAGAAAAAACAGATGAATAAGAATGAATAAAACTCTTCAAGATCTACAAATGCAAATAGAAATAATTTAAAAATACACAAATGGATGGAATCCTGGAAATTGAACATCTAGGTAAGCAAACAAGAGCTACAGACACAATCATCATTAGCATCATTAACAAAATAAGAAGACAGAATCTCAGGCATAAAAGATAAAATGGAAAAAAAAAAACCCAATACATTGCTCAAAGAAGATGTTAAATATAGAAGTTCCTGGCACAGAACATTCAGGAATATGGGACACTATGAAAATAAAAGAAAATAGAAACAAAATAATTATAGAAGTATAAGAAGGGGAAATTCTAGCTCAAAAAAAAAAAAAAAAACCAAAAAAACAGAAAATATTCTTAACGATATGATAGAAAATTTCCCAAACCTTAAGAAGGAGATGCCTGAAAGAGAGAAGTTTATATAAGAAGTGGAGAGGACACTAGGTACTTGTGCTCACAAATATTTATCTATGTATGATTTATTAATCATCTTTGTGCCTGCTCAACTGATGTTTCATTCAGAAAGTATTTAATTGTGCCTAGGCTATTTCCTACTTTCTCTTGTTCGTATCTCATTTTACTTTAGCTCTTTAATCAATTTGGTTTTTAAAGATTTGTGCAGGGTGATAAGTGTGGATCAAACTGGTTTATTCTATATGCACCTGATCAATTCAACTGTAAAATTGGTTGAGGATGCTATCATTTTTTTCTAGTGTATATTTCTATGTTCTTTATCAAAAATCACATGTCCATCAGTATGTGGATTTATGTATGAGTTTTAAACTTGATTCCATTAACCAACATATCGTTGTTTCTATTATTATAGTTCTTGTACAGCTTGAGTTCTTGGATAGTGACACCTCCAGAAATTCATTTATTATTCAGGTTGTCAGATATCCTTGTTTTTATTATTTCCACATAAAGTTGAAAATTATCCTTTCAGGATCTGTGAAGAACTGTGTCAGAATTTTTAAGAGATTTCATTAAATATGTAGATTTCACTTTGGTAGGCTGGTCATTTTTACTAATCTTACCAATCCTTGAGCATGTGAGTCATTCCATCATCTCCAATTTCTTTCTTCAGTGTTTTTGTGTTTTGCCGTACAAGTTCTATAAATATCTTTTATATCTATTTGATTTATTATATCAGTTTGTTCCAATATTTTGCTGTTTAGTTTGTCTAGATAACTTGTCCGTTGGCAAGAGGAGGATATTGAAATCATTCTTTATGAGTGTGTGAGGAGCAATATTTGATCAAAGCTGTAGAAGTACTTCTTTTGTGAACTTCCACAACCTGGTAATTGTTGCATAGGTGTTAAGAATTGCAATGGAATCTTTGTACATTTCTGTGATGAGTATGTATTGTCCTCCTTTATATCTTCTGATTATTTTTAGTTTGGAATCTCTTTGGAATATAAAAATGGTTACACCAGCTGGATTCCTATGCCCAATTGTTTAGGATATCTTCTTCTATCACTTTAGATATCACCCTGGTTTATATCTATTCTTGATGTTAAGGTGTCTTTCTTTGATACAGCAGAAGCATAGAGTGTATTTTCACAGTAATTTTGTGAATCTGTGTCTTTTTATTGGAGAGTTGAGACAATTGATGTGGAGAGTTATGAATGCATGATGATTGTTTAATTTCCTATTTTGTATTTGTTCTTGTTAGAAGATGTGTGTGTGTGTGTATCTCTCTTTTGATTTGGTGGTCTAGGATTACTAAGTCTTTTCTCTTTTCTTGAATGTGGTTAATCTCTGTAGGTTTGAATTGTCCTATCACTTTCTAGACTGTGACTAAATAAATTTTGATTAGCATTTTTAATGGGATGTTTTATTTTCTCCATCTACAGTAATTGAAAGTTTTGCTGGGTATAGTAGTCTACGGTGGCATCCATTAAATCTTAGATCCTGTTCAACGCCTCTTCAGACCCAATTATCCTTTTCAACCTCCATTGAAAAGGCAAGTATTGAAGAATTTGATTCCGGGCGGCACCATTTTTGGCTCCAGACAACCAGCCACCTGCCTAGTCAGAGCACAGGTGTCCGCCCTGCCTGAGAGGCTTCTGGCACAGGTTCCGCAGGAGCCAGCTTGGTTCCAGGACTCTGCGGAGGGCAGTATGCACAAGTGAGAGTGTGGAATACAGAGGCCAGCAGTCTCTGGGACAGGCAAGAGCCACAGAGCCTCTGAGGCTGCGCCATTTTCGACTCCAGACAACCGGCCACCTTCCTGGTCAGAGCACAGGTGTCTGCCCAGCCTGAGAGGTTTCTGCCTCAGGTTCCACAGGAGCCACCTTGGTTCTGGTACTCCATGGAAAGTAGTCTACACAGGTGAGAGTGTAGACTACTGAAACAATGGCTTCTGTGACAGGCCAAAGCAACACAGCTTCTGGGAAAGATCCTGTTTTGGGCCTTCATCTTCGGGCAGGAGGAGGTCCAAACACCAGATAACTTCGCACCTTTCCTGAAAGAGGAGACCTTGCCTGCAGAGACTGCACTGACCACTGAAACTCAGAGGAGAGAGCTAGTCTCCCAGGTCTGCTCATAGAGGGTAACAAAATCACCAGAGGAACAATCTCTAAACAGAGACAACTATAAAAACTAACTCCAGAGATTATCAGATGGCAAAAGGTAAACGTAAGAATCTTACTAACAGAAACAAGTACCACTCACCACCATCAGAAACCAGCACTCCCACTTCGCCCAGTCCAGGACACCCCAACACACCAGAAAAGCTAGACCTGGATTTAAAAGCATATCTCATGAAGATAGTAGAGGATATCAAGAAGGACTGAAATAACTCACTTAAAGAAATACAGGAGAACACTGCTAAACAAGTAGAAGACATTAAAGAGAAAACACAAAAATACCTTAAAGAATTGCAGGAAAACACAACCAAACAGGTGATGGAATTGAAAAAAACCATCCAAGACCTAAAAAGGGAAGTAGACACAATAAAGAAAACCCAAAGTGAGGCAACGCTGGAGATAGAAACCCTAGGAAAGAAATCTGGAACCATAGATGGGAGCATCAGCAACAGAATACAAGAGATGGAAGAGAGAATCTCAGGTGCAGAAGATTCCATACAGAACATCGGCACAACAATCAAAGAAAATGGAAAAAGCAAAAAGATCCTAACTCAAAACATCCAGGAAATCCAGGACACAATGAGAAGACCAAACCTACGGATAATAGGAGTGGATGAGAATGAAGAGTTTCAACTCAAAGGACCAGCAAACATCTTCAACAAAATTATTGAAGAAAACTTTCCAAATCTAAAGAAAGAGATGCCCATGAACATACAAAAAGCCTACAGAACACCAAATAGACTGGACCAGAAAAGAAATTCCTCCCGACACATAATAATCAGAATAACAAATGGACTAAATAAAGATAGAATACTAAAAGCAGTAAGGGAAAAAGGCCAAGTAACATATAAAGGCAAGCCTATCAGAATTACACCAGATTTTTCACCAGAGACTATGAAAGCCAGAAGAGCCTGGACAGATGTTATACAGACACTAAGAGAACACAAATTCCAGCCCAGGCTACTATACCCAGCCAAACTCTCAATTACCATAGATGGAGAAACCAAAGTATTCCACGACAAAACCAAATTCACACATTATCTCTCCACGAATCCAGCCCTTCAAAGGATAATAACAGAAAAAAACCAATACAAGGAACCACTCCCTAGAAAAAGCAAGAAGGTAATCCCTCAACAAACCTAAAAGAAGACAGCCATAAGAACAGAACGCCAACTTTAACAACAAAAATAACAGGAAGCAACAATTACTTTTCCTTAATATCTCTTAATATCAATGGACTCAACTCCCCAATAAAAAGACATAGACTAACAAACTGGCTACACAAACAAGACCCAACATTTTGCTGCTTACAGGAAACTCATCTCAGAGAAAAAGATAGACACTACCTCAGAATGAAATGCTGGAAAACAATTTTCCAAGCAAATGGTATGAAGAAACAAGCTGGAGTAGCCATTCTAATATCTGATAAGATTGACTTCCAACCCAAAGTCATCAAAAAAGACAGGGAGGGACACTTCAAACTCATCAAAGGTGAAATCCTCCAAGAGGAACTCTCAATTCTGAATATATATGCTACAAATACAAGGGCAGCCACATTCATTAAAGAAACTTTAGTAAAGCTCAAAGCACACATTGCACCTCACACAATAATAGTGGGAGACTTCAACACACCACTTTCACCAATGGACAGATCATGGAAACAGAAACTAAACAGGGACACAGTGAAACTAACAGAAGTGATGAAACAAATGGACTTAACAGATATCTACAGAATATTTTATCCTAAAACAAAAGGATATACCTTCTTCTCAGCACCCCATGGTACCTTCTCCAAAATTGACCACATAATTGCTCACAAAACAAGCCTCAACATATACAAAAATATTGAAATTGTCCCATGCATCCTATCAGATCACCATGGACTAAGGCTGATGTTCAATAACAAAATAAATAATAGAAAGCCAACATTCACGTGGAAACTGAACAACACTCTTCTCAATGATAACTTGGTCAAGGAAGGAATAAAGAAAGAAATTAAGGACTTTTTGGAGTTTAATGAAAATGAAGCCATAACATTCCCAAACTTATGGGATACAATGAAAGCATTCCTAAGAGGAAAACTCATAGCCCTGAGTGCCTCCAAAAAGAAACTAGAGAGAGCACACATTAGCAGCTTGACAACACACCTAAAATCTCTAGAACAAAAGGAAGCAAATTCACTCAGGAGGAGTAGAAGGCAGGAAATAATCAAACTCACGGGTGAAATCAACCAAGTGGAAACAAGAAGAACTATTCAAAGAATCAAACAATCAAGGAGCTGTTTCTTTGAGAAAATCAACAAGATAGATAAACCCTTAGCCAGACTCACTAGAGGGCACAGAGAAAGCATCCTAATTAACAAAATCAGAAATGAAAATGGAAACATAACAACTGATCCTGAAAAAAATCCAAAACACCATCAGATCCTTCTACAAAAGGCTATACTAAACAAAACTGGAAAACCTGGATGAAATGGACAAGTTTCTAGACAGATACCAGGTACCAAAGCTAAATCAAGATCAGGTTAATGATCTAAACAGTCCTATATCCCCTAAAGAAATAGAATCAGTCATTACTAGTCTCCCAACCAAAAAAAGCCCAGGACCAGATGGGTTTAGTGCAGAGTTCTATCAGACCTTCAAAGAAGACCTAATTCCAGTTCTTCACAAACTATTCCACAAAATAGAAACGGAAGGTACTCTACCCAACTCATTCTATGAAGCCACAATTACTCTGATACCTAAACCACAGAAAGATCCAACAAAGATAGAGAACTTCAGACCAATTTCCCTTACGAATATCAATGCAAAAATCCTCAATAAAGTTCTTGCTAACCGAATCCAAGAACACATCAAAACAATCATCCATCCTGACCAAGAGGGTTTCATCCCAGGGAGGCAAGGATGGTTCAATATATGGAAATCCATCAACGTAATCCAGTATATAAACAAACTCAAAGACAAAAACCACATGATCATCTCCTTAGATTCTGAGAAAGCATTTGACAAAATCCAACACTGATTCATCATAAAAGTCTTGAAAAGATCAGGAATTCAAGGCCCATACCTAAACCTGATAAAAGCAATCCACAGCAAACCAGTAGCCAACATCAAAGTAAATGGTGAGAAGCTGGAAGGAATCCCACTAAAATCAGGGACTAGACAAGGCTGTCCACTCTAGCCATACCTATTCAACATTGTACTTGAAGTCCTAGCCAGAGCAATTCAACAACAAAAGGAGATCAAGGGGATACAAGTTGGAAAGGAAGAAGTCAAAATATCACTTTTTGCAGATGATATGATAGTATATAAAAGTGACCCTAAAAATTCCACCAGAGAACTCCTAAGCCTGAAAAACAGGTTCAATGAAGTAGCTGTAAATAAAATTAACTCAAACAAGTCAATGGCCTTTCTCTACACAAAGGATAAACAAGCTGAGAAAGAAATTAGGGAAACAACACCCTTGTCAATAGTCACAAATAATATAAAATACCTTGGCGTGACTCTAACTAAGGAAGTGAAAGATCTGTATGATAAAAACTTCAAGTCTCTGGAGAAAGAAATTAAAGAAGATCTCAGAAGATGGAAAGATCTCCCATGCTCATGGATTGGCAGGATAAACATTGTAAAAATGGCTATCTTGCCAAAAGCAATCTACAGATTCAATGCAATCTCCATCAAAATTCCAACACAATTCTTCAACGAATTAGAAAGGGCAATCAGCAGATTCATCTGGAATAACAAAAAACCTAGGATAGCAAAAACTCTTCTCAAGGATAAAAGAACCTCTGGTGGAATCACCATGCCTGACCTAAAGCTCTACTACAGAGCAATTGTGATAAAAACTGCATGGTATTGCTATAGTGACAGACAAGTAGACCAATGGAACAAAATTGAAGACCCAGAGATGAACCCACACACCTATGGTCACTTGATCTTTGACAAGGGAGCTAAAACCATCCAGTGGAAAAAAGACAGCATTTTCAACAAATGGTGCTGGCACAACTGGCGGTTATCATGTAGAAAAATGCGAATTGATCCATTTCTATTTCCTTGTACTAAGGTCAAATCTAAGTGGATTAAGGAACTCCACATAAAACCAGAGACACTGAAACTTATAGAGGAGAAAGTAGGGAAAAGCCTCGAAGATATGGGTACAGGGGAAAAATTCCTGAATAGAACAGCAATGGCTTGTGCTGTAAGATCGAAAATCAATAAATGGGACCTCATAAAATTGCTAAGCTTCTGCAGGGCAAAAGACACTGACAATAAGACAAAAAGGCCACCAACCATTGGGAAAGGATCTTTACCTATCCCAAATCGGATAGGGGGCTAATATCCAATATATATAAAGAACTCAAGAAGGTGGACTCCAGAAAATAAAATAACCCCATTAAAAATGGGGCTAAGAGCTGAACAAAGGATTCTCACCTGAGGAATACCGAATGGCTGAGAAGCACCTGAAAAAATGTTCAACATCCTTAATCATCAGGGAAATGCAAATCAAAACAACCCTGAAATTCCACTGCACTCCAGTCAGAATGGTTAAGATCAAAAATCCAGGTGACAGTAGATGCTGGCAAGTATTTGGAGAAAGAGAAACACTCCTCCATTGTTGGTGGTATTGCAAGCTTGTACAACCACTCTGGAAATCAGTCTGGCAGTTACTCAGAAAATTGGACATAGTACTACCGGAGGATCCAGCAATACCTCTTCTGGGCATATATCCAGAAGATGTCCCAATAGGTAAGAAGGACACATGCTCCACTATGTTCATAGCAGCCTTAATTATAATAGCCAGAAGCTGGAAAGAACCCAGATGCCCCTCAACAGAGGAATGGATACAGAAAATGTGGTACATTTACACAATGGAGTACTACTCAGCTATTAAAAAGAATGAATTTATGAAATTCCTAGGCAAATTGATGGACCTGGAGGGTATCATCCTGAGTGAGGTAACCCAATCACAAAGAAACTCGCACAATATGTACTCACTGATATGTGGATATTAGCCCAGAAACTTAGGATACCCAAGATATAAGATACAATTTGCTAAACGCATGAAATTCAAGAAGAACGAAGACCAAAGTGTGGACACTTTGCCCCTTCTTAGAAATGGGAACCAAACACCCATGGAAGGAGTTACAGAGACAAATTTTGGAGCTGTGATGAAAGGATGGAACATCTAGTGATTGCCATATACAGGGATCCATCCCATAATCAGCTTCCAAACTCTGACACCATTGCATACACTAGCAAGATTTTGCTGAGAGGACTCAGATATAGTGGTCTCTTGTGAGACTATGCCGGGGCCTAGCAAACACAGAAGTGGATGATCACAGTCAGCTATTGGATGGATCACTCGGCCCCCAATGGAGGAGCTAGAGAAATTACCCAAGGAGCTAAAGGGAATTGCAACCCTATATGTGGAACAACAATATGACCTAACCAGTACCCTGGAGCTCTTGTCTCTAGCTGCATATGTATCAAAAGATGGCCTAGTTGGCCATCACTGGAAAGAGAGGCCCATTGGACTTGCAAACTTTATATGCCATAGTACAGGGGAACCCCAGGGCCAAAAAGGCGGAGTGGGTGGTTAGGGGATTGGGGGGGTGGGTATGGGGGACTTTTGGGATAGCATTGAAAATGTAAAGGAGGAAAATACCTAATAAAAAATAAATTAAAAAAATAGGCAAGTATTTACTTTCACTAATAAAAATAATTTAAATATCTTATTGTACCTTTATTTTTCCCCTATTCATAATTTATCTGGATCTATAAATAATGTGAATTTTAAGGTTCCATTTTTTACCACAGTTATTAAATGAGTCTTTTATGAGAAAGCAAGAACAACAACAAAATAACAACAACATAAAAGTCAGATATTGATCTAATAGTTCTTTTTTCCTTGTAGATTTTAATATTCTTTATTTTCATGTATGCTTAGGTTTCATGTTTTGATGATGATTTCAATTTACTTTTATTTACTACTTTAAATTTCTTTTCTGGTATAGGCTTTTTGCTTCAGTATGTTTCTTGTACCTTGCTATGAATTTCCTTGTTTAGACTAAAGTTTTTCTACAATTTTGCTGTTTATATTTCTCTACCTTTTACTTGTGTTTCTTCCCCTTCTTCTATTGGTATTATTCTTTACATGGGATTCAAGTTTCCCTGAATGATTTGTTCCAGTATATTTTTGGATTTACGATTTTCTTTCACTAAGGCACCTTTTCACTCTGAAGTATCTTCAAAGCCTGAGATTCTCTCTTTCATCCCCTGTATTATATTGCTGAGTATTGCCTCTGAGTTTCTTGTTCAAGTTCCTAAATATTTCATTTCCCGAGTTCTCTTGGTTTTGGATTTTTTTTCTGATAATATTTCTACTATGAGGTCTTGAGCTGTTTTATTCATTTCCATCCATTGCTCTGTTTGTGTTTTCATAGATAACTTAAAGGAGTTATTCATTTCCTCCTTAAAGTCCTCTATCATATCTATAAATTTATTTTATATTCTTTGGCTTACATTTTAACTATGTTTCAATTCTCAAGTCCCGCTGTGGTTAGATTGTTTGACTCAATTATTTACATATTTTTTTGTTTGTGATTTTGTTTTTACACTGGCATCTAGAAATCAGGAATTGGGAAGATTGTAATTTCAATTGCTGATTTATGGTACTGTCTTTGTGGGATGGTTGTTGCATAACTTGGTCCATGTTGTCCTCTCCAGTTCTTAGACAGGTATGGTGGCTGTGCAATGCCTACTAGGGAATTCTCATATCTTGCTAGGTGTAACAGCTGGCCTTTTCTGGTAATATTTGTTTTTAGGTATTGAGCACTGACACATAGCAACAGAGATAGGCACTGAGGGGTAATATGGTGGTTTGCAAGAGGAATAAAACTTGAATATTCCACCAGGATCTTCATAATTTTCTTTGAATAGTGTTAGAACATAAGGAGAGGCTGTAACATGTAGTCTGGCACAGAGTCGAAGGTGAGCAGAGTAGAAATGTGAAGATCTAGCAGTTAGCGTGCTTACTTCTTCCCTGGTTGGATTTGACTGACAGTCTCCAGGGATTGTCTGCTGCAGTTTGGAACTTACATAATGAGATAGTGTAGTGGGAGCAGAGTGTTGAGAAAGAAGATCTGTTTTATCTTCTCTGTGTGGCACCAGAGATGGAGTGAAGGCAAGTACAGGTAGTGTGCTATAGAGCTGGCAATGAGACTGCGGAATTGGTTTTGGAGAAGAGGAGAGAGATATGAAGATATGTACTTAGCATATATGTTTCTTGGACCAGGGTACATTTTCTCTAGTTTTAATCAATTATATTTTGTTATTTTCAACTACAGATTTGTAAATATAACATTAACTAATAACAGTAAAAATTATGTCACTACAGATAATCTAATGAGTAAGAATAACTACATTTAGGACAGTGATGGATTCATAACAAAACATTATATTTTCTAGCTATGAATTAAGCTCATTTGCAGTGGGACAACAGAAATATCTGTGGTGGGAAAATAATGATTAGTTGCTATCATCTGGAGAGTATATCAGCTCATTAATGGCTATGCTGATAGATGATCAGTCATGTTTCCTAAGGCAGCACAAATATATCAAAAGGTTGTCAGCACGTTTCACATTCTTAACAAAAAATATCCAAATGAGAGCTTGAGTACTGTGAACAAATTTCAGTCCATGCACTTATTACATGCCTTTTGTTCCAAAAGTAGATTTTCATTTAGTTTAGGTAGAACTTTATAGATTTTCACTTTTATAATTTGCTTAGACATTGATTTTATCCATTGAAATGATAGGAAAAAAAGCCATTAATTACAGATTTAAACCTAAACTGATGGGAACATCAATAAAACTTCTGCTATTTCCCAATACATTCTAAATCAGAATGTCTACACAAGCATTCTTGAGTAAAGAGAAGTTTCATGTCTTTAAACATAGAGACAACACATTGACTGCATATTATGACATTATTAAAATGAGTTGAAAAGAAAGCCTACAAAAATGTACAAGTGAAGTGTATATTTCACTATAGCAACTTATTAAATGTAAAAATATCATATATCATTTCTGATCTTCACCACATAATGTTTTAAGTCATATGTTTGATTTGAAAAAACCTCTAAGTCCAAATATATTAAAATCACAGCAAGAAAAAAATACTCCATTAAATTAAAGGTAGGTTATTTCCTGTACTTGCTTTAATTTATTCTAAATATTCACTAGGAGACTAATTAGAGATATAAATACTACCTGAATGTTGGGAGAGAAGTAATGAAGCTTACAACTGACTAAGCTGAAGCATTCACTGCTTAAGTGTCCAATTCCTGACTGTGAAAGAGTGGGTCTTTGATTCTTGTGCTTCCTCATGGGGTCACTTGTTTTTGGTTTTGCTCAACTTCAATTTGATGCTTTTTGTATTATCTTATTATATTTTATTTTGTCATAATTTTTAAATGAGTGAGTGAGTGAATAAATTAAAGAATGCATGAAAGAATAGCCACTAGGGTAAAGCTTAATAACTGAACTACCATTTGCACCTTCTGGGAAAGGGATGGTCAGTTATCTCCAATGAAGTGACACCGGGTATACCAATCATTCAAGGATAGGGCTCACATTAAAGAATAGCTGACCAACATACAATGGGCTCCACAGGTTTTGAGGAAGGTCCCTTTATTTGAATACAGTTTGGTAGTTTGTTTTTGCTTTTGATTTTGTTTGTTTTTTCTCTTTGGATGTTGCTTTATTTACTTACTTTTTATTTGGGTTTTTTTTGGGGGGGAGGGTTGATAACTATTGTTTGTTTATTTGAGGGACTGTTGTTATATTGGCTTTTTGGATGTAATTTTGAGAAAGTACTTAAAGGTGAATGGGTACAGGGAAAGGTATGAAAGAACATGGAGGAGGGGAAGATATGATTAAAATATATTTAAACCTAAAATAATTTAAATCTCTAAAAAGTATAATAAACAAGGAAAACTGATTTGATTTGTCATATAATAAAAATAGCAAACCATATTCAAATGTATATAGGTAGATTTGTTGCTGTGTGCTTTGAGGCACTCACAACAGAATTAAATTTTATCATAGTCTGAAGACACTAAACTCATTGATAATTGCTGAAAGTATATCTTTTCTTGTGTTTAAATTTCCATAATAGTTATATTTTTATTTTTCTGGAAATATTTCATTAATATGCTGTGGGGCACTGGGCTATGAACAGACAGTCTGGTTTCCAGTTGAGGCTAGATGTTGAACCCCGGGACCTGGTGGTGATAATTCACCTAACATGGGACAGAAAGAGTTCTCTCATGTCTCCTGGATCCTGGCTCCTGTCTAAGTTACCGCCCCTTCAGGCCTCACAAGAGAAGCATGGCTTTTAGTTATGTAGACAATGTCCCAAGCTTCTGACCTTCAGGCTAGACTTCTCCCTATTTACCTAGCAACAGTAAAGTTACACCATACCATAAGAGGGACTGCTTGGCCCCACCTCATTTCTTGCTTTCTTACTCTTACTCCTCTTACCTCCCCTTACTCTCCTTACTCTCCTCTCTCCTCTCCTCTCCTCTCCTCTCCTCTCCTCTCCTCTCCTCTCCTCTCCTCTCCTCTCCTCTCCTCTCCTCTCCTCTCCTCTCCTCTCCTTTCTCTTACTCTCTCTCCTCTCCTCTCCTCTCCCCTCCCCTCCCCTCCCCTCCCCTCCCCTCCCCTCCCCTCCCCTCTCCTCTCCTCTCCTCTCCTCTCCTCTCCTCTCCTCTCCTCTCCTCTCCTCTCCTCTCCCCTCCCCTCCCCTCCCCTCCCCTCCCCTCCCCTCCCCTCTCCTCTCCTCTTCCCTTCTCTTACTCTCTCTCCTCTCCTCTCTCCTCTCCTCTTCCCTTCTCTTACTCTCTCTCCTTCTCACTCTCTTTCTTACTCTCTAGCCTTTGTTCTCTCTCTCGATTTCCCCTTTGTCCCTTCTTGGCCACGGCCAGTCTCTCTCTCTTTCCCCCTTCTCTCTTTCCCCCTGCCTTTCTATAATACAGCTCTAAATCCATATAGTGTCACTTTTCTTCAAGGCCCACTGTGCTTACTCTCGCCTGTTTGGGAACCTCTCCCTATGCCCTCGCTCCTGTAACTCTGGGGTTACAGGGTGTCACCCTGGGGCCCTGGTCGGGGGCTACTCCTTGTCCACAACCCCCTCCTTCGAGAGGGGTCAGTGGCTTAGATGCCCACACAGGGCCGAATAGAAAGCATCTGGCAGCCCTCCGGCATCTGTCTGCCCAGAGAATAGGAGGAACTCTGGCCAGAAGCGGGCTATCCTCCCTTCCCCCTCCTTTCCCTACCTTCTTTCACTCCCACAATATGCCATAAATATTGTAATTGTCTAAGAATATGTGCTTATTGACCACTTATATTTTAAGCACTATTATTTGCCTTTGATATTCTAAGTGTTCATACAGAATGAATAAGCCAGTGTGATTTTATTTATATAACTATATATATGATTTAAAATATATACACACACATTATATATATATATATATATATATATATATATATATATATATATATATATATATATGTGTGTGTGTGTGTGTGTGTGTGTGTGTGTGTGTGTGTGTGTGTATGAGAAATTATTGGTTTATGCTCTCTTGATTAAGTTTTTAAATTCTATAATTTTGGATTTATGTTCTGAAATCAAGTTGTTGTATTATATACATGTTGGCTAAGAAGTATAAAATTCCTTCAATTGATTTGCATTCTGCTCAACAATGTTATTTGTATTATGATGTTTATATTTTACAAATTATGATAATATTCATATTTCAACTTTATATCAAATGTTTCTAATAGGCAAATACATTAAATTTTTGCCTTTGACAAACTTATAATAAGTTTTATTTGTACATGAAATCATAATTTTTAAAATTCTGCTTATTTTTATATGGACTTTGAATTCAAGGACGACCTATTTTTATTGCATTTTGTTGTTGTTGTTGCTAAGATTTCTACTGATTCCAGTTTCCCATTTTCAAGTGATTTTTCTTAGATTGCTATGAATGAAACCACTTACTAATCTATATTCACTGCTTATTTCCCATTATGTTAAATTAAATATTGCATCATGATGAAAGATGTTACCACAAAATAAAATATAAAATAATGGTCTAAAATATGCCTTAATAAGAATATACTTATTGTTAAATGTGATAGTACTTTGTATATTTAAATCATCACATTAGTAAATGAAGATATCTTCTCTTCAGCTTATCATTTGATCAAAGAAAATGTACAAAAGTTTCGGTTGACCATTTTGAAAATTTGTGAAATAGCTAAAAGGATACTTTTTTGTTTTACTTATATACATTTCAAATGTTATCCCTTTTTCAGGTTTCCCCTCTGCAAACTCCCTTTAATCGCTAAATAAGGATTTATTTAGTGCATTGTTTGCAAGTATATGTTACTGTGTTTCATGCTGTGTTCACAGAATCAGAGCCATAAAAGGAAACACAGTGTGTTTGCCTGTGAAATGTAGACAATCTTGTCATCTATTATCTATTTCTGTGTTTTCTATCACTACGTATAATCATATAAATATGTCACAAGTGCTAACATAGCCACCTTCCCTCTTTACAGAGTATCCATTCCTTCTACTTTTTCTACTGTCATAGTGTTTGGTAAGAATTGCACTGTTAAATCAAGAAGGGCTCCATTTAATATAGTTTTGCTTTATTTTTATTTTGTTTTTTATTATTATTGATTTTATTAAATCTGAAGGATTTTAATCGTGAATTTCAGTTTGGGTTTGTCTGCTCCAGAGCAATATCCACTTGGATAACTTAGACACCCAGCTGTCCAAAGAAAATTTCTGTGTTATTAACTGAATTTTACTGTTAAATATTTCCTAACACCCAGAGTACCTGAGGTTTTTACATATATCTCTCCATGTATATTTGTGTGATAGCTCTCATAAGCCTAACTTTACCCTTCTAATGATTTATTTAATATTTAGAATTAGAAAAGGGAGTCCTCTGATTTCATGGGACTGATAGAATTTAAAGACTTCCACAGTGTCTGCACAAATGATCGAGATAAAATATACACTTGGACAATATATCTCAAGAGGATACATTGTTGTATTCTAAGAGAAATATTATGTAAAGCAAGACTCATTGAGATGAAAATTTCTATTACCATTATACTGAAAGCACATGATTAGATTGTATCATTTTCTGTTGTAGGTATTTCAATAATTAAGATTAGAAAACCTGTTAAGATTAAATTTAGAAAGGTTTGCTTCTAGAATAGTAGATGTATTCTTTCTTTGTTTTTATGACATAATTAACTAGACTGATTAACTAACTTATTTTTTGTGTCATATATCTGTATAAAAAGAATAACATTATAACACTAGCACTATATTACATGCTGTACATTTCTAGTGATTTCAAAGAAATTTGTAAATGTTAAAGTTGAAAAAAAAATGACTGACTGACCTAAAGTTATTTTCCCCTAGTGCACAGGGTGTGAGTGACTAGGAGAAAAGAAGTGGGTAGAAGATGGGAAGAGAGACACCATAGAACAACTGAAGAGAGAAGGAATAAGGATAGCACATACATGTTTGTTGAATTGTCAAACATAAAAATAGTATTCTATTTCAAAAAATTTTACTGCATAAATGTTTCCAAGGTTCAGTCAATATTACAAAAATTTTAACTAAGACAAAGTTAAAATTCTATTTGATGGAACATAAAGATTAACACTTTAAGTTTAAAAATGTATTTGGTAGATGGGCATGTTGGTGCATGCCTTTAATCTCAGCACTCCGGAGACAGAGGCAGGAGGATTTCTGAGTTCGAGGCCAGCCTGGTCTACAGAGTGAGCTACAGGACAGCCAGAGCTACACAGAGAAACCCTGTCTCAAAACAAACAAACAAACAAACAAAAAATGTATTTGGTAATACATTTTCTCTATTCTTAAAGAAGTGTGCATTAAATTTATCATTTAATTGATTTATTTTGGTAGAAATGGTGATTTTATGCAAGTTGTTGAGATTTTATTCAAGATATCAACAACATCATATAGCACGTGGAAATCCTCTTAGGGTAGTAGTTATTCAAAGACTAAAATGGTAAATGTCTCAATGCATGTATAGCATATTTAATTTTACTGCATTAACTGTTAAGCTCTAAAGCTTTTAATGGTGAAATAATATTGATTAATGGAACTTCATACTTGACTACTAGGCTTATTTTGATATTCATGACTATGAATGTAAAGCCTTTTACATTCAATGTGTTGATTTGACTATTCCTGGTAAAATTTAATTTCTCCAATGGAGTCTGACTAAGTATAGAAAACACATGAAAGAGCAGTTTTCTATACCTACAGTGGTTGGCCAACATAAAAAAATTTCAGTAGAATTTTTTAAAGCATTTTTGTCTCACACTGCCTTTTGTGGTTTACTTTATGTTTATATATTGTGGTTTTGTGAATTTCGTGGGTTTTTGTTGGTTTTGTTTGTTTGTTTTACTTTTTGGTTCACTTGTTTGCTTTGTCCTATTTTGGTTTGTCTTCATTGTATCTTAGTTCATTATTCATTTATTATGTATATTAAATACCTATTGTTTTCTAATAAATGAGAAATGAGGATTCAGGGATGTGGGTAAGGTTGAGAAGATCTTGTGGTAGTTAGGTGACGAAAAACAGCAATCAGAATATATTGTATGAAAATTTAAGCATTTGGTAGTCACTGTTTTGTTTTCATTTATTATTTAGATTTAGTTTCATTATATATATATATGGCTTATCTATGTATGGGTATTTTGCTTCAATGTATGCTTCTATCCCATAAAGGATAAATTTAACCTCTAAGCCCCACTTGCCCAAAGACAAATAACTTCCTGGAGTTTTGGGAGCTATTGTTCATGTAAGATAACAAGTCACATGTTTTCCCCCTTTCCCTTCACTAAACAAGGATGGTTGCTTCAACAGCATAAGATGTGTCTGGTCACAAGTAGGCAAGAGGTGCATAGGTTGGAAGTATGTCAGGATGTATGCTTCCCCCTGATTAGAAAAAGTTCGAAAGTACCATAGCGTAATGGGTCTGGCCTTTATTAATACCTGACTAAACTAAAGGAGTACCATTCTCTGGAAATTTTTGTTATGAATCTAGTCAGTATCCATATTCCTGGCCAGTATTAAACAATGTTTTTTTTAATGAAAAAATTGTAGATTTGGTCATTCTTTTGACAATTCTCAGGTTTAATATACCATGTGCTTTTGTAGTCCCATTAAGGCCTCAAAAGGGCAATGAGTCTCTGAGACTGGGATTCAAAAAGATTGTGAGCTACCTAAACTTATGGTTGCTGAATATGGAATCAGGTCATCTATAAAAGTAATAGTGGTCATATTTGCTGAGACATGTGTTCATCCCTGCTTGTTGTTTCCTCATGGATCAGTTGATATAACTTTTACTTATATAAAAGTGTTGAGTGATTTTAATATTCTTTTTAGAACACAAAACATGTTACTTAATGTTTTTGATACAGATTGGTAAAAGTTATTGTGATTCTAAAATGTTTTTTTAAGTATTATTAGTGGGATAAGACAATGGCCAATGGATAGTTTCTTGTTTCCTCACAATGAGGGCTGGCCACATTAAATCCTGATATTTAATAGCAAAGATGCCTTGGAGGAGATACATAGTAAATCATTTTAGAGAACTATAATAATTCATTCCCCTACTCCTCAAGTGTATAAAAGTCATACAGACTGTCTTAGTCAGGGTTTCTATTCCTGGACAAAACATCATGACCAGAAGCAAGTTGGGGAGGAAAGGGTTTATTTGGCTTACACTTCCATACTTCTGTTCATCACCAAAGGAAGTCAGGACTGGAACTCAAGCAGGTCAGAAACCAGGAACTGATGCAGAGACCATGGAGGGATGTTCCTTACTGGCTTGCTTGCTCCTGGCTGGCTCAGCCTGCTCTCTTATAGAACCAAGACTACCAGCCCCGAGATGGTCCCACCCACAAGGGGCCTTCCCCCCATGATCACCAATTAAGAAAATGCCTTACAGTTGGATCTCATGGAGGCATTTCCTCAACTGAAGCTCCTTTCTCTGTGATAACTCCAGCTGTGTCAAGTTGACACACACAAAACAAGCCAGTACACAGACCTAGTGAATGACTGACATTAGTATCAGTGACTTCAGTTGAATTTCAATGAAGGTCCCTTTCTCTATTGATGGATGAGGAGACAATTTAATGTCTTTTCTAAAGAAGGAAAATCTCACAGTTTGGGAAGTGAGGGTGGTCTTTAATGTGTAATAGCAATGTACATGTTCACTGACCTTAGACTTTTTCATGTATCACCCGAAGATTTAAGTTTAAGTACTAAAATCAACTCAGAATGGTACAGTACACCTTCATCCAGAGTTCCCTTTATACTTTCTTAATAAGTAAGCAAAAGCATTATGAAATTTAAATATTATAAAATATTTAATAAATAAAAATTTTTGTATGAGCACCCTATTCAACTTAACAAAAATTGTGAGTAATCCTCATGCAAGGTACTTTGGGCACTCATATGCAGCAGTTAGCTGCATATAAATATACAAAAATAACAGGAAACAACAATTACTTTTCCTTAATATCTCTTAATATCAATGGACTCAACTCCCCGATAAAAAGACATAGACTAACAAACTGGCTACACAAACAAGACCCAACATTTTGCTGCTTACAGGAAACTCATCTCAGAGAAAAGGATAGACACTACCTCAGAATGAAAGGCTGGAAAACAATTTTCCAAGCAAATGGCATGAAGAAACAAGCTGGAGTAGCCATTCTAATATCTGATAAGATTGACTTCCAACCCAAAGTCATTAAAAAAGACAGGGAGGGACACTTCATACTCATCAAAGGTAAAATCCTCCAAGAGGAACTATCAATCCTGAAGATCTATGCTCCAAATACAAAGGCAGCCACATTCATTAAAGAAACTTTAGTAAATCTCAAAGCACACATTGCACCTCATACAATAATAGTGGGAGACTTCAACACACCACTTTCACCAATGGACAGATCATGGAAACAGAAACTAAACAGGGACACAGAGAAACTAAGAGAAATTATGAATCAAATGGATCTGGCAGATATCTACAGAGCATTCTATCCTAAAACAAAAGGATATACCTTCTTCTCAGCACCTCATGGTACCTTCTCCAAAATTGACCACATAATTGGTCACAAAACAGGCCTCAACAGATACAAAAATATTGAAATTGTCCCATGCATCCTATCAGATCACCATGGACTAAGGCTGATCTTCAATAACAAAATAAATAATAGAAAGCCAACCTTCACGTGGAAACTGAACAACACTCTTGTCAATGATACCTTGGTCAAGGAAGGAATAAAGAAAGAAATTAAGGACTTTTTAGAGTTCAATGAAAATGAAGCCACAACATACCCAAACTTATGGGATGCAATGAAAGCATTTCTAAGAGGAAAACTCATAGCTCTGAGTGCCTCCAAAAGGAAACTAGAGAGGGCACACATTAGCAGCTTGACAACACACCTAAAAGCTCTAGAACAAAAGGAAGCAAATTCACTCAAGAGGAGTAGACAGCAGGAAATAATCAAACTCAGGGGTGAAATCAACCAAGTGGAAACAAGAAAAACTATTCAAAGAATCAACCAATCAAGGAGCTGGTTCTTTGAGAAAATCAACAAGATAGATAAACCCTTAGCCAGACTCACTAGAGGGCACAGGGAAAGCATCCTAATTAACAAAATCAGAAATGAAAAAAGAGACATAACAACAGATCCTGAAGACATCCAAAACACCATCAGATCCTTCTACCAAAGGCTATACTCAACAAAACTGGAGAACCTGGATGAAATGGAGAAGTTCCTAGACAGATACCAGGTACCAAAGTTGAATCAAGATCAGGTCAATGATCTAAACAGCCCTATATCCCCCAAAGAAATAGAAGCAGTCATTAATAGTCTCCCAACTAAAAAAAGCCCAGGACCAGATGGGTTTAGTGCAGAGTTCTATCAGACCTTCAAAGAAGATCTAATCCCAGTTCTTCACAAACTATTCCACAAAATAGAAACAGAAGGTACTCTACCCAACTCATTCTATGAAGCCACAATTATTCTGATACCTAAACCACAAAAAGACCCAACAAAGATAGAAAACTTCAGACCAATATCCCTTATGAATATTGATGCAAAAATCCTCAATAAAGTTCTTGCTAACCGAATCCAAGAACACATCAAAACAATCATCCATCCTGACCAAGTAGGTTTCATCCCAGGGATGCAGGGATGGTTCAATATACGGAAATCCATCAACGTAATCCAGTATATAAACAAACTCAAAGACAAAAACCACATGGTCATCACATTAGATGCGGAAAAAGCATTTGACAAGATCCAACACCCATTCATGACAAAAGTCTTGGAAAGATCAGGAATTCAAGGCCCATACCTAAACATGATAAAAGCAATCTACAGCAAACCAGTAGCCAACATCAAAGTAAATGGTGAGAAGCTTGAAGCAATCCCTCTAAAATCAGGGACTAGACAAGGCTGTCCACTTTCTCCATACCTATTCAACATTGTACTTGAAGTCCTAGCCAGAGCAATTCGACAACAAAAGGAGATCAAAGGGATACAAATTGGAAAAGATGAAGTCAAAATATCACTTTTTGCAGATGATATGATAGTATATATAAGTGACCCTAAAAATTCCACCAGAGAACTCCTAAGCCTGATAAACAGCTTCGGTGAAGTAGCTGGATATAAAATTAACTCAAACAAATCAATGGCCTTTCTCTACACAAAGAATAAACAGGCTGAGAAAGAAATTAGGGAAACAACACCCTTCTCAATAGTCACAAATAATATAAAATATCTCGGCGTGACTCTAACTAAGGAGGTGAAAGATCTGTATAATAAAAACTTCAAGTCTCTGAAGAAAGAAATTATAGAAGATCTCAGAAGATGGAAAGATCTCCCATGCTCATGGATTGGCAGGATCAACATTGTAAAAATGGCTATCTTGCCAAAAGCAATCTACAGATTCAATGCAATCCCCATCAAAATTCCAAATCAATTCTTCAACGAATTAGAAAGCACAATCTGCAAATTCATCTGGAATAACAAAAAACCTAGGATAGCAAAAACTCTTCTCAAGGATAAAAGAACCTCTGGTGGAATCACCATGCCGGACCTAAAGCTCTACTACAGAGCAATTGTGATAAAAACTGCATGGTACTGGTATAGTGACAGACAAATAAACCAATGGAATAGAATTGAAGACCCAGAAATGAACCCACACACCTATGGTCACTTGATCTTCGACAAGGGAGCTAAAAACATCCAGTGGAAGAAAGACAGCATTTTCAACAAATGGTGCTGGCACAACTGGTTGTTAACATGTAGAAGAATGCAAATCGATCCATTCCTATCTCCTTGTACTAAGGTCAAGTCTAAGTGGATCAAGGAACTTCACATAAAACCAGAGACACTGAAACTTATAGAGGAGAAAGTGGGGAAAAGCCTTGAAGATATGGGCACAGGGGAAAAATTCCTGAATAGAACAGTAATGGCTTGTGCTGTAAGATCGAGAATTGACAAGTGGGACCTCATGAAACTACAAAGCTTCTGCAAGGCTAAAGACACCATCAATAAGACAAAAAAACCACCAACAGATTGGGAAAGGATCTTCACCTATCCTAAATCAGATAAGGGACTAATATCCAATATATATAAAGAACTCAAGAAGGTGGACTCCAGAAAGTCAAATAACCCCATTAAAAAATGGGGCTCAGAACTGAACAAAGAATTCTCACCGGAGGAATACCGAATGGCAGAGAAACACCTGAAAAAATGTTCAACATCCTTAATCATCAGGGAAATGCAAATCAAAACAACCCTGAGATTCCACCTCACACCAGTCAGAATGGCTAAGATCAAAAATTCAGGTGACAGCAGATGCTGGCGAGGATGTGGAGAAAGAGGAACACTCCTCCATTGTTGGTAGGATTGCAAGCTTGTACAACCACTCTGGAAATCAGTCTGGTGGTTCCTCAGAAAATTGGATATAGTACTACCAGAGGACCCAGCAATACCTCTCCTGGGCATGTATCCAGAAGATGTCCCAACCGGTAAAAAGGACACATGCTCCACTATGTTCATAGCAGCCCTATTTATAATAGCCAGAAGCTGGAAAGAACCCAGATGTCCCGCAACAGAGGAATGGATACAGAAATTATGGTACATTTACACAATGGAGTACTACTCAGCTATTAAAAAGAATGAATTTATGAAATTCCTAGCCAAATGGATGGACCTGGAGGGCATCATCTTGAGTGAAGTAACACAATCACAAAAGAACTCACATAATATGTATTCACTGATAAGTGGATATTAGCCCAAAACTTAGGATACCCAAGATATAAGATACAATTTGCTAAACGCATGAAACTCAAGAAGAATGAAGACCAAAGTGTGGACACTGTGCCCCTTCTTAGAATTGGGAACAAAACACCCAGGGAAGGAGTTACAGAGACAAAGTTCGTAGCTGTGATGAAAGGATGGACCATTTAGAGACTGCCCTATCAGGGGTCCATCCCATAATCAGCTTCTAAACGCTGACACCATTGCATACACCAGCAAGATTTTGCTGAAAGGATCCAAATATAACTGTCTCTTGTGAGACGATGCCGGGGCCTAGCAAACACAGGAGTGGATGTTCACAGTCAGCTATTGGATGTATCACAGGGCTCCCAATGGAGAAGCTAGAGAAAGTACCCAAGGAGCTAAAGGGATCTGCAACCCTATTGTTGGAACAACATGATGTACTAACCAGAACTCGGAGCTCGTGTCTCTAGCTGCATATGTATCGAAAGATGGCCTAGTCGGCCATCAATGGAAAGAGAGGCCCATTGGACTTGCAAACTTTATATGCCCCAATATAGGGGAATGCCAGGGCCAAAAGAATGGGAATGGGTGGGTAGGGAAGTGGGGGGCGCTATGGGGGACTTTTGGGATAGCATTGGAAATGTAATTGAGGAAAATATGTAATAAAAATATTAAAAATCAAAAAAAATGAAAACTTTATTATAAATAAATCAGAATCTAACATAATCCTGAGTTTGCATTCTGGCCTCTAACTTGTGTTACTTAATCTTCCTAAATAGTTTGTAGCAGCAGCTATTAGAAGGCTGTGTAAAGTCTTCTCAAATGAGTCATATAGAAGTAACGACTATCTAAGAGTAACAATTTTAATTTCAAATTTTGTATCAATATACATATTTATGCCAATAAAAACCCTAATCCTATGTCAATACACAAATTCTGTACCAATGTATGAAATTACAACTTCAATTTTATATCAATTATAAACATTTCTATCGATGTAAGGTTATGGCTACATAATGTTCTGTTCAAGAATAAATTTATCAATCCATCCCATATATTTTCTCCATGTTCAATTTATGACCATTTCTAAATTTTCTCTTAAAATGACAACCTATCTATAATTTACAAATTAACCATAACCAGACATTCAAACCCAAGGAATTGGTCTGATTACTCTCTATGGCTTCTTCTTGATGAATAAGCATGATGAGGAATTCTTTAAAGGGGTAGGGAGTGGTAAGAATATTATCAAAACTGGTTAGACTTAAGAAAGTTAGCGTTTCATCACTTATCCAGTCTCTGAGTCTTCTATGTTTAGAAGGTTCAGAGCTTGACTGAAGTTCTGACTGGATTTGTCTGAAAGGCTAAATGAACCAAGCCCATTGGGGATCAATAACAATTGCTGAAGCTGTTCTGAAGCAAGTCTCTGGACAACGTCAGGAAGTAGGAGGCTAAAACAAGTCAGTTCAGTGTCACTGAGGATGAATCTTGTCAAAGCTGTCCATTCTGTAATATATGAATCTCACAACCAAAATTTTAGAACCAATAAGATATTAGTCTGGATTGTGCAGGGTACACAGATCATTTAATTCAGAATTTTAATTCTTGCTGTAATACATAAGGTTATAATTTAAACAAGAATATGCCAATGCTACAAAAAGAACTATATGCAACTAAGACAAGCTGAATGAGAGAAAAGTTTAGAAAAGCTTCCTCAGGAAAACCAAACCAGTTGACTGTCAAGTTCAAAATGATCACTTCTAAAGTATTGACAGAACAGGTTACACTTAGGTATATATGTGTGTGTGTGTGTGTGTGTGTGTGTGTGTGTGTGTGTGTATGTATGTATGTATGTATATATAGGTATATATATATATATATATATATATATATATATATATATATATATATAAATATATCACACATACATACTCGTATACATTCATTTTTTATTAGGCACTTTCTTCATTTACATTTCCAGTGCTATCCCAAATGTCCCCCATGCCCTTCCCCCACTCCCCTACCCACCCACTCCCACTTCTTGGCCCTGGCGTTCCCCTGTACTGAGGCATATAAAGTTTGCACAACCAATGGGCTTCTGTTTCCACTGATGGCCATCTTCTGATACATATGCAGGTAGAGACACGAGCTCCGGAGGGTACTGGTTAGTTCATATTGTTGTTCCACCTATAGGGTTGTAGATCCTTTTAGCTCCTTGGGTACTTTCTCTAGCTCCTCCATTGGGGGCCATGTGATCCATCCAATAGCTGACTGTGAGCATTCACTTCTGTGTTTGCTAGGCCCTGGAATAGTCTCACAGAAGACAGGTATATCAGGGTCCTTTCAGCAAAATCTTGCTAGTGTGTATGTATATATACATATATATATATATATATGTATATATATATATGTATATATACATACACACTAGCAAGATTTATATATGTATATATATATACATTATATGTATGTATACACATGCATTTATATATGTATATATACATTATATGTATGTGTGTATATATATATATATATACATGCATGAATGAGTGTGTGTATAAATTTACAAATATGCATGTAGTAAAAATTAGCCAAAAAAGAGTCGATGAATATGAAGGAGATGTGAATAGGAATATGGAATGATTTGCGGGAGGAATCAGAATGGAGAAATGTTTTAATTATAATGACAAAGCAAAATAAAAATACACTGATTTATTTTTTTTTATAAAGACAAGTCCCAGTGCATAAAATTCACTGTGAAAGTACTGTATACTAAGGAAAGAGAGGACCACTCAGAGTGCCATTTTGGAGCGAATTTCTTATGGAAGTAAAAACTAATTGGGAGTATGACAAAATGGATCTTTGCCTGATTGGTTAGACTTCACCATATTGGCCTCATAGAAGTGACAGTTGACATATTTGAACTATATTTTGTTTACCTGATAAGCCATCTATTCCTTCTAGAAGAGCTTTTTTAGTTGAGATTTTGGACAAAAATATTGTGTTGTGTATACATGCAAATATATGTTATTATTTATCTGCTATATACTTCAAGAAGCAACCCTAAGCTATAAATTATACTTCTATATAAAATTAAAGGAGCATGCACAGTCAATAATAGACAAATTTCATTTCTCCAAGTAATTATAATGACCGTCTTTATAAAATAAAACTTGAGGAAAAATAGCCTTGTCAAATTTCTTTTTTTTCTTTCACCGACTTTATAACAACCAAACATTGTTATTTTCCTTCATCTAATTTAATAAGGAACATTAATCATCCATTAGTTGGCTCTTTAGTTTAACATTATTTGCTCTAGTCCACAAATAGGACAGCTATGGTTTGAAGTTGTTAGCATTGGAATTCTATTAGGATATACCATTTATCTTGTCCCTTCATATTAGCTCAGTTAATTGCATTTGATTTTTTATTATTCTAGATAATGAAAAATATACATTGTTACATGCAGGAGTGGCCCTAAGCAAAATAGTTAAGTGAATTAATGTATTTCTTCAGCTTCATTGCTCATTATTCTTTTTGTATTTAGGAAGAATCCTATAAAAAAGTTATTAACAGGAATGATTGGTATGACACTGGCTTTTCAAGCATCATTGATAGTGAATGGTCTGAAAGTTTGCGCAGTGGAATCTTTCATAAGGCTATTGTTAGTTTCAAATAGTTGTACCTTCAAATGATTATAAACAGAAGAATCATAATAATTTCAATGAACTAGATATGCCACTAGGAGTTGAAACAAAACCTGATCCACATAATCACTATATGAGAAAGCAGAGATAGATAATTGCTAATAGTGATTTTCATCATGAGCTGGCTGGACATGCAGATTATATGTATGAACCATTAATGACAATCTGGTTAAAACATAAATCATGAACATTCTTCCTATTAGAAAATTCTTCTACAGTTTGTTGTTGTCGAGAATGTCTCAGAGTCTAAAATCAGAATAAAGGACGTATTGAGAAGAAACTGATCAATAACAGCAATTGTAAAGGAAAAGTATTTCCTTTGCCAAATTTACCTATGTCCAACATGCTATGACATGATGATGCTATTGATACATTAGTTTTAACAACAAACCTTGGTTTTCCACAGTTCTTTTTCTAACTCTTTTTTAAAATATAATTTAAATAGTTATATCTCAAATGATATCCCACTTTCTGGGGGGTTAATTTTAGAAGTTTAAGACCATGGAGAAAATAACAGCAGTCACTTCAGTTAGTCACAGTTTTGAATTATAGAAGTTCCAGATCAAGGAGTGAGCGAGTGTCTGTTGAAGGCCTGCATGCAGTCTTGTAACCAGGCTTCCCTACTCTGAAGCCTCACATGATCCAATAAGGAATTCCTTTTTCTTTTTCATTTCCCTACGCCTATTAACCCAATTCTTTGGGATTCTGACCTCATGCATTCATTGCTTGCCAAATGCCTTGTTTTCAGACAGAAGCACCATATGTAAATGTAAATTTTGAAGAAGTAGGAATTGAAAATATATTACCCAAGACACAGTGAAATTCTGTTTGAATAGGAGTTAGTATGAATAGAAGATGAAACCTGGTATTTCTATCAAATCCCACCAATGAGTCCTCAGGGAACCCCATGGAGGAGGAATCAGAAAGAATCTAACAGCAAGAGCAGATGGATAATATCCAGAAAACAAGGCTCCCTGAATCAACAAGATCAAAGTTCACGTGAAGACACAGAAACTGAGATAGCATGCAAAGGACCTGCAAAGGTCTTCATCAGATGATGTCCTATATCTGAAAGGAAAAGTGGACATATCACACCTTCCCTAAGCCAGAACCTACTTCCAAATGATAAGCACTTGAAACAAAAGTTTAGTTTTCTTTTCAAATGAAGTCTCAAACTACTGGGAAAATGAATTAATCTTAAGGGTAGGCTGAATGTGGGCAACAGATAGATGGGCAACAGAAAAGAAACACAGTAGCAGCTTTGGAGGTTCCCTTTCTCAAAACAGTATCAAGGTTTTTTATTTCTTCTTATTATTATTAATATTATTATTAATATTATTATTATTATTATTTGATACTTTATTTTTCTTTCTTGTAAGCTACAGGTAAACACATATACATACAAATACATACATATATACATGCATATATATTGTGGCTTTGGGTTTTGTGGTATTATGAAATACTTGAATATAAAAGTGAGCGGGTCTCTTGTGCTGTTTCTTGAGCTTTTCTTTTTGTTGTTTTTGTTATTATTATTATTAGATATTTTCTTTATTTACATTTCAAATGTTATCCCCTTTCCTTGTTTCCCCTCTGAAAACCCTCTATTCCATCCTTCCTTCCCCTGCTCACCAACCCACCCACTCCTGCTTCCCTGTCCTGGCATTCCCCTACATTGGGGCATCGACCCTCTCAGGACCCAGGACCTCTCCTCCCATTGATGTCCAACAAGGCCATCCTCTGCTACATATGTAGCTGGAGCTATGGGTTCCTCCATGTGTACTCTTTGGTTGGTGGTTTAGTCCCTGGAGTTCTGGGGAGGTACTGATTGGTTCATATTATTGTTCTTCCTATGGGGGCTGCAAGCTCCTTCTATCCTTTCTCTAACTCCTCCATTGGGGACCTTGTGCTCAGACCAATGGTTGGCTGAGAGCATTCACCTCTGGAGTTGTCAGGCCCTGCAAGAGCCTCTCAGGAGTCAGCTATATCAGGCTATTATCATCAATAGTTGGCATCCATAATAATGACTGGATTTGTTGACTATAAATCCTCAGATGGGGCAGTCTCTGGATGGTCTTTACTTCAGTCTCTGCTCCACACTTTGTATCTATATCCCCTCTAATGGATATTTTGTCCCCCATCTAAGAAGGACTGAAGCATCCACATTTTGGTCCTCCTTCTTGAACTTCATTTGGTCTGTGAATCGTGTCTTGGGTGTTCTGAGCTTCTGGGCTAATATCCACTTATCAGTGAGTGTATACCATTTATGTTCTTTTGTGATTGGGTTACCTCACTCAGGATATTTTCTAGTTCCATCCATTTGCCTAAGAATTTCATGAATTCATTTTTATTGTTAGCTGAGTAGTATTCCATTGTGCAAATGTAGAACATTTTTCTGTATCCGTTCCTCTGTTGGGAACATTTGGGTTGTTTCCAGTTTCTGGCTATTATGAATAAGGCTGCTATGAACATAGTGAAGCATGTGTCCTTATTACATGTTTCAACATCTTCTGGGTATATGCCCAGGAGTGGTATAGCTGGGTCCTCAGGTAGTACTATGTCCAATTTTTGGTGGGCTTTTCTTTTCTGTTTGTTTTGTCCTATTTTGATGAGTTTATTTCCATTGTATCTTACTATATTATATTTTATAATTATCACTTTGCAGCCTGTGTTTTACTAAGAAGTGAAAAGTGTTGGTTCTGAATCGAAGGACTGGTGGATGGGAACTGAAAGGAGTAGAGAGAGGTTTCTTAATTAGGGCTTTACTGCTGTACCATGACCAAGGCAACTTTTATAAGGACAATATTTATTTGGGGCCGCCTTACATGTTCAGAGGTTCAGTCCATTATCATCAAGTCAGGAGCATAGCTTCGTTCAGGCAGGCATGGTGCAGGAGGAACTGAGAGTTCTACATATTTATCTGAAGGCTGCTAGGAGAAAACTGGCTCTCAGGCAGCTAGGAGGAGGATCTTAAAGTCAATGCTCACAGTGGTACATCTACTCCAACAAGACCATACCTCCAAATAGTGCCATTCCCTGGGTCAACTATAGTCAAACATGACATTCCACTCCCTGGCCCTCATAAGCTTGCTCAAACATATGAGTGTACAGGGGCTATGCCTAGTCATAGGATAATAGAAAAGATATTTAGTCTAACTTCCAAAGTCCCTATTGTTTATAGCAGTCTCAACAATGTTAAAAGTCCAAAGTTCAAGGTCTCTTCTGAGATTTAACAAATCACTTAACTATAATCCCCAAAGCAAGACTGGAAACTAGCTGGACAAACTCCAACCTCTGCATCTCCATGCCCAATGACAAACCCCTCTTCAGATCTCCAACTCCTTTTCCATCTTTGTTGACTGCAACAAAGTCCTTTCTCCTGGGCTGGTTCCACTCCCTTTTATTAGCTTTCCTTGGCAGATATCCCAAGGCTTTGGCATCTTTAACATCTTAGGGTCTCTGAGTGAACTTCAACTTCACGGCTTTTTGTTCCAATATCTGGGATCCATAGACGATCTTCTGGGCTTCTCTAAAAGGCTTGCCTCACTTTTCCAGCTCTGCCCTCTCTAATATTCTAGTATCTGGTTGACTCCACTCCATCAATGGTGCTGTTCTTGATGTTTATTCAATGGTTCTGGCATCTACAATATGCTGAGGTTTTATACTGCAAATAGGCTTCACTAATAGCTTCTCATAGGTTGCCTTCATGGAGCAAGGGCTTAACATCTTTGCATGAAATCTTGAGTCCTGGACCATCATCTTCAACTGAGACTGCATCTTCATTCAACATTGGTCTTTCCTGTCCTCTCACATTGCCAAGCCTCAGTTTTTTTTTTTTCCGTGATCTCTTCATACCTTCAAAACCAGTACCACCTAGTGACTCTCAACACATTACCTAGTTCAGCTCCAGCACCAGGTGTAACCTTGGCTATCTCGGGAACACAGCTTCTTGGTGCTCTCAGAAAATACTTCCCAGGAGATTTCAAATCAGTGATGATGGTCTCTTCTTTTTTTTTTTAATTAGGTATTTTCATTTACATTTCCACTGCTATCCCCAAACCCTCCCCCCCACTCCTCTACCCACCCACTCCCACTTCTTGGCCCTGGCATTCCCCTGAACTGAGGCATATAAAGTTTGTAAGACCAATGGGCCTCTCTTTCCACTGATGGCCATCTTCTGATACATATGCAGCTAGAGACATGAGCTCGGGGTGGGGGGTATTGGTTAGATCATATTGTTGTTCCACCTATAGGGCTGCAGATCCCTTTAGCTCCTTGGGTACTTTCTCTAACTCCTCCATTGGGGGCCCTGTGATCCATCTAATAGCTGACTGTGAGCTTCTACTTAATTACTCCTAATTTCTTAGCTTCATCTAACCAGCATAAATTGTCCCAGTAGTCCCTTCTATTCTTGACTTTAAAGTCAGAGCACATGGCTAAATTTGACAAGTTCTGCTCAGTGAGGCTGAAACACGCCCTCTCTTATTCTATTACCAACTTTTTGGTTGCCAACTCCCTCACTGCCTAAGCTTGGCTGTCTTTAAACTTGCTCTGTAGATTGACCTTGAACTCAGATATCTGCATAACTGTCTCCTGAATGCTGAGATTAAAGGGTTGTACCACCACTCCTGGACTTACGCTTTTCTTCACCTAGAACTTGCTCTGTCCCAGGCTGCCTGTGAACTTAGAGATCTGCTCGCCTTTGTCTCCTGGGATTAAAGACTTTTACTAATATGCCTGGACCTAAATTTAGCTGGGTGGGATCTTGTACCAAGGTCACCACTCCCTTAATTCAATTTAATATCATTGAACACAGGATACAGCTCCATTTCAGTTCATGGTGCATCTTTATTACTTGAACCACACACTTTATATTTTTCCTTTCTCAACTTGCTCCTTTACATTAAAACATGCTTCATAAGAGAGATCTTTAGTAAACACACAACTGAATTTATACAAGGCTATTTTGGGACTTCCTTTGTCAAAGCAATTAATCTAAATATCTTTACTTTAGCTCTGGCAGACTCTCTGGACAATGTCAAAAACCAACCAAGTTCTTCACCAAAATATCATCAAAACAATTTTTAGGCTACATACTGAAATTCTTCCTCATTGAAACAATTTGAGCCAGATCTGCACAGTTCAAAACACAATCAGGACAATCATATTGCTAGTAGGATGGCCCATTATGACCCACTCAAAGCATTCCATGGCTTTCTAAATTCAAAGTTCCAACACCCACATTCTTCCTAATAAAATCATGGTCAGGTCTATCACATCAGCACCCCAGTACCTGCTACCAATCCTTATCTTAGGGTTTTATTGCTGTGAATAGACACGATGACCAAGGTAACTCTTACATGGACAACATTTATTTGGGGCTGGCTTATAGGTTCAGAGGTTCAGTCCATTATCATGAAAGCTGGAGCACAGCTCTGTCCAGGCAGGCATGAAGTAGGAGTTTATAAGAGTTCAACCTCTTCATGAAGGCTGCTAGGAGAAGACTGGCTTCCAGGCAGCTAGGATGAGGGTCTTAAAATCCATGCCCCAAATGGCAGACCTATTCCAAAAAAGCCACATGTATTCCACCAAGGCCATACCTCTAAATAGTATCATTCCCTGGGTCAAGCATATTCAAACAACCAAAAAAGGGAATATATAGAAATAATCTATTTCCAATAAAGGAAAAAGCACCTGGTGCTTAGTCTTTATATGGTAAGGAATCTTATAGCATATATCTATATAAATATAATTTTCCAAAATCTAAAATGTTAGCTACTTTTTAATATGTAAACTGGATACTAAGTTCGGTACTGAGAATAAAAACAGAAGTGAATATAACAAAGGAACAGTGTAGCTCTCAAGATTAAGGTGGCTAAATATATGTTACCTACATGTTATGAAGAAGCTTCCTGTTCAATAATCATATGATTTCTCTATGATTTATGACCAATGTTAGTACTGTTTTCAGTCTTATCATCAGGTTTTGGTGGGCAACTAATAGACAGGATATAGCCTACATTCATTTGTTTTTCCTATCTTATACATGTTTCTAGGATTTGGCAACATATGGGTGCTGGCATGAGCATAATTCCCTGGATAGGCTAATTGTAATGTGTTTGTAGGCTAATTGTAATGTGTGTGTTCTAACATCCAACTCCTTCCTCAGTTAAACCCTCTCCAGACTATTTCCTATTCTACTTTCACATTGCCTGTGTTCTATATTCCTTCCTTAACACCTGACTTCTCCCTCCTCACCAGGATCTTTTTCTAGACATCAGTAATCTTTTCCAGATAAGAACACTATGAACAATGTATCAATAAATGACCTTGCTGGGCAGTGGTGGCTCATGCCTTTAATCCCAGACAGGTAGATTTCTGAGTTCTAGGCCAGCCTATTCTACAGAGTGAATTTCAGGACATTCAGGGTTATATGGAGAAACCCTGTCTTGAAAAACCAAAATGGAGCCAAAAAAAAAATTGCTGCAAGTGAACAGTAAGTATACTAGAAAATAATCTTGGTAAAGTTGAACCAATCCTTGTCTATGAAATAACATCTAGACCTCTCTGAGATGCATAACAAGGCACACATGTATCCTGATGCAAGAAAAACAATAAAGGCACACTTAAAATGAAATAAGGCATACTAGAATTTCTTGGGGAAGTAACTGCAGTCATGTGCTGTACAATGAAGATATAGCCAACTGCAGACTGAACAGATCATAGACATTGAAATCCATATATCAGTGCATTTCTGAACCGTGAACTAGTTGCCAGTTACATAGAGTTCAGCACATATCATTATGTATAAACTCAATATGTACAATTATGTATAAAATTACTATGCTACTAGTTTATGTATTAAATCTGTTATATTAATTTATTTATATATTTATTTACTTTATGTCTCACTCACTGCCTGGTCACCCCTCCCAAAATCCTTCCCATTATCTCTTCTCTAGTCTTTCTCTGAATGGGTTGGGACCACCTGGATATCCCACCACCCTGTCACATCAAGTCTCTGAAAGACTAGGTACATCCTCTCCCACTGAGGCCACACAAAATAGCATAGCTAGAACAACATATCCCACATACAGGCAACAGCTTTTGGGATAGCCCTTATTCCCAATGTTTAGGACCTACATGGAGACTAAACTACACATCTGCTACATATATATGCAGAAACCTAGGTCCTGTCTGTGTATGTTCTGTGGGTGTGGATTCAATTCCTGAAAACCCCAAGGGTCCAGATTAGTAGATTCTGTTAGTCTTCCTGTGAAGTTCCTATTCCTTTCAGGGCCCACAATCCTTCCTTCTTTTTTTTTTTTTTTTTTTTTTGTGTCTGTGTGTGTGTGTGTGTGTGTGTGTGTGTGTGTGTGTGTGTGCTTAGTTCATAATGTTGTTCCACCTATAGGGTTGCAGATCCCTTTAGCTCCTTGGCTATTTTCTCTAGCTCCTCCATTGGGCACCCTGTGATCCATCCAATAGCTGACTGTGATCATCCACTTCTGTGTTTGCTAGGTCCCGGCATAGTCTCACTAGAGACAGCTATATCTGACTCCTATCAACAAAATCTTGCTAGTGTACGGAATGGTGTCAGCGTTTGGAGGCTGATTATGGGATGGATCCCTGGATATGGCAGTCTCTAGATGGTCCATCCTTTTGTCTCAGCTCCAAACATTGTCTCTGTAACTCCTTCCATAGGTGTTTTGTTCCCAATTCTATGAAGGGGCAAAGTGTCCACACTTTGGTCTTCGTTCTTCTTGAGTTTCATGTGTTTTGAAAATTGTAACTTATATCTTGGGTATTCTAAGTTTCTGGACTAATATCCACTTATCAGTGAGTACATATTATTTGAGTTCTTTTGTGATTGGGTTACCTCACTCAGGATAATGCCCTCCAGGTCCAACCATTTGCCTAGGAATTTCATAATTCATTCTTTTATATAGCTGAGTAGTACTCCATTGTGTAAATGGATATATTTTCTGTATCCATTCCTCTGTTGAGGGCTATCTGGGTTCTTTCCATCTTCTGGCTATTATAAATAAGGCTGCTATGAATATAGTGGAGCATGTTTCTTTCTTACTAGTTGGAACATCTGGATATATGCCCAGGAGAGGTATTGCTGGATCCTCCGGTAGTACCATGTCCAATTTTCTGAGAAACCGCCAGACTGATTTCCAGAGTGGTTGTACAAGCTTGCAATCCCACCAACAGTGGAGGAGTATTCTTCTTTCTCCACATCCTCGCCAGTATCTGTTGTCACCTGAATTTTTGATCTTAGCCATTCTGACTGGTGTGAGATGAAATCTCAGGGTTGTTTTGATTTGCATTTCCCTGAAGATTAAGGATGCTGAACATTTTTTCAAGTGTTTCTCAGCCATTCGGTATTCCTCAGGTGAGAATTCTTTGTTTAGCTCTCAGCCCCATTTTTTAATGGGGATATTTGATTTTCTGGGGTCTACCCTCTTGAGTTCTTTACATATATTGGATTTAGTCCCCTATCTGATTTAGGATAGGTAAAGATCCTTTCCCAATCTGTTGGTGGCCTTTTTGTCTTATTGATGGTGTCTTTTGCCTTACAGAAACTTTGCAGTTTCATGAGGTCCCATTTGTGAATTCTCGATCTTATAGCACAAGCCATTGCTGTTTTATTCAGGAATTTTTCCCCTGTGCCAGTATCTTCGAGGCTTTTCCCCACTTTCTCCTCTATAAGTTTCAGTGTCTCTGGTTTTATGTGGAGTTCCTTGATCCACTTAGATGTTACCAGAGTTCTTAAGATCCCGTGGAGGGTCTTGTGGGTAGCTTGTGGGTGTCAGCTGACTCCGCACCCTAGCTACCAGTGCTGGCGAGCCAATCCTTCCTTCTATTCATCCATAAAAGTCCCCAACCTCCATCCTCTGTTTGGGTGTGGATGTCTGAGTCTGTCTGAGTCCGGAGTTGTGTGGATCCTCTTAGATGACAGCCATTCTAGACTCCTATCTACAAGCATAAGAGTATCATTAATAGTGTCAGAGATTGGTGCTTGCCCATTGGATGAGTCTCTAATTGGACCAGTTATTGGTTTGTCACTCTCTTTCCCTAACTCTGTTCCATCTCATGCCCCTGCTTTTCTTGTAGACAGGGTAGATTATGGGTCAAATATTTTGTGGGTGGGTTGGGGTCCCTCTCCTCCACTGGGGTTCCTGCCTGCCTATGGTAGGTGGCCTCTTCAGGTTCCAAATCCCCAGTGCTGTGTGTCACAGTGTAGGTCACTCCATTGATTCTTGTATGCCTCTATTATCCCAGGTCTCTGTCAAATGCTAGAGATACACCCTACCTACCCACCCCTGTCAGTTGTAGATGTCAGTCCATACTCATGGTCATCTCTCCTGTCCTTCCCCTCAACTGACTCTGAATCCTCCAATTCTGCTACCCATCCTCTCTCCCACCAAATCACCTCCCTCTGCCTCTTATGACTATTGTCTCCCACCTTCTAATGAAGATTCAATCATCCTTATTTGTGCTTTCCTTCTTGTTTAACTTTTTTTATGATCTGTGGGGTATAGAATGGGTACCTGTATTTTATGGCTAATATCCACTTATAAGTGAGTACATACCATACATGTACTTTGGAGACTAGATTTCCTCACTCGGGATGATACTCTTAATTCCATCCATTTGCCTGTAAAATTCATGATATCTTTCGTTTTAATAACAGAATAATATGACATTGTGTAGATGTATGAAATTTTCTTTATCTGTTCTTCATTTCAGGGACAACTAGGTTGTTTCCAGTTTCTGCCTATTGCCGATAAAACTGCTATGAACATAGTTGAGCAAGTGTTTTTGAGGGATATGTCCAGAAGCGGTATAGCTGGGTCTTGAGGTAGAATTATTTCCAATTTTCTGAGAAACTGCCAAAGTTGTTTCCAAAGTCGTTGTGCAAGTTTGCACTCCCACCAGCAGTTGTAGAAGTGTTCCCCTTGCTTCACATCTTCACCAGCATGTGCTATTTCTCGAGTTTTTGCTCTTAGCCATTCTGATGGGTATCAGAATTGTTTTGATTTGCATTTCCCTGAAGACTAAGAACTCTGAACATTTCTTTAAGTGCTTCTAGGCCATTTAATATTCTTCTGATGTTTAGCTCTGTACCTAATTTTTTAATTGAGTTATTTGTTTATATAAATGTATATAATTATATATAAAGCAACATTACTGCTAGTACCCATATTAAGTCTACTATATTTTAAATGTTATTTTAGAGCACACTGCCACTTAAACTGTACTACAAGTCAGAATGTCATTTTTATTGACAGAAAAATCATATATTTCATATCTACCTGTATCATTGTTCAATTCCTATTGGGCTTAAGCACATATACACTATGGTGTTTGCATAGTGATAAAATTACTTTGTTTCGCAGAATGTGTACACTTCATTAAGTGCTGCAAACTTGAATCTAAATTTAATAACATGAATAAACCAACATTGATTTATAATGTATCACCCATCCTGTTTAGACTAATCTGAGTGGTTTTTCTGCTGGTCTGACAAGGTATAAATATTCATCTCTTTTCAGTTTAACATGCAGGAGGTAAGGTGTTCTAGCTTGCAGAGCTCACTATGACTAGTAACTGTGTTTTCTAATATGAAATAGAATAATTTGTTTGCAGGTGTATACAAATCAACAATACCAGCACCACCACCACCAGAATGAAACTTTTCTTATATTTTGCTTCAGTAGTTTTAACTAGACAAAACAAGGCTTAAGACAAACATTATTTTATTTTGGACAATGAATCATGGCCATTTGTAACCTATTTTTAAAATTTCTATTACAAAATAGTTACATAAATAGGACATATCTGTGATGACTTTTTCCTTTATAAAGTTAATAAATCATTTTATTGGTATTCATTCAATGGTTATCCATTTCTGTGTGCTCTCACAGTTATAAAGAGCCCAATACAAATTCTGTTACTTATAAAATAAAGTTTACATGGACACAAATGGAAAAGACAAGCTATTTAAATTAACATTTTCTATTTATTTTTATTCAAAATAGATCTTTTTCACAAAATACACCAGATTATATTTTTCCCCTGTCTCCAGTCCTACTCACCACTTGCCTTCTCTTCAGATCGACTTCCTCTATGTCTCTCATTAGAAAAGAACAAGTTTCTAAAAGAAAAATATCAAACATGACATAATCACAAGCTCCATAAACATTACACACACACACACACACACACACACACACACACACACACACATATATATATATATATATATATATATATATATATATATATATATATATATATATACTCAAACCTGGGATCTGTGACTCTACACCAGGTCCACTGTGCATATATATATATATATATATATATATATATATATATATATATATAGAGAGAGAGAGAGAGAGAGAGAGAGAGAGAGAGAGAGAGACTCTGCTTGCTAATTCAGGCTCTGTGAGTTCATTTGTTCATTTATTAGTTGAATCAGAGCACTGTGTACTAATTATTTCCTCCATTCCCACTGATGCCTGCAATGCTTTCTTCTTCCTCCTCTTCTTCCTCTTCCTCTTCTTCCTCTTCTTTCTCCTCCTCCTCTTCCTCCTCCTCCTTCTTCTTCCTTCTTCTCCTCTTATTCCTCTTCGCCCTCCTCCACCATTTCCCCATCCTCCAGAGTATTTCCTGACCCATGAAGAATTTGATGCAGACCTCCAATTTAGATACGTTGTTTATATATGAGACTCTGCCTCTGTACCAATATGCTGCTGGATGAAGCCTCTCTGATGATGACTAGTTATTTAGAGATTATCTCTATTGTGAATGACGATACAATGAACATAGCATAGCTAAGCAAGTGTCCTTGTGGTACGATGGAATATCTTGGAGGTATATGCCCTAAAGTGGTATAACCAGATCTTGTGGTATATTGATTCCTATATTTTGAGGAGCTGCAATACTGATTTACATTCAATTTTGATTTATAACATATCACTCAATTAAAGAGTGTTCTCCATGCCCAACATCATTACCATCAAGAACAGTGACTTATCATTCCTTGAGCATTACAGGTCTAATTAAATTGTTAATCTAATCGTGATTTAACTTTTGTAAGTGGTACCTATGGAGAAAACGATTTATTTCTTTTAAATTTTCCAGCTTAGTGGAGTATAGTTTTTAAAGTACATACTTATTATTCACTGAGTTTCCTTAGGTTTTTTTTTTCTTGTTTAATGCTCAGCTTGTGTTCTTTTATTACTACTAATAGTAATGGTAGTTTTTTATTTATGTATTTACAATTTAAATGTTGACACCCTTCACAGTATCTCCTCCCCAAACCCCCTACTCTGTCATCCCTCCCATTTTTCCTCTAAGATTGTGCTCCCCTATACACCCACATACTCCAACCTCACATTTCTAGGATTCCCCTTCAATGGGGCAACAAGCCTCCACAGGACCCAGATGACAGTTAAGGACAATTCTGCTACATATGTAGCGGGAGGCATTGACTGACACATGTAAACACTTTGGTCGGTGGTTGGAGCTCTGAGGAGTCCAGTCAGTTGATACTACTGTTCTTTCTATGGGGTTGCAATCCCCTTCAGCACCTTCAATCCTTCCCCTAACTTTTCCATTGGAGTCCCTGAGCTCAGTTTGATGGTTAGCTGTGAGTATCTGTATCTGTATTATTCAGATGATGGCAGAGCCTCTCAGAGGTCAGCTATACCACGCTCCTATCTGCAAGCACTTCTTGGCATCAGCCATTGCATTGGGGTTTGTTGTGTATAGATGAGATGAGTACCAAGGTAGGGCAGTCTCTAGATGTTTTCCCCTTCAGTCTCTGCTCCATTTTTTGTCCCTATGTTTCCTTTGAACAGAAACATTTCTGAGTTTAAAAACTTTGAGATGAGTGGGTGCCCCCATTCCTCAAATGGAGGCCATGCCTATCTACTGGAGGCGATCTCTACAAGTTCTATCTCCTCTTTTTGGGCTATTTCTGCTCTTCTACCCTTTGTGTCTTTGGAGTTTTTGCATCCCTGGCATCTGGGACTTTCTGTGGTTCCCCTCCTGATCTTCCTGCCCCATATATATATATATATTCTTAGTTAGTTTGGATAAAGTTTTGTCTATCTTGTTAATTTTCTCAAAAAAATAAAAAACCCAACTCTTTCGTTGTATATTTGCATTCTTTTCATTTCTATTTTTTTGATTTCAGCACTCACTGCTTATTTTCTGTTCTGTGCTCCTCTTGGGTGTGAAACTTCTTTTTGTTTTAAATATTAGGTATTCTGTCAAGGTTGCTAGTATAAGATACCTCTAGTTTACTTATATAGGTAGTAGTGATATAATTTTTCTCTTTCATTATGTCTCATAAATTTGTGTATAAATTTGTGTATGTTCTGTATTCATTTTCATTTAATTCTAGAAGGTCCTTAATTCCTTTTATTATTTCTGTTTTACCCATTTCTCATTCAATAGAGAGTTGTTTAGTTTCTATGAGATTTTAAGTTTTTGTTATTTATGCTATTGTTGATATCGACTTTAATTGTGGTAGCCTGATAGAATGTAAGGAGTTTTTCAATTGTCTTGTATTTGTTTAGACTAGCTTTATGTCTGAGTGTGTGGTCCATTTTGGGAAAGTTTCATAAGGTATTGAGAAAGAGATATATTCTTTTGTGTTTGGGTGATATATTCTATAAATATCTATTAGGTAGGTCCTGGATCCATTTAGCTTATAATGCCTAATAACTCCAGTATTTATCTGTTTTGTTTTTGTCTGGATGACCTATCCATTTGTGAAAACGTGGTATTTAATTCTTTTACTAACAGTCTGTAAAAGTCAATATGTGACTTAAATTGTTATAGTGTTTCTTTTAAAAACTGTGTGTCTTTACATTTGGGGCATAGATGTTAAGAACTGAAATGCCCTTGGTCCCTCTGGCTTGCTCAGTTCTGTCCCATACTCCTGCACAGGATTCCAGAGCTCTTGCTGATTTTTGGCTGTGTCTTTGCAGCTAAGTTTAGGATGACTATAGGTCTAGATCCCGTTTTGGGGGTTTGTCTTTGTTTGTTGTACTTGCTTTTCCTTTGTTTTCTGTTTTCTCTTTGGTCACTCGGAGACTGCATTGCCTGCTTTACTGGCCTGTTATGCTGTTACGTTCACAGGATCCTGTTCCTTTGGATTCTAGGATGATGCATCATCATTTGGGAAGAGAGAGCTTAAAGGGAATCCACAGAAGATGTTCAGGGTTCAAAGGAGGCTGCTACTAGCATTATTTTGCAGTTCTGTGGCTGAGAATTAGGGATCAGTTCCTGGAGAATAGAGAGAATAGAAACGGTATATTGGGGACAGCATACCTGATTTTCTGGCAAGTGTGGTTTACTGTGGTTTACTTCTTACCACAGACTAAAATTTATGGAGAGATTTTAGAAAATTAATAATGTTCAAATATGTTCAAATAAAACTGATCAAACAATAAAATTTTTCAAATAATGGGAATAAAAAATATGCAATATCTAATTAAACAAACTGTATACCATTAAAACTATAAAGATGATGTTATGAAAGGAGGCTGTTAGAGCAGAGGAAAAGAACCAGTGGGAGGTGGTAGCAGATTAAAAGAAGGAACTCATTGTATATATAATTTCATATGAATGAACTATTATTTTATTATATTTATATTTTAAATAGTTGTAGACTACTATTAAACTCAATAATAACTATATAAAATGCATCTTCCAAACAATGTGTTATTAAACACCAGATATTAGTAATTTGTGCATTGGCTAAATTGGAACTTAAGAGAGTGGTAAAGGTTAAAACTTATGGTAATATATTATTACTTAATGGATGAGAAATTTTTCCAAAGAGTATTACAGTGATGAATTTGCAAGTGACTTGACTCTATAAATCATGAGTAGAAGTAAATTTAACAAAGTATAAGTTAACCTAAAATATTATAGAGAATGTTTTAGTTTATTAAATACTATAAAGAGATCACGAATGATGATAAGGAACACAATAATACCATGCACAAAGCCACCAACTCTATTGGTTGCCTATTTGTCAGCTCCACTAGTAAAAGGTACAAAATACTGAAGTAGAATTGCTCTGTGATGACCTATATGACTTCTGTCTGAGAGAAAGAGCTAAATGGACACTCAGTTACAAGATAGAAACCTTATTACAAATTGCCATTCTGCAAATAAAAAAATATTGTTAGACATATTTGAGGTGAGATGTGAGATAAAATTTAGTTCATATAAGAGTTCTGAGAATCAGAAATAGTAAGCCATTTATTTGCAACAATGTATATAACCTGGTTACAAGGGCAATATGGATCTTATAATCTTTAATTTAAATACAAATGTAAAAAGCAAATACATGCAATCTTTTCTTAAAATAAACCCTAATCTCTTGTTACCACAGTGATGATGAATCACTTAAGCTTAAATCCACTCTGTCCTCTTTCTTTGAATTAAGGACACTTCACTGTTCCTTAGGTGTAATAGAAAAGAGAAAAATGGCATAGAGGACTAAGCTTTCTTCACAAAATTTGAATTGAAGCCACTCTACAGAGATCAGGCAAATTAAAACATGAAAAAAACTATAAATATAAAAATATTTGTGAATTTCTCAATAAATTTAATTTAGAATTTGACACATAAAATCAAAAGCACATTCTTTGCTTTTGAAAAATTGGTAGGATGGACATATGTAATAGTTTCATAGGATTGTATAACATGACAAAGTAATTGTCATCTTAGTTTAATAACTACAGTCTGTATCATGAAGAATACTGTAAATTTCTAAACAATGTATAACTACATTTAAACAATTAGTGAAGTTATAACTGTGGAGTTCTAACTATCACATGTGAATATGGAAATGCAGTGTATACATTATTTTATACTGTCTCTCTATATAAATACACTCATTTTATGTTCTCATGTATTATTTTATTTTTTTATTAGGTATTTTCTACACTTACACTTCAAATGCTATCCCAAATTTCCCCCATGCCCTCCCCCCCACTCCCCTACCCACCCACTCCCACTTCTTGGCCCTGGCATTCCCCTCTACTGAGGCATATAAAGTTTGCACGACCAATGGGCCTCTCTTTCCACTGATGGCCAACTAGGTCATCTTCTAATACATATGCAGCTAGAGACATGAGCTCCAGGGGGTACTGGTTAATTCATATTGTTGTTCCACCTATAGGGTTGCATATCCCTTTAGCTCCTTGGGTACTTTCTCTAGCTCCTCCATTGGGAGCCCTGTGATCTATCCAATAGCTGACTGTGAGCATCCACTTCTGTATTCCCTACGTTCTCATTTCTTTACAATGTATATATGATCAACAATATCATATCTGACTTTGACCAACAGTAATACCAAGTGGGATCAATATTATTTTTTGTCTCATGTGATAAAACCAATAACCCAAACCAACAGTACTTTATAAGTGCTTTATATTTTGTATGACTTTAGGAAGTCAGGAATTATACCAAAGGACTTGTTTCTAATTCCAGTCCTTGGTTTTACATGTTCTCCCTTTCTTCCCAGGAAACCTATGTTTCTCCTTCAAGATATGAACATTTGCACGTATCAGTAGGGTTCCAGTGGAAAACCAAACATCAGGGCCTGTCGTTCAGTGAAGATTTTAAATATAGCATAAAGGGAGCTAGTGCATCTTCACAAGAGACAGCTAAGCTGGAGTTCAGTGAAGGGGCGAGTGGTACTAGGGGACTTGGTACCATCACAGGAAGCAAGCATGGATATAAAGGGAATTCACTGAGAGGCCTTAGAGAAATAACAAGACAGCAGAAAAAAGCAAACCATGGAGCAGAAAAGAAAATCTAACTCAACACATAAAAGATTCAGAAAAACAACTGAGCAAGTCCATGAGACTTTTTAGAGAGGTTCATAAAGGTCAAAAGTATAGAGATTGCTGAACCTGGAGAAAAGACACAATGGCAAGAGAAGATAGAAGGCCCTGAACAAAGCAGGCTTGAAATCAAGGAAAGGTGCCTGTTTTGAATCTCATGCTGTCCCTTGTAAAAAATACATCCTTGAAAATCAGGGCCCCAGCATGATCATAACTATAGGATATGCACCACTTGACAAGGTTAAATAATTTTAATCTACTTTATGTACTTGTAAAGTGAAAAAATTAGACTTGGGCAAATATGTTTGAAAATAAAACAGTTTAAAACACACATTGTATAATCAAGGTTATTTGGCTCTTGTGACTTCTTGAATGTTTATGAAAATATACAACTAGGAAGTTACATCCTAGAGAGAGAATATTTTTAAAATACACATATATTAAAATACACGTTAATTTATTTCATTGATTTCACTGATAATGAAAGTAAGAAATGCTATTATAAGTAAGGCTGCTATAAACATAATGGATTATGTGTCCTTGTTATATGTTGGAGAATCTTTTGGGTATATGCCCAATAGTGGTATATCTGGGTCTTCAGGTAGAGCTATTACCAATTTTCTGAGGAACTAACAGACTGATTATTAGTAATAGCCAGAAGCTAGAAACAGCCCAAATGTCCCTCAACAGAAGGATAGATACAGAAAATGTGATACATTTATACAATGGACTACAACTCAGGTATGAAAAACAATGAGTTCATGAAATTCACAGGCCAGTGGATGGACCTAAAAATTATCATCCTGAGTAAGGTAACTCAGACAAAAAAGAACATAGATCGTAGGTACTCAACTGATAAGTGGATATTAGTCCCCAAACTCACAATGCCCATGAAATAACTCACAACCCATATGGAGCTTAGGAGGAAGGAAGAGCAGGGTGTGGATGCTTCAATACTGCATTAAGGGGGTGGGGGGACAGGATGATTGCTGGAGGTGGAAGCAGGGGAGCCTGAGAGGCAGAGGAGGGGTAAGAAATAAGGGGGCAGTATCAGGTACTGGAGGGGACAGAAGAGAGGTACAGAGGGTCAGGAAATCAAATAAAAATATTTAGGGGGCAGGATGAGGAAAATGTGATAGCCACTGGAGTGTTCCAGACTCCAGGGAAATGAGAGGCTCCTAGGACCCAACAAGGATTATTTTAGCAGAAAAGGGGAGATAGAACCTGTATTGACAACATCCAGTAGATAGGCACAGAACCTGGTCAAGGGATGGGGCTGTACACAAATCTCGAATTTTTTAACACAGAAATATTCGTGTCCAAAGAAAGAACATGACCAAAAAATGGAGCAGAGACTTAAAGAAGGGCCATCTGAGGACTGCCCCACCTGGGGATCCATCCTGTCTACAGACACCAAACCTGACACTGTTGCCATTGCCAAGAGACACTTGCTGACAGGAACCTGGAGTGACTGCTCCTTGGGACGTTGAGGAAGCAACTGACCAATGCAGATATGGATGCTTGGAGCCACCTATCAGACTGAGCTCTGATCCTGTGGGGGAGCTGGAGGAAGGACTTGAGGAGTTGAGGGGGATTGCAACCCCATAGGAAGGACAACATTAGCTGCTTGGACCACTCAGTGCTCCCAGGGACCAGGGACTAGACCACCAACTAAAGAGTGTACAGGAAAGGATCCATGACCCCAGAAACATGGGTAGCAGAGGATGGCCTTGCCTGACAGCAATGGGATGGAGTCCCTTGGTCCTGTGGAGGTTTGATGCCCCAGCATAGAGGAAGGCTGGAGGGGAGGGGTGGGAGAGAGCAGGTGGGTCAGGGAGCAACCTCCCTCACAGAGGCAAAGGGGAAGGAGGAGGGAGAGGTTGTGGGATGGGGGATTTGTGGAGGGTTAACCAGGAAGTGGGATATCATTTGAGATGTAAATGAATGGAATGCTTAATTGAAAAAAAGGAAGTAAGAAATGCATACTGTGCTTCCCTTTTGCAGGCAAAAATTAATAGCCACAATTCTATAAGAAAATATAAAATCGATCTAAATGTTAAAAATAAAGTTTTAAAGTGATGAAACTTTTACCTAAGAGTAAATTTTAGTTAGAAACTGATTAATTTCAATAACAATTGTAAATTTTAAGTTAATTTTGGTTTATGAACTTCCATTTGAGCTAAGCCTTTAATTTATTTCAATTTAATTTAATTTGTTTCAGTGAAAGAAAATGCTAAAATTCAGAATGAAAATTTAGTAAAGCTCAAACATAGATATTTCATGTCTGACATTTACAAGAATAAGGGCAGTTGTTTCCATTGAAATGAGATTAAACCATACCCTGTACTATTTCTCCTAGCTAGCATAGCAATTTCTATCAGGCTGAGAATCACGGAGCCTGCCCTTGATGAGTTGCCATGTTGGAGGCACTCCATGCCTTTATCTATATTCTAAATTTAAGTTCTCCTTTTCCTCTCAAAATTATTTTATATTGTACTGCATTATATATTAACTGCATAAAATTGCTTTACTATAGCTACAGATTTCAGAAGTTCAGACATTTAGTCAAACACAAACAAACAAACAAAGGAAAAAGATTAAAGCTGCTCCCCTGAAGACATCCTATCCTGAGGCATTCCAGGACATGTGCTGTACTCAGAGATCTTGGTAAGAACCCTCTTGCAACCCCATAGCTGCCACTGGGAGCCCTGTGGACTTGTGACCCATCACCGCCTAAAAGCCCTGCCTACAGTATCACTCCCCCTCCAGCTGGTCCTTTCTGCTGGGACAGACAGCGAGCTAGTCTGCTCCCCTGAAGATACCACATCCCAAGGCATCCCAGGTGTTCCACTGCACTCAGGGCAACTGAAACCATATCCTTCTTAAAGGAGTCTATTATCTTCATAAGATAGGATTTTAGGTGAGCTTCCTGATTTTCAAATATGTTGGTGCATTCAGAGCTTGATGTGGTGGGAGAACTGGGTTCTGATGAAACCCATGCATATTGGCTTCTGTTGCTTATGGTCTCGTGCTTGCTTCTCAAGATCTGATTTCCCTGGTGCTTGATGGTCTGGGTGACTCTGTCTGGAGTCTGCTTCTTTTGTCCCTGGGTTGCTTCAGGTCTCCTGGTAGGCCTGCTTCCCTGGCTGTAGCAGATCTTCTTTGGAGCCTTCCAACTGTGGGGTGTAGGGGAGGAGATGGGGGGACCCTCCAGAATACACCAGAGACCTGGTAGGTGAGAGGCTCTCAGAACTCAAAGGGAGGGGTTTTAGAGGAAGTACCCTATTGTTTGGAGAGGGAACATATAGAAACTACCTCCAGCAGATAGATGGGGCATTAAGTGAGGAATGGGGTTGCTATCTACAATCAAAACTCTAACCCATAATTGTTCCTGTCTTAAAGAACTGCAGGGATAGAAATGGAGAGGAGTCTGAGCAAAAGAAGATCCAATGACAGGCACAAAGTGGGGTCCAGCTCAAGGGAAAGCCCCAAGTCTTTACACTATTACTGAGGCTATGGAGCACTTTCAAAAAGGGACCTATCCTGACTGACCTCTGAAAGACCCAACAGGCAGCTAAAAGAGTCAGACACTGATATTTGCACCCAACCAATACACAGAAGCTGCTGACTCCTGTGGTTGGATTAGGTGAAAGCTGGAAGAAGCTGAGGAGGAGGGTGATCCTTTAAGATAAGCAGTCTCAATTAACCTGGACCCCGGAGATTTCTCAGATACTGGACCAACAACCAGGCCACATATACCAGCTGATACGAGGCCCCCAACACATTTACAGCAGAGGACTGCCAGGTCTGGATTAGTCAGAGATGATTCACCTAACCCTCAAGAGACTGGAGACCCCAAGGAGTTTAGAGGTCTGGTGAGGTAGGGTGGGCATGATCCTCCTGGAGACTGCAGGAGAGGGAGGAGGTATGGGATGTGGAACAATCAGTTGGTGGACAGACCAGGGCAGGAGGAATAAAATATGGAGTGTAAAAAAAAAAGAAGTATATAAAAATTTTAAAAAATATTAAAAGATATGCCTTTTATTATCATTAATTTAAGAAATAAATATGCTTAATATGTATTTTCATTTAATTATCTTTTTAACACTGAAAAAAATATGAACTTGATCCAATTACATTTAGTGAAAATTCCTTAAGTAATAGAACTTTGTTAAAAACATCTTCAAATGTGGGTATATAGTTTACTGATTTATTCTTAGAGTACAGTCTAATCATGAGAAGACATGAACAACTCTCAAATATGAGCAAATTTCTAACTTTTGAGATATATTTGAGTTATAACTATCCTCATTATCCCTCAAATTTCATTTCAAATTTAAGTTATGTTTCCAGGATAACATTTTTCAAAATTGTATGGATGAGTAATTGTGTTTTAACACAAGATACTCAAATTTACTTGCATAAGTAGATATTAACTCTAACATCAAAAAAGAAAAAGTTATATTCTTGGACATGGGAAATATCAGGTGTATATTTCAAATGGCTACATTATACTGAGGTATTTTATATTTTATTTACAAGGATGTGCCATGTACAAAGAGTTCCAATACAAATCCTTTAATAAAATATCCATTCCCCCCACACCTATGTACTATTGGATTAAAACAAAAGGAAAGAAAGAAAAGAGCACAATTTCCTGTGCCCTGCTCTTTTCTTCAGTATTAGCATATAAGCTTCTTGTTGGCACAATATGAAGTCTAACAAATGAATTAGTGGGTGTTTTTTTTTTTTCTCTCAAGGGTCATCACTCTGATATTTAGCTTTGTATAAGTATTCAATATTGTGCACTTCATGAGACTCTCAATCGTATCAGGCATATACCTACTTATCTACTCACCCACCTACCTGCCTAATCTTGTGTTTGTTGTTATTACTTACTGATAATGAACCATTATACTGAAAGTAGAAAATGTTCATTCTGCTTATGTAGTAAAATTAAATAACAGAAAATTACATTTACAAGGTCCCAACAAAAAGAGTTTATTTTATTTATTTGTTTGTTTGTTTGTTTTGTTTCATGAGCAGAAGATACTTGCTCTTAGAGAAAAACCAAGCAAAGCAGAATAAACATAAAAAGCCTACTACAAAACCAGAATAGTTTATAATATTTTAAAATAAACTATGATTACTTTACAGGTAAATGTCCTTAAAATATAATGCTTTATTTTGAACATGGCTGTGTCATTTTGATGTTCATATGCTACGAATTTGTATCACAGGGACGTTGTATTGAAGCTTGTATGGAGATGTGGCACAGTGGAGGCTTCCTAGTTTATGGGAGGTGGACAGTAGTTGTCCTGCACTTGACTTTCTTGTCTGTTCTCTCAGCTTTATGAAGATGTCCCAACTTACTCACTCCTTTGAACCTCTAAAAATTGCTTTCTAAGCCTAAGGTAGAGCAGATCTGAGGTTGTCTTTACATGTGGAGCATCTATTATGTTATTGAGGCTTTGAACCTCCAGAGCTATAAACTAAAAAAAAAAAAACATCTTTTTCTTACGTAGCCCACATGCACTTTATAATAGTTAAAATTAGCGCATGATCAGTCCAAAATGTTAAAAAGTCATCAAGCTAAGACATCTTTAAATTCAAACCAATGAGAACTTGAAGTTTAAAATTTTGTTATTTTGATTAATTATATTGAAAAGATTGCTATGACACGTTTTATGAATTAAGAGATTTATTTACCTGTTTTGTATTATCTATACTCTTTATTTATAGAGCAAGTTTAGATTTATAGAAAAATAGAACAGATGGTCTGGAGATTTGCCAAATCACATTGTTTTCTTGATTTTTGTTAACATCTTCCTATAGTGTAATATATTTGTTACAATTAATGAACCAACACCGAAACATTATTATCAGCTCCAAGCTATCATTTAATCAGATTCCCTTAGCTACTGCTTGGTTTTGCTTCTTTGGTTCCCAACTTTCATCCTGGAGTACAGGCTGGTCAAACGTCATGTCTTTAAAGGCTTTTCTTGTTTGTGACAATTGTTTGGACTCCCCTTTTTACCCATCCTCTTTGTAGTTCTAAAGAAGCATTGGTCAGACACTTTATAAAGCTGATCTACTGGAATTTGTTCAATTTGGAGACGGAGTGAAAGGGTTTTAATATACAGAACACGAAAGCATATCAAGGGCTTAGCTGAGGGATAGCCATGATGCCAGATGTCAGAGAAATAGATTAAAACAAGTAGACTAAGGGAAAGAAAAGGCGTTACAACTTCAATCAGTTGTTACTCTAGTATAGTATAAGGAAGGGATGAAAAGGAAATCTACAATTCTTCCTACTTCTTTCTTCTCCACTGTGCATCAGCGTGGATCAGTATTGGGTATGTCAGAACCAATTTCTGGCTCAGCTTCAAGCTGAGGAGATTTTTAACTTACATCCTTCCTTCATGCACCTTGTGGAAAAAAGGACGAAAATCTAAAGCCCAGAAATGTGTTGAATTAATAATTATTTAGTTATTCCTGCCGCGGTGTCGCTACCCAAGTCAGTGATTTACGTTCCCTAATGAAAGACAAACATACAGCCTTTATATTTTAATATGCCTTAATCCACACAACAGTTGGGTGACTGCCTAACCCCTCATGCTGCTAGAATCTACCCCCCACTGATAATTCTACCCATGTTCCACCTAGCCACTGTGGATCCATTTGTGGTGCCCTCTGGGTGGCGCATTTTTAGCCCAGAGCCCAGGGCACTCTCTTTGCTTCTCAGAGGGTCACTGCCTCTGTGTCTCTACTTTGTCCACACTCTCCTAAAGCATGGCAAATTGGATCTCTTTCTTTCCTCTACCCCATCCCAAGCCGGAGAAATCCTAAAATCCCGACCCTGTTTGTCCTCTCCAGCTATTACCTGCTGGCATCTTTATTTACCAACCAGAACCAACTGAGGCCAGGTTCCCAAAAGTTACATGCAGACCCTCTTGTGCAAACCGTTTTGGGGGGAACATAATTAGCAGTCGTAATACAAGCAGCTACAGAAAAAGACTGATCCAGAGTTCAGTACAAATACTTCATTTTTATGGCCTTTTTGCTGAGTAGGAGGCTTCAACAGGGCAGCCTAGGGATGCAAGGCTGTGTGAGGGTGAATACCTACCACTCTTCCCTCAGGGCTTGCTATACACGGCCTATGTCACAGTGTAGTTTCAAGAAGTTAGCTTGATCTCTGAGACAATTCAGGCAAGCTAATTCCCAGTTGTCAGACCTAACGGAGTGCATACAGAAGTTGAACCAGGAGAGTTTCTCTTCCATCAGCAGTCTTTCGCTGGGTTAATTACACTCACACTCTCACCATGTGTGAGTGCAGATGTTCACCATTGTGACTCTATTGAAGAATCTCTGCAAAAGGAAGCTACTTTGTTTTGTACTATACAGATGCTATTCTTATTCCCTTCTTTCATTTAGTATCTTTGAACGAAGGTATTTGTGAGGCTCACTCTGAAGGCATTAAGAGTTTCTGTTATACATGCTAGAGAGCAGAATATACTTTGACTTTGGAGGGGGCATTTTTGGCATTGAAGAATATTTTTGCTTCTCATTTACTAATTTTGCCTAACACTTATCTTGATCTGTACAGGCATATGGATGTTTTGACATAAATAGCTCAATGTTATTTAATTTTGTTTTTTTTGTACACGTTGTTTGAGGTTCAGACTGTGGGCAGGAAATTTTACTTTAATTTTTGTTATTAAGTATAGTTTTGAAAGGAGACATACTTGTATTAGGGTCACCAAGTCAGACTTGTAAGACTGTTTATTTAATGAACCCATATTTGAGTGCATAGTATGATACACAACTTTTGGAAAATTATGAGAATTGTAAACTTTTGTAGAGAGATTCTCTAAAATTTACTTTGAAAGTCTTGAAAAATCCAAAGATAGCATACCAGTGCATTGTGTATCATAAAATAATTTAGATATTTGGACTTCATTATGGATTTTAATTTAGATATTTCATTATCACCTTAATAAAATGTTTTGTGTGTGTGTGTGCAAACCAGTGTGCACTTGCATGTGTGCACGTGCATGTGTTTTCCTTCAAACAATTGTCAGTGAAGATTATTCAATTTTTTATATATCATGAAAGTGCTACATAGCTTCAAATTAAGTACCACATCATCTTCTAGTTTATCATCAACTGTAAATATCACCTATAGTACTGAAACTTGGTCAGAAAATTTAGAAAGACACCATATATTCAATATACATTTTAGAATATAAAGCAATATTTATATTTTAAGGCTCAATTTATTAAACAGTTTCATTATCAAATTAACTCACAAACTTCAAAATCTTTCATTGTCATATAGGAGCAGTAATTTTTAGTAATCTCTCCTAATAGCAATGTATTAATGCTCCTACATATCACAATCAAACCACTAAGCAGGAACATACCATTAATTCATGACTGTAATGGATAAAGACTCCCCACTTTGCTTTTCCATCACAGAGTCATACTCAGCCCAAGCTCTATTTAAGTTACTAACCTGAACTTTCCTTCAAATAATACTTGATGATTAATATTCTAATCTGTTGTAGAGTTGACATTCTGACCCTCAGATTTATTTTTATGATTTCATTAAGTTATCCAAAATAAAATTGTTCCCAGTGTTTTGTGAAACAAGTTTAGTATATTTTCTTTGTCATATTGCCTGTTTCTTTTTAAAACTAATTTTCTTAATTACTTTAAAATTTTTACTTATCTTACATTTTATTTGAGCAGATAACTTGACCTTTATATTGAAATAAGAATACATTGTATAGTATCAAATAAGATAATTATCTGCATAAACACAGTGCTTTTCATTAATGTTATATAGTTCAGTTATATAGGCAGCTATTTTAAAATTGTATTTCCCCTATTTAACTCAAGTTCCTTGTTATTTGATCAACACACATGAAACCATCTTAAATGGAGCTTTTAAAGATGTCACTTTTAACTTTTTCTGTCAGTTCAGTTTTTCTACATTGCCACTCAACAGTATTGCTGAACCTGAATGATTTTATATTAAGTGAAATGATTTTTTAAAAAAGGGTAAACACACTGCTTTTAAATCATTTGCCATATATTTCTTCTTTAAAAAATCAAGATTGTACCATCGGACAACATGATGACTTTCAAGCTGGAAAAATACTTTCAAATTCCTTTCTATATTGCATTTTCTTGTTTTGAGGATACCCATTTGGAATCTCCTTTGGAATGCAATGGTTTTTTGAAACTTTCAATGTGGAAAAATGTAACACACCTTTTAGTTCCCCAGTACAGCAGCTTATTTATTTTTTTCAACTGGCTGCAGCAAAGGAATTTTTCCCTTATAAGAAGTACTAGTAAGAAACCTGCTATTCATATATTCCTATTTGAAAATCTGAGCAAACAGTTTCTATTTAAATTATTTTTTTCTTTATTGTGGTTGTTTTATCATAATACACAAGTTACTTTTTAATCTAAAACTGCAAGCTATAGTTTGAATGCTTACCAGCATTATAAAGACACAACCAATTAATGACATTTGAGAATGTTTGAATCAATCTTCTCCTCGAAGGAGCCCACTAATTTTTATCCAAAAACAAGTGACCAGCCCTAAAACCATGCGTATAAGCGACTAAATTGACTCAGCATGTTCTAAGTACAGATTTGTTATTTTTATTCATATATGTGCAACTATAGTAATCTAACAAAGAGGCCTTATGCAGTGATTGAACTCATTAAATCTTTAAGAGTTTACCTGATGATACATATTCCTTGTGTGTGTCTTCCATATGATGACAAAGTGTGACCAGTTTGAATGCATTAATAATAATGTAAAAACAATGCATATGGATGTCATTAATAAATATATAAAAGAATTATATTTGGTGTAATTCAACAAAGAGTGAGTCCAGAATTGAATTCTTACTCATGATATCTGTGTCTTACATCCTTGAATCTTTCTGTTGTATGAGTCTGAATCTGTGCCTGCCTAGAGTATGTTTTATAAATATATTTTCCCTGTGTCTGTCCCTGTGTATCGGTGCCAATCTGACTTTTTTTATATGACTGTCTGTATGTCTGTCCATAGCATATGGATTAGCACAGTATGTATTAAACAGCACAGAAAGTATTGAATGTAGAAGAAATATAATTCTTCAGAGAAATATTTCAGAATTTTACAAGGAATTAAGTCACAGATTTCAATGAGAAAATTAAGAAACAGCATTAAAAACATTGCTTATCACCCTGTATCCAAATATTATGTTCAATATTGATGATGAATATTCAAGTTATAAGGTTGATTTCAATTTCCATTTTTATTGTTTTTAGGAAATTTTCACATAAATTTCTTTGAGCAAAGTGAATGTAACAGTACATAATTTAAGAATACAGCTATGGATAGTCTATTTGTAAAAGTGATTACATGAGCAATTCAAGACAAGTAAGGTTGATGTTTGTATTTTTCTCTAAAGGCAAGTAAAATAATCAGGAGTACACAGTAAGGTAGCAGTCTTTTATTACTTCAAGAAGTATTATTACTTGAACAATGAGGTCCAGCAAAAATTCCAGTGTTGTAAAATATAAAGTATATTTTCATATTATTGCATTCCCACAGCCATGAATTTGAAAAGAGATAGGGAGGGAGGACATGTAAGAAGTTGGAGGAAGGAAGGGAGAAGATCACATAAACAAGAAACACATGAAATTTTAACAAAACATTAAAAATAAATCAAAGTAATGTAAAATTACAAAATAAAAATTTTAAAAAGAAGCAAGTTGGGACTGGAGAGATGACTCAGTGGTTAAGAGCACTGACTGCCCTTCCAGAGGTCCTGAGTTCAAATCGCAGCAACCACATGGTGACTCACAACCATCTGTAATGGGATCTGATGCCATCTTCGGGTGTGTCTGAAGACAGCTACAGTGTACTCATATTAAAAAAAATCTTTAAAAAACAAACAAAGAACAAAAAAAAAAGAAGCAAGTTAAGTATTTGGTAATTTATGCATTTTAAGGAAATGTAAATGACAAAATTTTTATATCAATTCTTTAGAGTAAAAAAAAATTTTAAATGTGTGTCATAATTACACAAGTATTTGAGATTGAAAATTACTATTTGTCTTCTCACACGCAATGTTAATCTTGAGGAAGGAGCTAAAGCACTGTATCTTTAGTATTAAATCCAAAGTGAATTAATTGCCTTACCTATTTACTGTTTAGGACCAAGTGTGTTTTAGTACTGCTCTCCTTATATTCATGCCTTTTGTCAATAGCTTCTGCACTATTTCTCCTAAGTGCTTCTTTTAACACTTCTCAATAGGTGCTCTTCACTTTCTGTACAATTTCCTGTGCAATTGCACAAGTATGCAGCAGTTTTTCTGAGCAGTTCCCTCCAGGCACCACTGCCCAGCATGATATAAATTAACATGTTTATGTGAAATGTTCTAAGTTTTGGACTCAAAAGAACATCAAGATTTTGTACTTTCTTATCTAATAAGTTCATAAAATTAAATTAATTGATGAAAACATTCCAAGGTTTGAAAATGCGGACCATGTTGGAAATTTTTTTTAACTCAATGTAAATATGGTCTTAGTTATCTTGTTTTCACTGCTGTATGGATAGCCAGTAAGTTACTGTGTGACTGGAGGGTTTTTTTTTTTTTTTTATCAACTTCCTGAGTGGAATGTAAAGTATTTCTGATTTGGGGCGATAGTTCTGCTAAGTTGGAAAATAATAATCACAAATGAAACAAATCCAGTGATACTTGAAGTCAGCAGCTCCAATAGATCATTTACAAAATGGAATAAAGTACCATCAGTCAAGGGATATGATATGGGAGCCACTGGGTGTCAATGGTTGACTGAAAGAGCTCACACTGTCAAACTGTTCTTTACCTGGCTGCAGATTCAGAACTTTTACATTTTGTTATCTGTTAATTGGTAATTATAGATAATTATTTACACTGAAGGAAATATCAAAGAGCTGAAAATTTCTTCACAAGTCAATACAAATTACAACCTGATTAAGGAAATATTATATTACTAATAAAACTTGTATACTAGTTCAATATAATAAATAAATACTATATTCTTCACAAAAAGCAATGAATGTTTCTTTTGTTAGTTTCACATACCTCTTGTTTATTCACCTGTAGACTTCACTTCACCCTCTTAGATCTCTTATTATTGTATAAGTCTCTTTTTCATATAATGTTATTTGAAATAGTAAATGTTTGTTCAAAAAATTTAACATTACTTATTATTTATTTTCCACACCTCACACAGTCCATGGAACATGACAGACTTTCAAGGAAAGGTAGTAATCAGGTCAAAAATGTTATTTACCATTATACTGATATTAACAGTGCTTCTAACAGATTAACTCGACAGACTTGTGTACATACCAGGGACATACTGGCCTTATGCTTACAACATACAAAACTTCATGTATAGCTAAAGAATTTCATCACTCAAATGCAAATGTGGAATGTTGAAGAAGTCCAATCTATATTACATAATTTGTGCTAAATATACATTCTTTGTACACAATAATACAACACAGACAAAGACAGGTAACAACAGCCAAAATTGTTTCATGGTATTTAATGATGGAAAATATAATAAAATAGGACTACTGCTTGTAATGAAACAAGACAATAGCGGGAATAAAAAATAAAAAGTGAAATCTTCCTCATAGAAAGGATGTAGATTCAAATTTCCTGATAAAATGTTATTAAAGTGACAAGAAATATTAATGTTAAACAAATAGTGTAAGGGAGAAATCTCTCTTTCATACACACACACACACACAAAACACCACCACCACCACCACCACCATTCAAACTGCACATACACACATATTTATTTCTTCAATGACAAATGCCTAAGGATTCATCCAGAGATACAGAGAAATGGTAAAGCAATCAGGTCTTTAAAACTGAGCAGCTGGAAAGACCCAGGGGAAAGTGTTAATCTTTATATCCAGCCTTCGGTTAAATTGCAGTCTGCAACAGATTTATTTGGAATGTCTTAAACTCTAAAGTTGGGCAACCTTTGTTAAACTCTGGAGAGGACAATATTTTATTTTGAGCCTAAAAAATTAAAGATCAACCTGGGCCATCTGGTTCTGTAATAAGAACAAATAGCAAAATCATGGTTAGCAAATATCATAGCTGCTGAAAGTGATGTTGCAAACATAGCTGTCCATAGATGCTGTAATTTACAGACATTTTCTATTTCCTGTGGAAATAAATTTAATTCATTTTTGACTCTATTTTGACTAATTTTCTACCTCCTTATCAATATATTACAAAAGTGTATAGAATAAAGCTGGATATAAGTCTGGAATCTGATGCATTATACGTAACGCAATTCCACAATTCTGTCAATCTGATACTAATATTTTTCAGTCCTAAATTTATAATTTCACAAATAGAATCTACTTAACTTAATTGTAAATTTAATGTTCATAGTTCTAAATTATAAATTCTGTATTTAATTATTATGAAGTAATTTTTCAATCATCTCAGACACTTTGTATGTGATACTACTAACCATATTTCAAAAACTTGTATGCTAGTTGTTTTTGCAGAATAAATGCTCTTTTTCTTTGAAAAAAAAGAAATATTTCAGAAGGCAATCCATTTTATATAGCAACATACAATCATGTTTTCTTAACTTCATTTTTAAGTTAGTGATATTTTATGTTTATAGCTTATGTAAAGCATTTTCTTCTTATTTATCTAGAACTCCATAGTAGCTATAAAGATGAAAATATGCAAGCTAAAAAAGAATTTGAAGAAATATTTCTATTCTCGAGTCACAAAAATTATGTTGCAATAAATCTAACCAAATAACTAAAAACCTTTATGCGATGAAAATTCTAAGATAGCAAAATAGAATTTAGAAGAGTTACGATGATTTACTAGTATTAATAGCATGAAAATGGACACAATACCTTTAATTTATATATTTAATTGTAATTCTTCACAGAATATTTTTAAAATGTTTTTAAATTTCATGAGGAGACAAAGAAGTTCAAGAATAGCAAAAAGTACAAGGAATATCTCCAATATTTGAGATTAAACTATGGAGTTATAGTAATAAAAACAGTACGATACTGTCATAAAAGTAGATTATTGATCAGTGGAATAAAATTGAGGGCCCATGTTAGGCTACTATATCCATCTGCTTATTATTTTTAATATATAGGCCTACAATACACATAAGAGAACAGATAGCACCTTCAAAAATACATGCTGTTTAAATCTGACAGCTACATGTTGAAGAATAAAACTAACTGCACCTTGTGTAAGGATTAAAGGTAGATCTTCTTATTTAAATAATTTAATCAAGTAAAGCAAATAAATAAACATCCCTCATTTGGGTTTCAGTTCATTCCAGATGTAGTGTTATTGACAAACAAGTATAACTAGCACATTGAATTATTCTCATTTGAAGCGACAGTGCTCTTTCAAAACACCAAAATAAAATAAATATAGAGAAAATTCCCAAAAATTCTTTTGGCATTGTAAAAATTAGAACACATAGACTTTCAAGTATTATATGCTATGTGGTAGTTTGCATAGTTATAGCCTCCATAAACTGGTATTTGAATGTTCATCCCATAGGGAGTGGTGTTATTAGAAGGTATGGCCTTTGAAAAATAGGTGTAGATTTGGTGGAGTCCCAAGACTGCTGTATGTGTTGTCTACAGTGCTCATGAGATGCCCTGTGTTCTTGTATAACATTGCCCAATTAGCTTCCCACTGTCTTTGTCTCATTTTTTCATAGGCCCTCCTGACTTCACTTATGTCTTTGCTGGAAATACTATATAAGATGCTGCACTTTTACAACAAATTTGTTTGGCATAAGACAAGACATGGAAAACATGTTTATGTCTAAACTTTTATCTTTTTTGTCTTTTATTTGTTCTATCTTTTTCATCAAGTGTTACCTTTCTCTCAAGGGTCTGTCACTAGAAAATGTCCTGCTGACCCAGGTCATTGTGATTGAAGGCTAGTTTGCTAAAAATGTTGTATGGTATGTGTCATTAAGTGTCAAACCATGTACAATATTCTCAAATCTATCATTTGTGCTATCTACCCTGCTAAAATAAAGTAATTTAAAGCTTTGTTCCAGTACCTCAGATTCACCAACTTTATAAACGGTTTTCTCCAAGTCTTAATCATTGCATATTTGGCGTTAAATTTCTAATCTTTACAGTTAGTGTTATTTTTGTTATTTCTAATTAAATTTACTTTCACATATTCATGTATGTATAAAATGTAATTCATTTAAGTATGTTTCCTACCAATAACAATAACCATACTTCAACCAAATTCTTATTTGTGTATCCAGTTTTAAAATTTGATTCATGACTCCCTGAGTTTAATAAAGGCCATCTGTGTGATTATAGGCTTGGGACTATCTGTTAGAGCTTATTCAACTCAAAAAGAAATAAGCAATGAAAAATGTCTCCCTTCCCTTTAATCTTTCATTAGTCAACATCTGAACCAAGAGGAGTAGACCCTATTGGTCCCTCATTAATCCATAACTGAATATTATCAGGACCAGATATGGGCATATACAGTATAGGCACTTAATTTATTTAATAAACCCTTCTACTTATATTGAATTTCTTTTGTAAGATATTCAAATTTCAAGTACAAATTGTTCATCTTCGAATTATTCATTGAGATTTTGGTATAGGTGTATAGTATGAGTAATAACACTGTGATCATGGTTGAGAAAAGAAGAAAAAAACTGCTTCTATAAAATTTCAAATAAACAATGAGGTATTATTATTATTGTCACAATGATGTATGTTAGAAACACAGATTTTTTTTCCTTCTCTTTTTGAACTCTTTTGTATATTGACTAGTATGTTGTCTTACTCCTTGTACCCCAGCCCAGGTAACACTCATACTTCTTGTTTTTAAGTCTCCACTGTTGCTAGTATCATAGTCTGGAACCGAGTGCCAACATACTGATAAATTGATTATGAAGACATCCCTTAGCTCATACAGTTCTCTCTCTCTGAAGAAGTTACATCATGTACAAATTTATTTCTGTGCAATTTGATATTAGGAAAAAAATGATGATATGATTTTAGTTATAATAAAAAAAATCTGACATGAAAACCTATAGCATCACCTCTCTCTTGCAGTCTCTGTTTATCCTTAAAGTCCATTATTCATAATTACATACAAATAGCAAGATGTTTCTGGAATAAATATCTGATTCATTTTATCTCTTTTATCTTTTATCGTTTAAACCTTTTGAGTTTATAATCATAACATCCTCCCTTCTCCTCTTTTCCTCCAGACATTCCTACATGCCTTCTATTGCTCTTTTCAATTTCATGATCTTCCTTTCATTCATTGTTGTTACATATGTTACATACATATATACTTATGTTTTTACATGTGTATATGTATAAGTAGCCCTCACCCTAAATCAATGAAACTTCTCTTCGAGCAAATGTAGACCTTTAACTACTGGTCCACAAAACCACTACAACCAAAGCACAAAGTTGAGGAGCCCAGTACCAGTGGACACATCTATAATACAATCCCCACATCTAAGGCACATGACCCTGTGTAAAGACTCTTTGCACAATGAGTGAAAGAATCGTTTCACTTTTTATTATGCGTTATTGAAATAATTTGCAGCTTTCTAAATTTCTGTTTGGGACTTGAAAGAATATAGTCTGTTATAACACAGGTTAGAATAGAACCTTCAGCATCTTGAGAAATAAATATCACTAAAGGTTTTTCATTTGTGGTTATTTCTTATTGTATCTCTGAAAACTCTTTGGTGTTGTATAAAGCTTTGGTTGGAACAGGAAGAACCCCAGCATTCACATTTCTTTTAATTATATGATATGAAGAATTGAACTTCATATTCTTACTCAAACTTTTCTCATTTGAAAATATGAGCATGCATGTTGGTGACAATGACAAATACTTTAAAACAAAGTATTTAATATTATACCTAGTCCTGTGAAACCTAGTTGAATGCAAATTTGTATACTCACGTATTATAAATATTAGTGTCTTTAAGAACATAAAATATGCTGACACCATTGCATACACTAGCAAGATCTTGCTGAAAGGACCCAGATATAGCTCTCTCTTGTGAAACTATACCGGGGCCAAACAAACACAGAAGTGGATGCTCAATGTTAGCTATTGGATGGATCACAGGGCTCCCAATGGAGAAGCTAGAGAAAGTACCTAAGGAGCTAAAGGGATCTGCAACCCTATAGTTGGAACAACATGATGAACTAACCAGTATCCCTGAGCTCTTGTCTCTAGCTGCATATGTATAGAAAGATGGCCTAGTCGGCCATCACTGGAAAGAGAGGCCCACTGGACTTGCAAACTTTATATGCCCCAATACAGGGGAATTCCAGGGCCAAAAGAATGGGAATGGGTGGGTAGGGAAGTGGGGGGGTATGGGGGACTCTTGGGATAGCATTGGAAATGTAATTGAGGAAAATACGTAATAAAAAAATAAATAATAAAAAAAGAACATAAAATAATGTAATCATCCATAGAAATCAGAACAACAATTATCCCCTCGTACAAAGCTCAAGTCTAAGTGGATCAAAGACCTCCATATAAAACCAGAGACACTGAAATTTATAGAGGAGAAAGTGGGGAAAAGCCTCGAAGATATGGGCACAGGGGAAAAAATCCTAAATAGAACAGTAATGGCTTGTGCTGTAAGATAAAGAATCGACAAATGGGACCTCATAAAATTGCAAAGCTTCTGTAAGGCAAAAGATGCTGTCAATAAGACAAAAAGGCTACCAACAGATTGGGAAAGATTTTTTTATCAATCCTAAATCTGTTCCGGGACTAATACCCAATATATACCAATTGCTCAAGAAGCTGGACTCGAGAATTCAAATAACCCCATTAAAAATGGGGTACAGAGCTAAACAAAGAATTCTCAACAGAGGAATACCGAAGGGCTGAGAAGCACTTGAAAAAATGTTCAACATCCTTAATCATCAGGGAAATGCAATTCAAAACAACCCTGAGATTCCATCTCACACTAGTCAGAATGGCTAAGATCAAAAATTCAGGTGACAGCAGATGCTGGCGAGGATGTCGAGAAAGAGGAACACTCCTCCATTGCTGGTGGGATTGCAAGCTTGTACAACCACTCTGGAAATCAGTCTGGCAGTTCCTCAGAAAATTGGACATAGTAAAATTACAACAAAAATATTATTAAGTATGCTTTCTTTTTTATTTATTTATTTATTTTTGTAAGTGTATTTTTTTTTAATTAGGTATTTTCCTCAATTACATTTCCAATGCTATCCAAAAAGTCCCCAATACACTCCCCCACCCAGTCCCCCACCCACCCACCCCCACTCCTTGGCCCTGGCATTCCCCTGTACTGGGGCATGTAAAGTTGGCAAGTCCAATGGGCCTCTCTTTCCAGTGATGGCCGACTAGGCCATCTTTTGATACAAATGCAGCTAGAGTCAAGAGCTCTGGGGTACTGGTTAGGTGGATGCTCACAGTCAGCTATTGGATGGATCACAGGGCCCCCAATGGAGGAGCTAGAGAAAATACCCAAGGAGCTAAAGGGAACTGCAACCCCATAGGTGGAACATTATTAAGTATGCTTTCTAAATGCAAAAAAATCATTAACTTTCTAGAATACTATACTAGTTTTCTATTAATGACATAACAAAATCCACAAATACAGTGGCAGAAAGTGACAGGTTTCTTTCCATTGTATTTCAGTACTTTGTCTGTAAGCAGAGGATTGATACCATGTTCCTGTCATTTGTTGTAGAGAAATATATTTTTCTGTGCTTCCTATCTTCAATGTCCACATCCTTCTGTTTATTCATCCCTCCTCTTCTTATATCACATGCTTTAATTCCTTTTTTTTTTTTTTTTTTTTTTTTTTTTTTTGGTTTTTCGAGACAGAGTTTCTCTGTATAGCCCTGGCTGTCCTGGAACTCACTCTGTAGACCAGGCTGGCCTCGAACTCAGAAATCCACCTGCCTCTGCCTCCCGAGTGCTGGGATTAAAGGCGTGCACCACCACGCCCGGCTTTTTTTTTTTTTTTTTTTTTTTGGAATGCTTTAATTCCTATGCCTACCATGTTTTCATCATTTTCTCCTCTTTGTGAGGTGATTTTTCACTGTTTAGTTTTCATCTTTTTACTTGGGAAATTGTTCATAAGATTATAGCTTTCCATGAAGCATGGCAGGCTTCCAATTAGTAACATCTACGAAGTGCTTATTTCCCAGTAAGATGACTTTCATGCTCCCTAGGGATATGGGTGATAGTACTCCTTTTGGAAAGGTCAGTCTATTTCTAATATACATTCTTGCTATTTGATAGTGATTTTATTAAAATTTTATATGATTATTTCTAAGTAAATTTTTCACTTTTTCATTATGTTAATACCTTACTTATGTGTTTTTACCTATAGATATAATAATGTAGCAAAGGTAAGTTGTCAAAACTCAGACAGCTGATAGGCATGGGAGCTAACATGGAAATCTATGCCATTTTGTCTAAATGTATGTAGAAACTGACATTAAACAAATTAGTTCCAAATATATTGAAATACAATAACATGGGAAAATATTCAAATAGCTATAGGAAACTCACTCTGAGGATGTCTGGGTTTTGATAGGACAACAGTATCTATCTTAAAATTCTGCTCAGATGTTTTCTGGCATTAGAATATTTTGTTATATTATAGAAGATTAAAGGGCTTCTTGAACATAGTTATATGAAGTACTGAGTACCTTGTCTTCTCCTGTCTTTGGAGAAGAGATCCTTTACTTTGTCAAAGAAGTTTTATGAGTGGATACCACTCCATGTTTTAGGCAGCTTTTCGTGGCTGTTCTTTTCAAACCACATAAAATGATGAAACCCTCTTCCACAAAAAACAAAAACAAAAAACAAAACAAAACAAACAAACAAACAAAAAACTGTTATATTTAATATAGTAGAAAATAATATTCCGGAACAGCAGAGATCATATGGTAGTACCTACATTTCAGAACTGTTCCTCACAATGAAGAAATAGATGACATCAAAGGCAGAGATTGTGAAGACAGGCTCAGAAGAACTTAGAGCAGCAGTAAAGATATATTAAAAATTCAGAAGGGGAAGGTCCCGTGCCAGTTGCCCTGCATGCAGTGGACATCCTGGAGACCTCAAGACTGTAGTGTCCTTAGACAGAGCACACAAGCTGGTGCTCTGCCCTGGCAGTAGGTGGTGGCTGGAAGGGGAATGGAATTCCGTGAGTGGGGGGAGGAGGAAAAGGTCTTGGGGGGTGATAGGTCCTGAGAACAATGTGCTCCTCAGGATTCTCAATGGCTGTGACAGTTAGGGAAGTTCTTACCAGTTGTGCTGTGTGCAGTGGAACTCCTGGAGGAATTTCAGAGGAGCACATAAGTTGGTGCTGGTGACAGGCCAAAATTGGGATCCAGCCCAAGGGGAGACCCGGGGTTCTGACACTTTTACTGATGCTGTGATGTGCTTGCAGCAGCATGGTTGTCCTCTGAGAGTCCCAGCAAGCAGCTTAGTCAGATGCAGATACTAGCATCCAACCAATGAACAGAAGTCCAGGACCCCTGTGCTTGAATTGGGGTAAAGGTGGACGAAGCTGAGGAGGAATGTGGCCCCATGGGAAGAGCAGCAGTTTCAACTAATCTGGACCCCTGAGAACTCTCAGACACTGATCCACCATCCAGGTAGCACACACCAGCTGATACATATACAGCAGAAGACTGCCTCCTATGGCCTCAATGAGAGAAGATGCACCTAAGCCTCAAGAGACTTGAGCCCCCCACCCCCTGGGGGGGATGGGGAGGAGACATCCTCTTGGAGACTGGGGGCAGGGGTAGAGGTATGGTATGGTGAACAGTCTGGGGAGAGTCTGGAAGGGGGAGGGAGTCTAGACTGTAAAAACAAAAAGATTAAAGAATGAAAATGAATACATTTAAAAAAATAAAAATGAATTAAAAAATAATTTTTTTCAAAAGGATGACAATGACTACTGCCACTTTTCTAAATGGAAAAGCACTAACCCTAACCCTGAATTTCAAAGTTTAGTATTCAAACAAGAAGCTATAGCTTCTAAAGCAGAGGTTCTCAACTTTCCTAAAACTATAACCCTTCAATACAGCTACTTGTGTTGTATTGGCCTCCCTAACCAAAAATAATTGTGGTTACTTCATAACTGTAATTTTCTACTGCAATGAATTAAACATAAATATCTGATATCCAGAATATTTTATGTGTGACTTCTGTGAAAGGGTTATTGGACTGTGAAAAGGGTAGCCACATAGAGGTTGAGAACTGTTGTTCTTAAGGAGCAGTCAAAAAATACTAGTGCATCTCAAGGCTGGTGTTCAGCTAATCCAAAAATCTCTTCTCAGGTAGAGCGGCCCAAATCAAAGAGCTAAACCCATCCACTTGTGAGGTCTTTACAGCAATTTCAGTCTCTATTAAAGGACTCTGGACTCCCAATTCTAACATCACTCATAACCCAACAGCACTGCTGCATTTCACATTGAAAAGAATATTTATCAAAGAAGCAACAGCACCTAACAAATAACCTCAAAATTATCTGAAAGAGTCTAAGTAAGTAAGAGAAAGACTTGTAAAATGAAAACGTTAAGAAACTGGAGGAAGATATTGAAGAAGATACCAAAGAATCGAAAGACATGTCATGTTCATGGATGGATAGGATTAATATTGTAAATTTTGATCTACAGACAGAGGAAAAGAAACATGAAATAGAGAATTCAAATCTAGACTCACCATTGGTTAAATGATCCCAAGGGCAAATGTTTTTACTTTTTTCCTTAATGCAAATGTGATGCACTATTTGTGACTCAAAGTAAATAACTAATGTGTTTAACTCATGAAGTTAGTCAATGGAATAGAACTGAGTCTTCCGACAACTACCTGATTTTTAACAAAGGTTGCAAATATTGGAGAAAAGACAGACTCTTCCACACATTGTGATGGTCAAACTATATAGTTAAATGTAGACAGTAAACCAAAGTGTATCTTTATTTTATTTATTTATTTATTTATTTATTTATTTATTTATTTATCTATTTTGTTTTTTCAAGACAGAGTTTCTCTGTATAGACCTGGCTGTCCTGGAACTCGCTCTGTAGACCAGGGTGGCCCCAACTCAGAAATTCTACTTCTTCTCTGTTCCCACCTTCCACTCCACCTTCCCTTTATCTGCCCAATTTCCAGCTCTCCTTTATTTTACAAATTAAGGTGGGAAGAAGATTTACAGGAAATCACCTGAGTGCTGACTCATTCCTTGTTCAACACCCCTCACAGGAGAACAGAATTAACATGAAATACAACTAGCCCCAGGACTATCCACAACTGGAAAGAGCTGCTCAATAAAAGTGGATATGACAAACACAGTTTATTCTAAATTCTCAAACAACTAATAAAATAATTTTAAAATAAAAAGGAATACCAAGGCAAAATCATATTGATATAAGCACTCAATCAATATGATTTTGCCTAACAAGTCTGTGATCGTCTTACAGGGTTACAGCATACTGTATAAAAAGAAATGCACTAATTCCTTTAAAAAAAATGCTCCAGTTACTTGTCTATTCTTATATCAAGAAACTGAAACAACTCACAAATTGTAGTTATAACTTTCTGAAGTCAGATTATACCCAGAGAATTGTTAAGCTTAATTCACAATGGATTTGTGGTTATTTTCAAAGTCTTCAAGTTTTAATGGAGTAAGAAAAAAATCTATCAGCTGAATTTAGCATAGTCCTTAGTTCTCTGACCTGTGGAATAGGTCTGCTAGACCAGTAGCCTTCTTTTCCTCACTGTCAAAGCCAAAGAAAAATAATTTGCAAATTAGAACATTTGAAAATTGAAGATGTAACTTCAATCTTTATTTTCAATATACAAATCTTTCTTCCAAATCATATCATGGGTTACAAAGATGTCTCTCTGAAAAGCTAAACGATATGGAATGATTTGGTCAATTTCCATAATATACCATTAGAAAGTTCAGAATTGATAGAGGATTTCACACATAAGTTCTTTCAGGGTACTTTTTGAAGGGTAATTATAAGAAACAAAAAACTTTCTTACAAGAAGATCTGAATGCATGGTCCTTAACAACCAACATTCATGGAGGGCATTTTTATCATAGTGAATACTGAGCACTGCTCTGTGTATTGGATGATTATTAGAAATCTGAAATGTTCAGTATTGAAAGAAATGGAATACAGATCTACCCTTACTTGTGCTGGTTTCTCAGACCAGAAAAGGAGCATGAGAATTTGATGGAGATATTGTGGATCCACATACAGTATATTTAAGATGTGGGTCTTTGTGTTTCATATTAATATTTAGGATTGAGTATCTATGGTTAATATTTACATAGTCAGGAAGACAAAGTGACTGGATGTTTGTCTACTACTTCAATGCAATGCCTCCCATCCAAAAGGGCATGGAAGTCAATGTAATGAAATAGAAAATACTCTGTTTTTAGAGTAGGAAAACATTTCAACACACAAGATTTAGTATTCCTTTTAAGTTAGAAAATATATTTTTCTCTGATATAATAAATGTTTCAGAAAACTTAATAATAATGAGCAAACTTAGAGTGCATCAGAGAAAAACCATGGTAAAATAGGGTAGCTTTTACATTTCTCAGGGAAAGATCTTGATAATGATTTTTTATATTTTTTGAAAAACTAAATTGGTGATGATATAGAGCAAGGGGAACACTCCTCCAATAGTTATGTGAATGAGAACTTCTAGATCCACTATGAAAATAAACATGGTAATTCAGCAGGAAATAAGGAATCATCTACCTCAGTACTCAGATATATTATTCTTGGACATATGCCAAAGGATACTCAATTCTACCACAAAGACACTTGATCAACTGTGTTCATTGTGGCTTTAGTTGTAAGAGGTAGAAACTAGAAACAAATGAGATGTTCCTCAACTAAGCAGTAAGTAAAAAAATTAAATAAACATGGTATATCTACACATTGGAGTACTACTCAGCTGTTTGAAAAATGACATAAAGAAATTTCCAACAAGTGGATAAAACTAGAAAAAAAAATATTTCTGAGTGAGATAACCCAGTCTTAGAAAGATAAGCATGGTATGTATTTACTTATAAGTGGATATTAGCTATTAAGTAAATGAAAATCAAGTTGCAATCCACATACCCAGAAAAGAGAGATCTACCTGATGCTCTAGGGGTAGACACATGGATCTCCCTGGTTAAGGGCAATAGAAGAGATTTTGCAGGTGGATTGGAGGCTGGTGGGGGCAAAAGCAAAAGGGATCAGACATACAATGTGAGGATGTGGGTAGTAGACAGGTGGAGTTGTGGGGCAATTGGAGGCAGTGTGAACTCCTAGGGCATTGGATATGTCCTGGAATCTCTGACAGTGATCCTACTAACTACTGCTAGTAATGGAGGACATGGAATCTCAGTTGATCTTTTTTTGTAGCCAGACAAGACGTCCAGTGGGGGGATTGGTTACATGAGGTTGAATTGTTGGTAACAGAGGTCCCTTAGAGAATCCTAGACAACTCAGGCTGAACCTAGGACTGAGGAAGGCTCATTGAAAACTGAGAGTTAGTCCTCAGGAAGGGAAGAAGTCTGGTGTGGGGTGGGACATTCTTTTGAAGACAGAAGAAGAAGAATGGGATAAGGAAATGACAGGGGGTGGGTGGGGAGAGGGATAATAACTGTACTTTCAAAAGGATTAAAGAATAATAATAATAAAATAAATAAAATAGGATATTACCTTTAAAAAATGGCCATACATTCATATCACCTACCATACTCCTATGAGTTGCGCATATCCTGTCTCTTACTCATTCTTTCAAATCTTTCTCTGATTCATCACTTTAACTCTCAATTAGAAGTCCCTTTCAAACACAGCTGTTTCATGTTCATGATGGTAATTTACATTACCTTCATTGTTAAACATTACAGGTATATACTATGTATATACATGTCTATATTTCATGTCTATATTTCAGCCAGATCTTACTGTAATTCAGGGAATATTTGCATTCCAACTGGATCATATATTTAGATGTGATCCCTTGATAAAGACATGTTACTAGATTAAAATTCCTTTCTAAAAATATATTATATGTAATGAAACATATATACATATCTATCTATCTATCTATCTATCTATCTATCTATCTATCTATCTATCTATCATATTTTTTCTTTTTTTACAAGGTTAATTGCTGAAGAATTTGTCTCCTTTATTTCTATCATCCTCCTTTTTATTGAGCCAAATGTTTATAGGAAAAATTATAACATGTTGAACAATTTTGAAATTTTTCCATTTTCAAAGTAATTTTCCCATTAATCCATTGTTTGTACATAGCTTGTATCAGCTAATAATTTTCTCTCTTTTCATTTCAAGATAACTTTTTCATGAAATAGAATAGCCCATCATGTCAGAATGACCTAGCCTTACTTATCTGTACTTTCTGTAACTAATTCTGTCAAATACCAGATGGTCTGGAAAGGTAAGATAATGCTAATGAGTCTCAAGATATTTCATGAGAATTAATGAAGCAAACAAGGTCATGCTGCAACATTTTTGCTGTATGAAACAGTTTAATTTCATACTAACCTTATGCTTCAATCCTGATATTACAGATTTCACTTATTTCTGGAACTCTATCCTCAACTAGATTCCTAAGTAGTAGTCAAAATACTTTGGGTGGTCAGTAGTTGAGAAAAGGGCCAGGTGTTGGGTTTGGGTTACAAACCAAGTTCCCGAGAAAGTTAATTCTTTCATGAAGAATACATCTTCCAAGTTCTTAACTATCAACGAGTATTTGCTTATATGAATCAGTAGACTTACGCAAATACTTTATACTAGCAGTGATATCTATTGAAAGTTTCCTCGGAAGTATTGGATAGTTTCTGATATTAGTGTGGTCTCTGACAGAATGTGTAGTCATGTGGTAACCTGGGAGATCTCTAAGGCTGGTTATGGGTGACATGGGAGATCAACTATACCTATAAACTTGAACTAGCCCTACATGTCCAAGAAAGCATGTCAGGATTTTCCCAATTGTAAGTTTTCTATCATGCCACCATTAATCAATGACAAAAGAATTGCTGTCTATATTATTTATTCAAAGAAGTCCAGTGGAAACAATGGTATGGTATTTTGTGAAATCTAACCTATATACATTTTACTATCAGATTATAAAGATAATATATATTCTGATACCTGTGAGTCTTTCTAGCAAACACATACAATCTTTTTGGAAGTCAAAACCACATTTCTTTCTCTGCTGTTTACCACATTTCCCACTAACCCTCACTTTTACTCTCTTCTACTGTTAGGAAGTATAAGGTATTTTGCTATGTGCTCATGCCATTAATTGTTAAATAATTAAACAATACGTCAAAATTAGCAACCATTTGGCAAATGCTGCACACTAGAGAATATGAGGAGTAGCACTATAAGGAAATGCAGAGGCAGCTGCAATGATGTGTCTCCTCTGCGGGGAACATAAGATGCTAACTATAGAGATCTGTATGAATGCACAAATTTTTTTTTTTGATGAGGATGTCATTGCTTTCCTTCATTTTCAGTTCTTTCAACATTTTACCATATGTGATATATATTTGTGATTTTGAGTCATGCAGTTTTTTGATACAACTCACCTTCCATTACATTTTTAACCTGATTTTTTATTGGTTCCTTTAGTACTGACTGCATAAGAGTGTCCAAGAGTGTACAACAGATTTTCCAAAACCTTTCTATCTTTAATAAATAAGCTGTGGATAGTTATTTACTAGATAAAGGATTGTAACTGAAGAGGACATTATTAGCATTTGGCTACCACGTAACAATACCTTTCAAGTAATTTTACCTGAACAGTTTTGATAACTTATGCCGATGAAATTAAGGCTCAATTCTTGGATCTGAATGGTTTTGCATTATTTTAATGAAGAGATGAAATTCTATAAGTAATTATAGTCTTAATATATTATAATTCTCTTTATTAAAAAGTAACATAATCACAAACACTTATTAAAAGTACAAAACATATTTTTGTCTAGGATGTATCAAGTTTCTACCATTTAAGATGAAATGTTCGTATCTGCATTTATAAGTACATATATTCATGTAGCAGAGGCAGTAGTTCTCAACCTTCCTAATGCTGTGACCCTTTAATACAGTTCATTGTGTGGTGTGACAACTCCCAACCAAAGATTTTTTAATTGATACTTCACGGCTATAATTTTGCTAATGTTATTCACGGTAAGGTAAATATCTGCGTTGTAATCATCTTAGATGACCCCCATGAAAGGAACATTCACTCCAACAAAGGGTTACAACATACAGGTTGGAAACCATTACTTTAGATTTAAATTGTAATCTACCATCTCTCCTTGATATTCATAATGGCTGATGCTAGAGTTTACCCTGGCCTCTTTTCTTAAGTGCATAATTCAATTTCTTTAAATAAATTATATTCACCTATACCTAAAATATTGATTATATAATTAACTGAATTTTTTTATATTATATTTGAGCAAATTATCAATTTGACACAGCCAAGAGTTCTCTGAGAGGTAAAGCTTTGGTGGAAGAACTGCCTAGATCAGTTGGGTCTTTTGACATGTCTATGAGGGATGGTCCTGATAATTAATTGATATAGGACTGCACATCCCATCACAAGAGGTTTCAGGAAGATGGCCCTGGACTTTATATAAAAAGCTAGCTAAGTTTGATTAAATGAGTGAGCCAGAGAAGAAAACAGGTAGTGTACTGGCTAGTTTTGTGTCAACTTGACACAGCTGGAGTTGTCACAGAGAAAGGAGCTTCAGTTGTGGAAATGCCTCCATGAGATCCAACTGTAAGGCATTTTCTCAGTTAGTGATCAAGGGGGGAGGACCCCTTGTGGGTGGAACCATCTCTGGGCTGGTAGTCTTCGTTCTATAAGAGAGCAGGCTGAGCAAAGCAGGGGAAGCAAGCCAGTAAAGAACATCCCTCCATAGCCTCTGCATCAGCTCCTGCTTTTTGACCTGCTTGAGTTCCAGTCCTGACTTCCTTTAGTGATGAACAGCAATTTGGAAATGTAAGCTGAATAAACCCTTTTCTCCCAAACTTGCTTCTTGGTCATGATGTTTGTGCAGGAATAGCAATCCTGACTAAGACAGGTAGTGACATTCCTACATTCTTTCTCCTTTAAAATCCAACATTTAGTTTCTGCCCTGATGTTTCTCAATGATATATTGTAGCCTATAAATGTAAGTTAAACAATTCTTTCCTCCCCAGGTTGTTTTTTGCTATTTTTAATTGAAATATAATTTAATCATTTCATTCTTCCCTATTCTTCCTCCAACCCTTTCCATATTCCCTCCCTCCAACTACTCCCTCTCAGCACTAAGGAAGCCTAGCCTATTACTCACAGCTAGTGAGATCACGGATCTTTGAAAGCCTAACCACCACTACTTACTAGACTAGCATCATTCCTAACTGCAGTCTAAGTATTTTCCCTTCTGACCAATTGCTTTTGATCAGTATTTTATCACAGCAACAGAATGAAAGTAGAGAAGTATTGATTCCATTTCTCTGAAAAACTTTAAAGCACATTCTTTACTGTTCTATTTATACATTTTCTTACTCTGCCAGGAGTTGGATGGCATTGATTTGAATTCTAATGTGTTAAATGTCTTTGAGAATCTAACTCAAACGTTAATGTTTCTTAAATCAAAGCATAGCATTGATTAGTTTATTTTTATAAAAAATACCACAAATATTGTGAAGTGAAGCAACATATTATTTTTGTTATATTTCTAGTGTCCAGAAAATTGAAATTTGTCTAATTATACTATAGTCATGATTTCAAAAAAATCAATTTTTAAATATTCAGTATAGAATTCATTCTATCTCTTCTGAAGCTGGACTTCTCTACCATTTCTAATTTTATATTCAAATATTCCATTCTCAGGACTAAGCTCAGGCTAAGCTGACTACATGACAGGCTGCAACTAAGTAATTCAGGAGAGGAGGCCTAAGTTGCTGTTTTCCAAAAATGAGAACCCAGATCTAGGAACCTCTGGTCAGCCAACCACAGCCATGGGCAGCCAAGTGAAGGATGCCTTGTTTTCTGGCCTGAAGCAAAAGGAATGAACGAATAAGTAGCTAGAATGAATAAGTAATCACTGGGGAAAATCTATAGAGTGCTAACCAAACATAGAATCAGTCTGACTTCTAGAGATAGAGCTATCCAATCAAGGCACAGGGCTCATACCCCTCCCTAAAATTCCACATCTGACAAAGCTAGGCCTGCAATTCCAATGGGTGTCTCCATTTCTAAATGGGGAGAACCTGGAGAACCTACTTGGAGTTTTAAATGTTCTTGTGAAACTGATGGCAAGTCCTTATTGCTGAAGGTGACATCTACACATCATAGTGAACATGGAGAAGTTGAGCTGATGTCTATCTGGAGGCTTCACCTTTACATGATGGTGTTCTTGGTGCAAGAATATATTCTGCACTCTATCAAAGGAAAAACACAAATACCAAAATAGCTACAAGCTCTTTGATCTAAAATTGTATCCTGCTTGCAAAATAAGCTAGGCAAAAAAGTACAGAGCTTGGAGTACCCAAACAATATTTGATTTTACTTAAGGCACACTCCATGGAACAGAACCTGTTCCTATCACGACTTGGGTGACCAAGAATCTCAGACTACATATCTCAGGAATCTATGTTAAAACAAAATTATATTCTTCTACTAAAGAAAATAGCAATAAATTTACTCCTAATGACATCATGCTATATTCATAGATCAACGCCTTTCTCTGGGAACAATATGTACAGAATAAGAGACCTCCTGATGTCTCTTTCAAATTTCTGCCCTCCAAACTCAGGGAATATTGTGAAAGAGAAAGAAGACGAAGTCTACAAAGCCAACTGACTCTACAACGTGGAGCACACGCTGCTGAATCATATCCTAGCTGTCCATTTAGAAGCTCATAGGAACTGCACATTAAAAAAGGACCATGGGGGTCTCCGCCTCTCCTTCGGGTCTGGGATGACCCCAGTGCATTGGAACAATAAATTCCTCTTGCTTTTTGCATCGATCCTGGCTCCACATGGTTCACTCAGGGGTCCCTGGTAACCTAAGGCTTCCAGTAGTCTTACATTTGGTGCATTGGCCGGGAAGTGACACCTTATGAAAACACATTGAAGCAGTGAATCGAAGGTTTCCAGCTTTTACAGTGTTTCCTGTTTGTCTTTCTGTTTATTAAAGTCTGAGTCTGTAAGTCTGTTTGAACTTTTGTTTGCAAGCGTCTGGAGGCTCAGAGAGCTTACTGTGTCTGGTGTGGTCACCAGACTTGCCTTAATGTCACCACTGCATGGGGGCTAAAAGATACTTCAGGCCCCCCCTGGAGAGAGCCAGGAGGCCTCTCTTTCTAGAAATGCCATCATGGGGGTAGGGGGGTGGGGTGGGGGGAGGGTGAAAGATATTTCAGGCCCTGGAGAGAGCCAGGAGGCCTCTCCTTCTGGAAATGGCAAGACAATATCAGCAGGAGCCTATTTTTGCTTTAACCTGGTTTATCTGGCTCCTGCCTTATGAGCAAGAGGTATCTATAACGGCCCATGGAAGGGGCGAACTGTGTGTTGTCTTTTTCTGTGTTCTTGGACTTGCATGCCCACCTGTGTTAGGGTTGAGATGTCTGTGTGGTTGATTGTTTTTCTCTGTGTTGTTGCTATCTCGTTTTATGTTCTTGGACTTAGACTGAAGGACATTTTTTTGGACATTGGACAGACTGAAAAACAAGTTAGTTACTCTCCGTTCCTACAAATGGCCCACTCTCAGAGTAGGGTAGCCACCTGTAGGGATCTTCAAATTGCAGGTGATCAAAGCAGGAGAGGAGAGAGTCTTTAGGCCAGGATCCCTGAGGCACCCAGACCAAGTACGTTATATAGTTACCTAGAAAAATCTAGTGGAAGACACCCCCCCCCCCATGGCTAAAACCTTTCTTTCCCCAGAACCCACCTAACATGTTCTGGCTGTCAGGAAGAAGGAAGCACGAGAGGAGAAATCCTGACTTGAGAAACTTCTGATCCTCCAAGATTCTTCTATAGCAGACCTGTTACTCCAAGACCCTCTTCCTCTAAATCTTGTCCCCACGACACCCCCAGTGCCAGTACAGATTCTGGGATTCTCAGCCCATAGGAGAATGGGGTCATTGCACCCACCTTTATCGTAGGGAGGAGCGGGAAGAGACACCCCAACTTCCCGACACAAAGTCTGAAAGCCACCTCCCCTGATACCATGGTGGCTTTCCCACTAATGGCTGGTTAATCTCTTTAAGATGCTTTATTTATAATGCAGGAAGCCAGAAGCCAGAAAGAATACCCCTTCAGACATGGGGGCATCATCAATTGACCAGGCTGTTGTGGACAGCAGGCTTTCCCTGACTACATCTGACTGGGACTTTAATGTGTCAAAAGGTAAGGGGCACCTAAAGATCCAACACCAGACTCCTCTGGCAGGTCTCATGATGACCCACAAATTTGACCAAGGTATGTGAGATTAAGCAGAGACCAGATGAGTTGCCTACAGCCTTTTTAGAGTGCTAATATACACCCTATGACCCCAGCAGCAAAGAGCATAAAACTACTGTGACAATAGCTTTTATAGACCAGGCTAGTAGAGATATCAGGAAAAAGTGTCATAGGCTAGAAAGACAGGATAAATCATTGAGGAATTTAGTGCAGGATGCTGAGAAAGTCTACTATACCAGGGAGACAGAGGAGGAAAAGGAGCAGAGAAAGAAAGAAAAGTGACAGGGAAAGAATCTACAGAGAATCCTGACTCTCAGGCTAGAGGATGAATGTAAGTTGTTTGAGACATTGGAAAGGATACCCCAGGACCTAGGCTCAAGGCCTTTCCCCAGGCCAGGACTGGGTTTGGGAGGGCCACTAACCAGCCCGCCATCCATATGAAGCTCAGAGCCTAAGCCTCCCCGGTGTCTGTGCACCAATATCTGATGTTGAGGGAGGCCTGAGATGGAATCAGGCCCCACATTTTCTGGCTCCTGGAACAAGGGATCCTGTGGAAGTGACAATGAGCTTGGAATACTACCCTCCTGCCTGTGAAGACACCTGGGGCCCAAGACTAAGGAGGACTGTCTAGAGGGGACTACATGCCTCTTGGAGGAGCTGGGAGGATTGAGATACATAGCCTTGGCCAAGAAGGCCCAAACAAATCTGCCAGAGAAAAAGCCTCAAGCAGGAACGGGAATTTCTAGGTACAGCTGGGTTCTGTTGGCTATGGACCCAAGATTTGTTGAATTAGCTACCCCACTCCTTCGACCCACTGACTAAAATCTGAGGAGGAAGGGAACCAGACTTTTGACACAATTAAGCAGGTTCTGCTCAAGGTCCCTGCCTGATGCCAGTAGACCTTCCACCTTTATGTGGCTGAGAACAGGGAGATAGCCAAGGGGGTGCGCACTCAGTGGCTGGGCTCCTGGAAGCATCTGGTTGCCTATCTGTCAAAGAAATTAGACCCTGTCACTGCTGGGTAGCCTGCTTGCCTATGGATAATGGCAGGGGTGGTGTTTCTAGTTGTTGATAACTGACTTTGGGGCAGAACATGACTGTGACATGCCTTGGAGAACATTGTTCGCCAACCCCCTGGATAGATAACTTACCAAATCCTGAATGACTCATTATCAAACTCTGTTGCTAAATTCATATCGGGTGACCTTAAAGTCACCAGTGGCCCTCAACCCAGCCACTCCATTACCTGACCCTGACCTAGACCTGCCAGCTCATGATTGCCAGTGGATTCTAGCTGAGGAACAGGGATGGCAAACAGACCTGTCAATCAGCCCTTTCTGATGCTGAGGTGACCTGGTTCACTGATGGCAGCAGCTACTGATGGAGGGACAATGCAAGGCAGGGGCCACCATTGTGAATGGGCGCCAGGTGGTCTGGGCAGAACCACATTCTCCAGGAATTACAGCCTAAAAGGCAGAGTTGATATCTCTGACCAAAGCCTTGGACATGGGGGCAGGCAAAAAGATTAAGATCTGCACGGATAGCAGGTATGCCTTTGCCACAGCACATGCCCATGAGGCTATATACCAAGAGAGAAGACTGCTCATATCAGAGGGAAAATAAACAAGCAGGAAATCTTGAACCTGATGAAGCCAGCAACTGTGCATATTATTCATTGCCCAAGACGTCAGATTGGAAGAGACTCTGTCCCTGGGCAATAATAAACAGGCAGACCAAGTGGCTATTCAGGAGCCTATCTTGGTTATGGGCCTGCAAGAAACACCTACTGAGAAATGGAACTGGAGTAAGAGATGGCTTCACTTAAAATATATAGAAGAAGAAAGGACTCAGACTACTAGCCAAGAGAAGGTAGGACAATGGCGCACACAAGAAGGGAGAACTATACTCCCCAGAAAGCAAGCAAAAGACTTACTAGGCCAAATGCACCATGGACTCATTTAGGGGATAAAAAGCTTGTCCAAGCAGTTAAGGGACCTAAAGTATATATAATAGAAGGTATACCAACCATTAAATGCTTATGCAGCCAAGAGTAAACAGGGCAAAACAGGGGAGACGAGCCTGAAGTTTATTGGTAGGTTGATTTTATGGAACTTAAGCCAGGAAGATATGGCTACAAATACCTTCTAGTGTTTGTAGATGTTTTCACTGAATGGGTTGTAACATTCCCCACCAAGCAGGAAATAGCTACCGTGGTAGCTGAGAAGATATTAGAAGAAAAATTTCCAGAGATTCTGAGTGCCCAAGGTAATTGGATCAGGCATTGGTCCTACTTTTGTCTCTTAAGGTAAATCGGGGATTGGCAGGAATATTCGGGACTAATTGGAAGCCCCATTGTGCATAGCATCCTCAGAGCTCATGGAACATAAAGAAAATAAACAGAACCCCTACAAAAAACTTTGACTAAATTGAGCTTTGAGACTGGCATGGACTGGTTGGTGTCCCTTCCCTTGGCCATGAACACCCCCTACCATTTTATCCTGACCCCTTTTGAGATCCTGCATGGGATACCCACTCCCTTGATCCTGGCTCTTGATCCCCCTAGAGTGACTTTGCAATCTGACAAGGATCTCATGGCTCGATTGCAAGCTTTTCAGATCAGCCACCTGGAATTGTGGCCTAAACTTAGTGCCCTGTATGATGCAGGTACCCCAGAGGTTCCACACAAGTTTCAAGTTGGAGATTGGGTATATGTTAAGAGACATTGTGTTGAACACCCAGCAGCAAAGAACAGTTTCTGGTGTTGCTGACTACCGAGACCTCCGTTAAAGTGGATGGTATAACTGCCTGGGTTCACATCAGATCAGCACCTGTGCCTAATGCCAACTAGATAGCAGCCAGACAACCAAGCAACTCCATTCTGCAAGGCCAGAGAAACTACGAGATGGCTATGGTGTATCTTCTGGCACTGAGCCTTGGCAGCCCCCACAACCCTACCAGGATAACTTGGCAGGTGCTCTCAGCCACTGGTGATGTGGCTTGGTCCACTACCCATGTTGTATCTGGTGGCTGGACCTTGTCTTTGTTCTCTGTAATGAAGTGGTGGGCCTTGACTTATGAGGTGTCGCTGCCCTGGAGACACAGGGACAGGGATTGCCTGAGTGGGGGATTAAGGATTTGTAAATCTAAACTGTCGCAGAAGTGGCCTTGGAGGGTGTGACTTAGGGTGTGGATACCCAAAATTGAAGTGTCCTGGGAGAAACCTCCACATATATGTATCCCCAAGATGGGAGAAGCCAGCATCAGGCCCATCAGTGTTAGGGGGCCAACCATTTCTTCTGTGCTACCTGGGGGGTGTAAAAATTGGGAAGCACATACTGAAGACCATTCTGGGGATAGTTAAAGATTCAAAGGCCAAGGTGAGAGAAGGGTTAGCCAAGTAGATAAGAAAGCAGACACAGGGCTGGTTCGAGCCTTGGTTTAACAGTTTCCCCTAGTTTACTGCTTTGATTTCTGCATTGTTAGGAACTCTGATTATTTTGTTCCTGCTTTTGATCTTTGGCCCTTACATTTTAAATCGCTTTGTTGCTTTTATTAACTCTCGCTTAGGTGATGGTACAGTTGATGGTCCTGAGACAAAGATATCAAGAGCTAAGTGCAGAGGATCACGAATATGAGCTGCATAACTATCCACAATAGCTTCAAGATTGAAGCATGCACAAATAAAAGGGGGGAATGAAAAGGTCAGTTTAGGAACTGTGGAAAGGTCATGAAACACTTGCCTCTCTGGAAGGGAGAGGCTAATTAACATTTCTCCCACAGGGCGGGAACTGACCTGTGGGTAGGGAAACATTCCACAAGACTGATTGTTTTCCACCTTCAGAGGAGGGAAGTCCTTGTTATTCCCTTGTCATTCCCTCGTTTCCTAAAGACCAATCAGTTTAAAGGGTGCACTGTTCTGCCAATCATATTGTGCCTAGTTGCTGATGCTCTATTCTGTTCCTGGAAACCATATAAAAACTTGCCAAACGGGTGCTGGGGGACACCTTTCCTTCTGGGATGACCCTAGTGCAGTAGAATAATAAATTCCTCTTGCTTTCTGAATCGAAAAGAAGAAGAAGAAAAAAAGTACCATGGGTAACCCCTGACATGTTTTCAAAAGATCCAGGTGCTCTCCTCCTCCCCTTCCCCCTCTCTGACTCTCTTCTCTTCCTGACCCCTTTCTCCCTCTGTCCGGATCCCCACTTCCTCTGCTCTAGCCACTTTAATGTCTGGAAAGGGAAATGTATTGCCTAAACCCTCAGGGGTTTTAGGTACCTCATTAGACATGGAGAACTCTGTTGTGGGCTATGTGATCTCAGTGGAGAGTGTGGCACATCTTCCAGGACAGGAATCTGGGAGGGAGCAGGGAGGCACCTACCATCTCAGGTGTACACTCCAGGTTCCAGGGTCTCAGACCTTCTCCAGCTTACCAAGGTTTCCAGCATGGTTCACTATCCAACAGACCAACACAGATAAATTTACAGAAAATGAAGATGTACATACAGGGTAGTATTAGTTTTTACCAGATGGGTTTCAAGAGCTTAAAGAAGCAAACACATGCCCCTATCACTAACCCTGAAACTCTTTCCTATTATTAACTACTTGCAAATGAAAATATAGTTTTCTAGGAAACCTCAATGGGGAAACAGTACGCTCAAGAATAGATGCCATTATCAATGAATTTTGAAATTAAAATAAAGTTGAAGAAGAATAGAAAAAGAAATCATTATATTAAATATTTGTTTTCTCTTTCGTGAAGATGGCTCGGTGAGTAAATTCTTTACTGTACAGAAAGAGTTTGTATCCCTGGTATCTACATAATATTACTCTGATTGGTGATCTGTTAATAGGACACTAGAGGTGGGAAGAGGGGATCCTTGCTGCAAGCTTTTTACTTGAACTAGCTATATCATGAGCTCTGGGTTCAAGTAATATTGCCTCCAAATGTATGTTGATGAGTAACAAAGAAAGATACCTGACGTCATACTCTGCTTCTACACAAATGTGCACACATGTGCATTCACACCCCCAAACAAGAAGAATTTGCATACACACACTAGCTTTTCACACTAACACAAATGAAAATTATACAAATAAATATGCCTGTAATGTAATAAGCTAAAAGGAAAAGAATATTTCTATTTCTATTCATGTATTGGCTATAACTTCATTTGGCTTTATGTTTTCTCTATATGTCTTAAGATAGAGGACATATTCTACAAAATTTCACTTTACCGAAGTGGTAGACAGGGAATGTTGCTTTCTAAACAAACATGCAAATGTTGAGAGGAGTTAGCAGTGAATGGGACAAGGGATCTCTTTGAGTTTAAAGCAAACCAGATCTGTATAGTGAGTTCAGGAGCGCACAGGCTACAAAGTGAGATCTTGTCTCAAATAAAAGGGGTAAATTTATTATCTACTTGATTAGTAACAGTGTTTAACCAAACTGTTATTGTTAGAAAAGTAACTGTAGCAAGGACAAAAATATTAACATAATTTTGCTGTATTTCAATCATCAAAAACCATTTTTCCATTTCAAGTAACTTTTTTGGCATGTTATTATATAGTTTCCTTCCTCACATACACTCAATTTTCAATAGACCTATATTGCTTTAGTCAGGTTCATATAATGAGTTAGCAAAGAAACAAAATAAGTAGGAAGATGGGAAAATTTGTTAAGACATTAGAAGAACTAATTAAAGTATGTTAAAATGAGATATAAATGACAACTTAGGTTGAAAATTGTTGCTTTATTTCTACTTAGAAGGTGAGTAAACACAAGGATTTCCTTACAGGTGTGACCAAGGTTTGAACTTGACAACATCACAGGCAAGCTTAGATATATCTAATTTGCTTCCAGTATTAATGAGAGAAAATGGTGATATGTCACTGTGCACTGTAACTTCTGATTTTGACAGCCACTCTTTGCTATATATCAAACTGAAATTTATATATATATATATATGTATATATATATAATACATATTTTATATAGGAAAAAACATGTAACTATGGGAACATATGAATTCCCATCATTCACAGAGCAGGACATAATATATCTATCAAAAAATGAACTACATAAAAACAATCTAAATCAAATACTTGCCATGCTACACGTTGCTTTAGTTCATGAATATCATAGCTGGGTAGGACTATTCTTAGCTTCCCTAATGTGGAAGCTTGCATGGCTCTTTTGTTACCATGAAAGCTAGCCCCAGAGGAGGAATATTTCAGGATGATAACCAACATATTTTTCATTAGGCTTAAGGTTCACTAACCATGAGGGAAATCATTCCTGATACTGGAAACCTAGTCAAACACTTGTGGCTAGTGACTCCCTGTGTCTGGAGAAAATTCTGTAATGGTCAATTTACTAAACCATCATAATCTCTACCTGCATTCTTTACCTTATGTCCATATAAGTGGAGCTCTCACCACACATCAAAGATAAATTGTGGAATCAGATATAAACTATTACAGAAACCCAACTAATTAAAGAGTAGGAAACAAGTAATCATGTGATGACTAGCTCTAAATAATGCATCAATAACACAATTCCTACATTAGGCTCAGGCAGCATTCAGTAAAAGAGTAATGAATGATTGCATGAGCCAAAGGACCAGGAAATAAGCTGGGAGACTGTGGCTCTTAGAATTGTCAGAGAAGCTACACACAACATTGCTGCTTAAGCAAGATCTGAACAAGCACAACTCCAATAGGAAATCCACATGGAAAAAAGTGGTCTAACCGAGACCCAACCCAAGAAACTGTTCTCCAGTTGTTTTTAATTACTTGATGGTCAACTTTGAAAACATATATATATATATATATGTATATATATATATATCTATATATATATACATATATATATATGTGTGTGTGTGTGTGTGTGTATGCGTATGTGTGTGTGTAATAACAATTAAAAAAAAGCCATAAATGTGCAAGAGAGCATGGGGATGTACATCAATGGACAAATGAGAAAAGGGAAAAAAACAAAATTATTGTACTTCAATAGCAAAACATTAAAATCAATTAAAAATAAAAATACCATAAACTGAAATGGCACTGGAAGCATAACTCAATTTGTAGTGAGTTCAAAATCAAACATATATAATTAATTTGCATAGTATGCAGCCCTAGATAGTTTAGAACTCACAAAGATGTACAGTTTCTGTTTCTGGAATGATGGGATTAAAGATATAAGCAACCATGCCTGGCTCACAAATCTAAATTCTAATATTAAGTTTAGTTATTTAATGAAATAACTAAGAAGTGGATAACCTTAACTTATAAATATATTTACTAACAAAATAATGTAACTTTTCATCAGCAACTAGAAATTTTAAGGGATTATCATTATTTCAGTGGTTCTAAGAGCTCATGAAGCCGGGCAGTGGTGGCGCAAGCCTTTAATCCCAGCACTCGGGAGGCAGAGGCAGGTGGATTTATGAGTTAGAGGCCAGCCTGGTCTACAGAGCGAGTTCCAGGACATCCAAGGCTGTCTCAAAAAAAAAAAAAAGAGCTCATGATATTGGAAGATTATAAATATATACATTTTTGGTGAGATTTCTGTATGTGTGTTTACTTTATAACAAATATGAACATTTTACTTAGAAAAACATTTTTGTTTCACTTAAATTTCAACCATTAAAGTATATTAAGCAGTTTAGAGCTCTCATTACTCCCATGATTGGTGAGGAATTCTGCCATGTAACATAGAAATATTCAGCATCTGTCTTAGTCATTATTTTATTGTCATGAAAAGTCACTGTGACCATGGCAACTCTTATAAAAGAAAAATTTTTAATTGGGGCTTTCTTATAGTTACAGAGATTTAATTCATTATCTTTATGTCAGGAAACATGGTGGCACTCAGGCAGACATGGTAGCTTGGAGTTCTACATCTGGATCTGTAGGCAACAGAAAAAGAGAAGCAGCCACTAGTTCTATATCGAGTAGGAAACAGGAAGAAAGGTGTCCTGGGCTTGACATGGGCTTCTTAAATCTCAAAACCCAACTTGAAAATACATACTTGCTCCAACAAGGATACATTTCCAAATCCTTTCAAGTAGCATCACTCCCTAGTCACCATTCAAATCTAAGCGCCTTTGTGGGCCACTTTTATTAAACCACCACATTCCAGGCCCTGGGACCCATAGGATTGTAGACTTATCATAAAGCAACCAACCAACAAACAAACAAACAAACATCCATTTCAACTTCAAAAGTTTCTGGCAACCACTTCACAATGAAAATTAAAAAAAAGAATGTTACGTATTTACCAAATGATATTCATTCAAAGTTTAATCACCTCAAAATTTTACACTTAGAAATTTTTACACATGCATATGATGTGTTTTAATCACAGGTATGTGTCACTACCCATCTACAGCTCTGCACAGGATGCACCCATCATGACATCTTTAACCTAACTTCAGGTCCTTTTGTCATATTTTTTGTTGATTTGAAACACTGCATTCCATTAATGTTGTCTATATACAACATTATGTGGTGTGAGGCTGTTTACTAGAGCATGAAGAACCTGCCAGTGGCCATACTACTAAAGACCCAGACTCTTCCTTGTACAGCTGACAATATTTCCTGGACTGGGAACGGGGCCTCTGGGGCCCCTTATTTCTCCGAGCAGGAATATTTGACTGGCTTGACCTTCTACATGCCCTTTTTTAAAAAAAAAAAGTTATTTGTTTAGTTAATGTATATAAGTACACCGTAGCTATCTTTAAACACATCAAAGAGAGCATTGGATCTCACAGATGGTTGTGAGCCACCATGTGGTTGCTGGGAATTGAACCCAGGTCCTCTGGAAGAGCAGTCAGTGGTCTTAGTCTCTCAGCTAGCTCTCCAGCCCCCTTGTTTCTCTTACATAAATAACCCCTGATGCCATGGGAACAGCAGTAATATCGCATTTACTCTTTTTAATTTTATATATATATATATATATATATATATATATATATATATATTGTTTGCTATGGGCCAGACATGACTCTAGACACAAATAAACCTAATAAAAAACAAAATTAAATCAGCACATGATTATCTGCTGTGAGTTCTATTCAGGAAATAAAATATAATTCATGTTTATCTAGAATTATAAAATTCTCAAATATTAAGAAATTTAATATCATCACTTGAAATCTATATTTCAGATTAGAGAACTAGACCAATAGGAGAATATTTATATTTCTAGAACATTAATTATATTAACTTTTCTTAAGTCAAATTATTGACCCAAACACCTTCAAAGTAGCAAGTTTTAATTCAGTTCTGGAAAACGAATGTGTAAAAGATCAGTTGTAAAACTTAAGCTAAAATAATCAATGGATGAAAAGGGATGTGGAGCATTCTGAAGAGGAGTAAAATATGAGATTTAAAGTTCACTGAAACTCAAATGGGAATAGCTGACGTTTTTCTCACGACTTACTGGAAATGAGATTTTCAGCAAACTGCTTAATACCATGATGATTGCGTTTCATGCACGATATTTCAGTAAATTGAACAAAGTATATAAGAATTCAGAATGAGAAATCTATCTTTAAAAATATAGATTTGTGTAATAGGTATCATCAAGAAAACTACCAGATGATCAAGGGAAACCATTTGACTTAGAGCTAATTATGATGGAATATATGGGAGAATGTTAAATATATTCAGCTATGAAGATGACAATTTCGAGCCTCATTAAGAACACTTATATCCTATAAGGAAAATAAATTACATCCATGCTACCATTTCTACCTCTACGTTTCCTGTATTCTTATTATGTTCCCAGAGAGGATCCTCGGTGAAGCCCAGAGCCTTCTCAACTGCATAGGAAATAAAAGTTCTTTGAGCCTTTCCCAAAGACATGTGAAATACGTCTACAGTGATGCTACTCATTTCTGTGTAAATAAGCTCATTTACACATACATCTCCAAGTTATGTTTACATTTATTTTTGAGATTATTTTTTCATGCACAGAATTGCAGTATAGTGAAATAACAATAACAACAATCATCTTTTTTTTTTTTGAATGAGCTTAGTAATTGATTTAGTGGATGAGACATGATGTTCTCTAGAAGACCCGTGAGGTAGCCCATGGAAAGGATGATGTCAGTTAAAGGAGTTAAGGAGTTAAAGGAGTATCAACCCAGGTGGAATCAAGCATGAAAAGAACATATATACCTAATCTACTTCATTTTTACAGTGAACTTATTCAGGCTTGATATGAATTTTAAGAGTTCTGGAGTATATTTATATCTCAGCTAATTCATATTTATTGTCTACATCTTTCTAAGTGCATATATCTCTTGAGGATGCATCTGTAGCTACATAAACACTGTCAGTACATTCATAGTGATATTGCTTTTCATATAGTAATTCCTTCAGCTTTATTTGTTCATAGACAACATTGATCTTTTCAGATATATTAAAATTTGATTCTGAAACAAATAAATTATCCTGTGCCTTCCAGTTCAATACACACATGTGTGTATTCCAAACACAGATGTTTGATCAATTTTCTGTATAGATATTTTGTAGATTTTACAGATGAAAATATTTAGAGCTGTGTAGAAGAGAAAAGATAATAGTAGAGATCAGAAGCCTATCATCATTATTCTGGGGACATTTTTTGAAAGAATTATGTAACGAAGTATGACAAAGAAAGAAACTAAATGTTTATTGTAAACAAAGCCTACTTTGATGTGATTTATTTGTCATAGCCCAATCAAAGAAAGCATGACAATATACTATGACATGGTGGTAATAAGTGTAGATTTGGGAATGGAGGCTGCTGAGTGAGCCCATAAAATTTCGGAAGTATTGACAGCCCCACCACGTTAGAGAGTAACACGCACCAAAGTGCATGCTTAGTATTCGTTCTGCAAAGGTTGATCTCACAGTTCACTGTCATCTTTGTTTTGGTCGTCATTCTTAACTGAGCTAAGAGAAACAAGGCCTAAAAGATGTAAGGAAATTGTGAATACTATGCTCTAAAATGTGCTGTCAGGATTTTCTGTAAGTTCATGTTGTGATAATCTCTGTAGCTTTAATTTGCGTAGATTCAAAATGTTGACTGCATTATCTATACACACATTTTCATTTCCTCTCGTTTACACTAATGAGTCGCAAGGGTATCTTTGGGTTATTAGTTTTCCCAGCTATTAAAGACTTGATGACTTCCTTTCTGTTTCTTTTATTTTCTTCTTATGTCCTCCTGGAATAGAGTCTTTTAGCAATTTTCCATTCACACGATGCTTCTTCCTACTGGATTTGATTATATTTATGGTGGTAGAAGAGTGTTTAGTATACAGTGTCTTACCTGTTTCTTTATGTTCCTTCATGGATTTAGTGTTCATATGTGATTCTTTACAAAGATCTGTCAATTGCATAATCTCAGACACTTAGGCTTAATTTTCTAAATTACTTATAGGTATATAATTAATGCTGCCATTCAGTCAGTTTAAAATAAGTCCCATATTATCTCTAATCCCTTGATTTTAATTAAAATATATTTCAATTTTTATATCTTTCAATTCTCTCTTAGTAGTTTTCTTTTCAGCTTTCAATTATTGCTATTCTTTAGTCAAATTACAGACTGCTTGGGCTAGTATTGTCATTTAAGCATGCATTTGTATGTAACATAATTTCCTTTTATCATAATAATTACCTATTTCATTGAGTGAACAGGCTATTAGAAATATAAGTTTTAAAATGTAAAATCTCTCTTCTTAGGTTATATTAAAATCAATAACTTGAATGCAATAATAGATACATCATTTGTTCTTCAAAAATATAAAATATGAAATGTTAAAATTTTATTTACACAATGAGGATAATATATTTACAGAGTTCACAATTTCATTATTATAATTTTATCAAATTAAAATATTTATTACATCAATATAAGAATGCAATGACAGAAATGTGCCTTATTTATCTGTTTCAAACTTTGATATACAGATGTGAATTTTAATAATCTGAACAAAGAGTCTACAAGATCAAAACTCTCAAACTGGAAATAATTAATTTCTTGTTTATAATCCTGAGCCATGTTCTGTAACTGTTCTTTTGAAAATTAGCAATTTGAAAGTCCTTTTCCAAATGTTCATACTTCCACACTACAGATATTCATGCATTATATATGTGAATGTATACGTAAATTATAATTAAATACTTCAATGTCTCATTTCCACCCATTGCAACCAAAAGTAACCTAGTATTTTAATCAGACCAACTGTGGTCTTGAGTACAACTAAGAACACTAAGCAAGCACTCACTTAAACGTTAAACATTCGTGCCAGATTCAATCAAAGGAACAAACAACAAAGTGCAAACATCACTTTGAAAATATATATTTATCCCAAACAGAAGTTTACTTACCTATCATTTTCTTTGTGTCATTGTGAAGTTTGTTTATAAGTGAAATTTGTGCAAACATCATTTACTTTCTGGAATTTTGTTTATTAATTACAAATAATATAACAATAATGACAAACACCACAGTCTCTGAAGAATGTTACAAAATAGCAAGAAAATCATGTTGGGACCTATGCATCTCGTGCTGATACATTCACAATTACATATTCTTCTGAAAAATAGCTTGCTCCTTCTATAAATGCAGATTAGAAAATCTATGAACACTATAAAATAAATGATATTATCACCCCAAGTGATGTTGCTTAACTCTTCGTGGGAAAGGACTCTGAACAAGGATGTGTATAATATAGTATTTCAGAGTCATAAAAATCAAGATTTGTCTCCCAGAATTTATCATACTCTGTATAATAGGCAGGTATTTATTGAAAGTAGATTATGGTGTTTTAATTGTTCCTATTTGTTGGCTATAAATTTCATAGCAAATAATATATGTTAGATAGAAAATTATGGTATTATTTGTGTCAAGTACAGTGAGTAGTACATAAAATATTTTCAGATAACTTTCTTTTACTTACAAGTGTTAGGAAACCCAGCAATCTGCCTGGATCACCTGAGCCTAAAGTGATTATTTCAAATTAGCACACCACAGACCACTTCAGAGTCTACTTCACTTATTTCTGCTTTGACATAATGCTTACTCTTAGGGAGTACTCTACCTCAACAATCCTTAATAATGGGATTCTTATTATCAAAATCAAGGACGCACTTACTATTTCAGTAAAGTCCTTAAGAATATAATTTAGCATTTTCCATTTTTCAAAAACAAAAAAGATATTCCTGTTTGGAGGTTGTCAATACAGATTAATGTACATAGACCGACTTATTGAATATTTAGTGTTTCAGTGATAATGTATACTCTGGTGCTAGTCAAAAAATAATGCATATTATCTAAACACATTGTATTGTAATTGTTAATAATAAGTTTTTTATTTTATAAATTTCAGTATTGCATACTTCATTTTGTATATTCTCCAAATAACAGTAAAGTGTTATCTAAAATGATTGTTCATGCACAAAACCTTTGGATAATTTAGACTTTAAATTATAATTTACATACCCCAAATGAGTGTTTAAGATATTGGGTTACTTTCACTAGAAAATTCCTAAAAGAAGCCAAGCGTGGTGGTGCATGCCTTTAATCCCAGCACTTGGAGGCCAACCTGGTATACAAAGTGAGTTTCAGGACAACCAGGGCTATTCAGAGAAACCCTGTCTCAAAAAACAATAAAAAAAAAAAAAAAAAACCTAAGAGTATAAAATATGACATGAAATTTAAGATGGCACATATAATTTTGTGTTAAATATAAATGGTGTAAATAATGAAACTTCTTGTATGTTATATATACTTATACGTTGATCTTTTAAAATTATTTGAGAATTAACCTTTTAAATGATCCAAAGATAACTAAGTCCATATGTACTTGAAGCCAATGGTATTTATTTAAAACATTGTGTCTTCACCTCAATATTCAGCTATTTTACTGTGAATAATTATAAATGTAGAAATAGCACTAGCATGAAATTTGGTTTGTAATAAACTTTTCTAATATAGATGTGTTATCAGTTTTAATATGATGGTATGCCTTCCTTCAGAATAATTGATGAATTCAAATATGCTCATATATTTTAACAATAATGAAACATATTATTAGTTATAGTATGTATTATTCACAACTGTAATAGGCCTACAATATAAATTTTAAATTTACAAAAGTAATATAAAATATGAAAGTAAACTTTACAAAAGGTAAAGTTCTGAATTAATTCATATATATTTACAATAATATGTTTTGGAACATTAGGAAATGTTAAATGTGTCCATTTTTCATTAACCTATTTACCTTGAACACTGACATGAAGAAATAAATACAAGTAACTAAATTTGTTATAATAATACACATACAGGTGACTTATACATTGAATAGGCTTTATTTCTATATTGAACAATATATATAAGTATTTTATGTGTTTATTCAAAACCAATAAAAAAAGAAGATATGGATTTGGGAAAGCACAAGGCATTGTGCTTAGGAGGTGATATTACAAAATCCAACATTATCTAAGTAGTATATTCTTCTTGTAAAATTGTTGGAGACATTCACATTTTACAATTTTTTGTATATATGAAACATATTGAGGATAACTTCATCCTGAGGTATAATAACAATTTATCAGATAGTATTTAATTTAGAGACGGTTTGAAATAAACTGTATAGTACGTTTTGAAGTGTATTTTAAGATTTGGAAGGTATATATTCCACATTTCACATAACTATTTGATGATATTAATTTGATGTTGTATTTCCTTGACACATTATCCTTTAAAACATCCTTTGATTACTGCGTTTTCCCCATCCATCTGAGACATCAACAAATTTAGAGAGGATTTTGTCTTTAAAGAATCTCTACACACCAATTGTTTGTCTTCCTCTCTTTCATTTTTTTTTTCCATGCAGGCCCTTTTCAGGCAACTCCTGTTAGTTATTACTGTGATGGCTGAATAGTGTTTAGAAGGTATATTTCATGGCCTTTCTCCCTATTTTTTTGATCTTACAATCTGTGTGCCACATTTTGCATGTTGTTTGTTGAGCATTAGAAGGAGTGGCCAATGGGAAATGCCATGAATCCCTGGATTACCTGTTCTCTGTTCAAAACTGAGTGGTCAGGGAATTATGTAACCTAATGCAGAATACCACCTGGCTTTATGGTCTTTCAAATCAATTCCTACAGTCTCTACAACAGAACGCTTCAAGGCTGGCACTACTGCCAGCAAAGCAGTTAAGCTCTCTGCAGTTCACCTCTCTCCACTTCTTCAAATCGAATCTCCTAGTCTCGTTCCCACCTCTGCAGCAGAACACCTGCAGTAGCTTACCCCCACCTTATCTTGCAAAGATCCCACGAATCATCTCCTCCTAACCTCCCTCCATTCTTTGTTGATCTTACTCCCCAGCTCCAGCAGGTACTGCCTGATAATAGACAGACCCGATGGTATACCTTCACAGCTTTTTACATTCTTTCAAATCAAATCTCAGTCTATTGCCAGGTATGTAACAGAATACCTGCTGCAGCTTCCCACTATCCCCACCCTCACTTCCAATGGATCCCATATATCTTAGCATCCTAACTTTCCTTTCTCCCTAAGTTTATCCCCGACCAAAGTCCAGCAAGCACTCTTTGGTATTCTAGGTGCCACTTCTGCCAGGGAAACAGGTAGGCTAATACCAGACCTTTATCTCTTCCTTCATTCCTTCCAAAAAAAATCTCTTAATCTCATCCCTAATAACTCTATATTAAACAGATGACCTGCTAAGGCCTGCTTTCCCCTGACCTGTACTGCTGATGGATTTTCCCTGTTATATTACATTAGTGCAGAGGAGGCCTGGAAAAAGGGAGGTGGAGCTAAGAGTTCCAGAGACAGAGAGCATAGTAGAGAGAAAGGAAAAAGTTAAAATGGAGGCAGACATGAACCAGTGTAACTTGAATCAGCCACAGGTAGTTATGATATCATAAGGTTAGAGTAATTGAGATAAAGCTTTTATTATTATCAATTGCCTCTGAAATTATTGTATTGACATCATGTAAATTGTGATATTATTGATACATAAATATGATTGGTTAATTATAAGCTTCAAGAGTTTTGATTTACTTGGTTACTCGAATGTTGGCCTGTCATTTACCGGGGTTTATGGCAGAGAGAGAACTGGTGGCTCCTGAGACAAGGAAGACAGCACTGTAGAAACTAGCTGGAGAGAAGGAGGGTGGGAACTCGATTGGGCCCCACTGGGGAGTTGGCAGGTTCATTTTTTAATATTTCCTGCAACACTGAACTCCAATGAGCCACACAGATGTTCCCCTTCTAAACTAACTTCACTCAACTCCTTTTCTTATCCCAACCCACAACCTCAGCATTTTCAGGAAACTCATAGGCCACTCCTGCTAGAGAAGCAGGTAGGCTAACTGAAGATCCTCACATCTCCCTTTATTCTTCTAAAGCCACACTGCAGTCTCATCTCCTGCTCTGTAGGTGTTCTGTGTCATCCTTGTACATTTCCATGATTTTGTTGAAAATGTTGTATGTGACTTTGACCTGGCCCAGAAATGAAATATACCTTGGAATGTAAAAACTAAAATATTAAACATATAGAGCAAAGTTGGGATGTTAAAAGCAGCAATGGAAATAAATAGTCAGGTCACTATTGCACTAGTAGAAATAGATTGTTTCTAGTGTTGGTAGAATAATTCATGGGTTTTATATCTGAGTTAGACCATTTATCCCTTTGTCTTTCAGTAGCCTACAGACAATCTTCTAACACTCAAACTTGGATAAGAGAGATACACATTTGTCTCTGGGCCTCTCTGTATAACTATTGGTTGCTTATAGATTCTAGAGGCACTTTTGTGAGCTGTGTTCCCACTGGTGAGTTTACCAGAAACTAATAGGTAATTTCAAATCCATAGACACAAAGAAGTCTGAGGTAAACTCACTGGGTCACAAAAAAATGAATAAATAAATAGACAAAGAAGACATGAATATGGAACAGGAACTTGTGGTAAGGAAATAGTTTGGAAAGAGTTATTAGGAGCTTTTATAAAGTGTAGACCGGATTTTTTGTTGTTTTTGTTAGATTTTATTTTATTTTATTTTATTTTATTTTATTTATATGAGTACATTGTAGCAATCTTCAGACACATCAGAAGAAAGGGATCAGATCCCATTATAGATGGTTGTAAGCCACTATGTGGTTGCTAGAAACTGAACTCAGGACCTATGGAAGAGCAGTGAGTGGTCTTCAATCTGAGCCAATTCTCCAGCCCCTGTAGACTGTTCTTTCTCCTTTTTAATTCAACTTCTTCCTTTTTATTTATTCACTTTACATCCTGCTCACTGTCTGTCATGAGTGCTCCTTCAGACAATCTTTCCCCTATCTCCCATACCCCTCTCATCTGAACAGGTGGGGGGCCTCCTGGGTATACTCCAAGCATATCAAGTCTCTGCAAGTCTAGGTGTTTCCTCTCCCACTCTGAAGCCAGACAAGGCTGCCCAGCTAGTAGAATATATTCCACACACAGGCAACAACTTTGGGATAGCACCTGTTAAAGTTGTTCAGGACCTACATGAAGGCCAAGATGAAGATCTGCTACATATGAGCAGGGAGGACTAGGTCCAGCATATCTATATTCTTTGGTTGGTGGTTCAGACACTGAGAGACAAAGGGTCCAGGTTTGTTGACTCTGTTGATCTTCCCGTGGCATTTCTATCCCCTTCGGGGCCTGCAATCCTTATTTTTCCATAAGAATCTCCAAGCTCCATCCACTATTTGGCTGTGGGTGTCTGCATTTGTCTGAGTCACCTGCTGCCTGGAGCCTCTCAGAGGACAACATGCTCCTTTCTGCAAGCATATTAGACTATCATTAATAGCGTTGAGGATTGGTGTTTTCCCATGGAATGGGTCTAAACTTGGGTTGGTTATTGGTTGGCTACTCCCTCAGTCTCTACTCCATCCCCTCTGACTGCATTTTTTGAGGACAGGATAAAATTTGGGGTTAAAAGTTTTGTCGGTGGGTTGGTGTCTCTATAACTCCACTGGGGTTCCTGTCTGGCTACAACAGGTGGCCTCTTCAGGTTCCATGTCTCCTATGTCACAGCTAAGGTCACCTTCATTGATTCTTGGATGCCTCCCTCATCCCCCATCTCCTTCTAGTTCTGAAGATGCCCTCTCACATCCTCATCCCTGTCAGTTGAAGATTTCCATTCATTTTCATGGAAATTTAGTCATCTCTTCTGTCCTTCCTCACACCTGATCTTGAACCCTCCATTTCCCTCCTCATCCTTGCTTCTTCCCAGTTTCCTTCATCTCTCTACCTCTTATGACTATTTTGTTCCCCATTCTAAGTGAGATTCAGGTTCCTTGCTTGGGCCTTTTTTCTTTAGCTATTTTTTTGTGGGGGGGGGGGCTGTGGAGTGTGACATGGTACCTGTATTTTATGGTTAATATATACTTATAAGTCATAACATGCCATGCATGTCCCTTTTGGACTGGGTACCTCACTTTGGATGATATTCTCAAGTTCCATGCATTTGTCTTCAAAATTCATGATGTCTTTGTATTTAATAATTTCTATTGTATAAATGTACCACATTTTGTTTATCCATTCTTTAATTGAGGGACATGAAGGCTGTTTCCAGTCTCTGACCACCATGAATAGAGCTGCCACGAACATAGGTAAGCAAAGTGTCTCCATAGGACGCTGCAGCATCATTTGGTTAAATGCCAAGGAGTGGTACAGCTAGGTACTGAGGTAGGATTATTCCCAATTCTTTCAAAAAAATGTCAAATGGATCTCCAAATGTGTCTGCACAAGATGCATCCCTGCCAGCAATGAAATGAGCATTTCCCTTTCTTCACATTCTTTCAAGCATGTGCTATCTCTTGAGTTTTTTATTTCAACTATTCTGATAGGTGTAAGACAGAGCCTGCTAGTTTTGATTTGCATTTCCCTGAAGATCTGGGACTTTGAACATTTCTTCAAATGCTTCAACTTCTCTATTTTGTCCTGTACCCCATTTTTGAATTGGGTTATTTAGATTGTTGGTGTTCAACTTCCTGTGTTCTTTGTAAATTTTGGACATTAGCCTTCTGTCAGATGTGTGGTTGTTGAAACCCTTCCTTAGTCTGTGGGATAGTGATGGGTTGTACAATGTCTTTTGTCTCTGCAGTTTCATGAGGTCCATTTATTAATTATTGATCCCAGAGCTGAGCCACTGGTGTTCTGTTCAGGAATCTGTCTCCTACACCAATGCATTCAAGGGTATTTCCCACTTTCTCTTATATGAGTTTTAGTGTACCAGTTTTATGCTGATTTTTATGATCCACCTGAACCTGAATTTCATGAGATGATAAACATGCATCAATTTTCATTCTTCTCCATGTAGACATCGAACTAGTCCAGCACCATCTGTTGAAGACACCCTCCTTTTTTCATTGTACAGTTTTGGCTTCTCTATCAAAAATTAAGTGTCCACATGTGTGTGGGTTCATTTCTCTTGCCACGATTTGATTCCATTGATCAATGTGTCTGTTTCTGTACCAATACCATGCATTTTTCATCACTATTGCTCTGTAGTACAGCCTAGGGTAAAGAATGATGACTCCTGCTGAAGTTTCTCCATTGTTCGGTATTGTTTTGGCTATCCTGGATTTTCTATCTTTTCATATATAAAGTTGAGAACCACTCCTCCTAAGTATATATATATATATACTTATATATAAGTATATATATATATATATATATATACTTATATATAAGTAAATATATATATACTTTGATGGGGATCACACTGAATCTGAAGATTGCCTTTGGTAAGATGGCCATTTCCACTGCCAATCCTACCTATCCATAAGCTTGGGAGATTCCCCATATTCTTTTTTTTTTTTTTTTTTTTTTTTTTTTTTTTGGTTTTTCGAGACAGGGTTTCTCTGTATAGCCCTGGCTGTCCTGGAACTCACTTTGTAGACCAGGCTGGCCTTGAACTCAGAAATCCTCCTGCCTCTGCCTCCCGAGTGCTAGGATTAAAGGCGTGTACCACCACACCGGGCTTCCCCATATTCTTATATCTTCTTCAATCTCCTTCTTCAGGGACTTGAAGTTCTTGTCATAGGGATCCTCCACCTGCCTGGTTAAAGTTACAGGTAGCTTTGCCAGCATATATACTAAATTTGAAATGTTATTGATATGGATTTTTAATACATATATTGGAATTGTCAATGAGAATTTTTACTAACTGTTTTAAGTCCAGATGTAAAGGGTTTTATAATCTTTGAATAAAGATACAGGTGTTTTCCTAATGAAACTACCACTAATGGGCCCATAGAGGAATGGCAGAATGTATATATGTGTTATACAAAATACAGAATCATAACTAATAATGTAATTGTTTAATTGTTTTTTTTTCAAATTCTAGAATCAGTCAATACTTAACTCTGCAAATTAAAGTAAGTGTATAAAGTTAATGACAGAGGATGAATGATATTCACCATCATTAAATTAGACTGTTGATAAAAAGGAAAATAAAGCTGGTTTTTGTTTGTTTGTCTGTCTTGCTTTTGTAGTTTGATTTTTGTTTGTTTGTTTTTGTCTTTGAATCTGTTTATATTATGGACTACATTTAAACTCACTCCTATTTGGGCATGGTGGCACATGCACATACTTTTAATCCCATGCAGAGGCAGCTAATCTCTGAGTTTGAAGCCACCCTGGTCTACAAATTGAGTACTAGCACAGCCAAGGCTACACAGAGAAACCTAGTATTGAAAAACCATAATCAAGCAAAGTCACTCCTAAGAGCTTATGTCTATAGCTATAGAGTAGCGTGTCTATCACCTATCACCTAAGAAACTTCTTGGAGTAGGTGGCAATTAACACAGAAAGTCACTGAACAGTGTGCCTAGTATGAAAGAGTTTATAGTGCTCAGCTCTCAATAGGTTGTCCATATCCTATTCCTCCCCTATAAGGTTCAGTGTTCCTAAGTTTGCTAGAGTCATAGGCTGTAGATGAGTATAAGCAAACAATATTTTGCAGAGACACAGGACAGTTGTTCATAGGTACTCTCAAGGATTCTGACAGTCTGCCCATGTCCTGAAGAAATCTCAGAATGTGGTGCTGTGGGCATCAAATCCCTGAGGAGTGGCATTTTATGTTTCTTGGGAAAATGACAGCTGGTTTTCTTTAAGCATATGTTTCCTGGGTTAGGTATACCATGTTTCAGGGAAGAAGCCAAGTGTCTCTGAACAATTTAAATCTGACTCCCTAGTTTTAAAAATGAAAAATAAACATAGAGTGTAGGCTGTCAGGTGATTATGTAGTTTGAATTGGGAAGAGGTGGCTTTTTGAGACGAATATGATCAAAATACATTGAATAATGTTCTCAAAGAATTAGTAAAAGTATTCTTTAAAAGAAACAAGAAAAAACAGCTTTCATCCATTACCTATAATTTAATGTAGAGATTAAAGCAAATGTTTTCTAGATAGAGTTTTCCTTTTCTTCCCATCTCATTCTTTGGAAAGATCACAAGAGCTGGAATTATACTGTGCAGTTCAAAACATGACACATTGTTCTAAAGCTTCTAATGTATTTCCCTTTAAAAGGGTTTTCTATATTCATAAAACTCAAATTTAAATACAGATGCATTGGCTGTCTTATATAGTATATTCAAGAGTTTGGAAAAGTTGGCTTTAAGCAGAACTAGAGACAATATAATAAAAACAATAAATATGATGTAGATAGGGTATGCTAACTTAAGATAGGTAAAATTTTATTTATAATATTTTACATCCTAAATTCAAAACTAGAAAATTTGTAAATATGTTTTTACATAAGAATTATTCTTTGAAGCTACATACATATTGCACATAGTTGGATACATCTGTTAAAATAAGGATAAATTTGTTGAAAGGGGTATTGTTTTAGTTGTTTAAGCATTGAACACTTCATTATTAACCTATCACAGTTCTACATTAGTTAGCATTTTAGGACATGCAAATTAGGTTGATAGAAAATTAATGACCCTGCTCCTGTATTTCTAGGACAATTCAGTTACACTTAGACTTATTTATAAGATTTCATTGAAATGCAGAAAGAAATAATAGATTTTTATTGTAACTTAAAAACAGGCTTTCAGAAGATCAGAAGATTACATTAATCATATTTTTTAGAAAAAGAAGTCTGGCAAGTTATGTAGGAATTTTATTTTACAGAAGACATATACCTCTTTCAAGCTAGCCTGTTTTTATCCTGGAGCAACAGCAATGCAGTTTCAATTAAATGTAATTTCTCAACATCACTAATTCATATTTTGACACTCTGATGTTTTTAATATCTTTTGAGTTTATGAGTATTCTATTTATAAGTTTTTCTCCTTTAACATAAATTGTACTACATCACATTTTTTACCTTTAATATAACCAGATAACCTAAAAGCTCCAGTGAATATTTATAGTAGACTGAAATTTTACTCTGTTGATTAATAATATTCCATAAAACTGTATACACTAAAAGTTCAAGTGTGGTTGAAATAAAAGCTGAAGCAGCTTATGCAAATCCCTGGAGCACAAATGATTACTGACACATGGAAATCGAATGAGGAGTCTCATAAGAATAATTTCAAAATATATACAGGAGAATAATATACAATTACTCATATAAAAACAAAGCATAGCATTTTACTTGGTATAACTACCAAAAAATATCCATATGGATTAGCAAAATTATCTAATCTTGGTGTTCACAAATATTATAAATATGAAGATAAACAGTTTTGTTGATGCCCAATAAAATCAAACTACATTTGAGTATAAGATCAACATATAGATTGTACTTGTAGCCTAAATTTTATTTATTCCAATTTTCAGGAAACAGATCATTTTTTAGCAGATGGTCAGAAATTTTTAAAAAAATCCCAGAAGGACTAAGATTTTAGAAGGAATTTTCATTTTAGGAAATTGAGCAAATAGTATGCTGCCAAGGGTCCTGGATGTGGAAGAAATGGAGTATCACAGTATGTTATCCTTGAAAAAAAAACTATGGAAGATTTGGTATTTTCTGCCTGATTTGGGGTAATGTTTGACCAGTGCAGACGTTGGTTCTCAATTGAGATTTTAATACAGGAGGAAATGTGTTTAGGAGACATGGAAGGTTCACTTCCTCCCAGAAGAATAGGGCTGACAGATAAACTTGGCCACAAGAACATTTTCTTAGCCACAAATCCCTAAACAGACACCTACAACAGTAAGAGTAAATGCTATGATGAAAAATATTTATACATGGAAATACTGAAAGAAAAACTCAAATTACTATAGGTTATAGATATGTTGGATTTTTTTTCTACCCACTTCAATTTATACAGTATCTTTTGATGAAGATAAAGAAGTGAAGGGAAACCAGTTTAGCCAAACTCAGAAACTTCTCTGATATGGAGGCATCATTTAATTTTGGTGGTACCATCAGTCACTACCGTCAACTGGGACAGAGACTTATTTGTATACTGTCAGTGGATAATTGTAGGCTAGTAGTTGCTATTGTCTTCTTACTACATAGAAATAATTTAAAACATTTTTTCCTAGTGTGATTTCATAGACTTTTCCTAGATAGGTAGAAAACACACACACACACACACACACACCACCATCACCATCTATTTAACCCAGAGAGGGAAAATAAGGGCTACATAATTAGCTCTCAATTCAAAGAGTTGCAGCATACAAGTTGTAAATCCTGAGAAAAATCACATGGACAATTCTGGGTATCACCTGGTAAGAAATTGTGATATATTTATGTACACATTTAAAAATACTATCTTTATTAAATTGGTATATAGAAAAAGGGAAAAGTGGAATTTGCATCTCCTGTTCATAGCAATGGAAAGAATAGTTCTACTTTTAAATTAAAATAATAAACTTTAAATTGAATTTAATATAAATTTGTAAAATTTAAATGAAAATAATAGCAATTAAGAAAATAAGATCTCTCCTACAGTGCATCCTGAGCACAGTGTTTGCTCCCATCACCCCTCCCAGCTCTTTCCCACAACTCTCCTCACCCCCAGATCCCTTCTTCCTCCCTCAGTTTGCCATCTGAAAGGGATAATCCTTCAAAGGACAACAAACAAACATGACAAAACATGGTGCAGTAAGACAGGGCAAACACACTTTTAAACATAAGCAACAAAACTAGAATTTACTTAGATTTTGTCATTCTTCTCTTAAAATTTTTACAGAAGAAAATCAAACATAGTCCAATAACTTAAAATTAAGAATTTTATTTATGGACATTAATGCATATATTAAATAGTGAAATGTAGTCGCCAGCAGCTCCTGAGAACTCGGTTCCTGAAAGGAAAGCTGTGTCTCTATGGGGTGGACAGCAAGAAAAGAATGAGACCGAGACAAGTTTCTGATCAAGACCCAACCTTTATTTTTTGAGTCTGAACTTTAAAAGGGGGGAACCCATCCCCCACTATGCCAGGATCTCATGGCTTGTCAGGATCTTGTCTCTTTGTCAGGATCTCTTCAGGACAAGCTCAGCTGCTCAGCAGGTAGTGCCTGCCTACTTGCAGGAAGCTGCAGATGTGGCAGACAATAGACTTTACATAGGTCATAAGACTCCACCCTAAGTGGGCTAGCCAACTGTGGCAAAAACAAGGTCTGATTCATCCTGCTCAAGGCTCGGGGAGGGCACAGTGATATACAAAAGAACAAATTTATATTTTAATATTAAACGTTCTCTCTTAACTTTTTAAAATTTTTATTATTTTTTTATATATTTTTAAGCTTGTTTCTTCTCAATCCCCAGCTCCCCTCCCAGGTTCTACTAGCTCCATATCCCCAAATTTATGTTCTTTCTTCCTCTCTTTCAAAAAAAGGAAAAAAAAAAACTAAAACAAGAAACAAAAGTAAAATAAATTCCTTTTATTAAATAATAAATATAAAATTGTTTTATAAAATGTTTTATCAAATATTTTATAGATAGCTGAACTATGCTCTGTCCCCTGACCTCCATTGTCAAGCCCACATATCTGCATGAATTTCCAGAAGCCTGTTGGCAGCAGGGGCACCCAGTTATGATTATTTGTCTGAAATAGAATTCAAACAAACAAACAAATAAACAAATAAGCAAACAAAAACCAAACAAATCTTACTGAACTGGAAGAAGAGCACATTGTGAGCTGCCATGTGGGTCCTCGGAACATAACTCTGGCCCTAAGCAAAAGTAGTAAGTGTTCTTTCCTGCCGCTCCCTTCAGCCACAAGTTTTTGTGGTAATGTTTTGAGTACACATGGGTGTCTGTAGGAGCAGGCCTTGTACATGTGATCGCAGTTGTCTACAAGCCAGAAGAAAATTTGGAGCTGTGAAAAAAAAACAGTGGTAGTCAATGACTGAACATGAGTGTTGAAATCTGAATTCTCAAAACTTCTATTAGAGCAGTACATTGAGCACTGGGTCCTCAACGGAGGAGTTAGAGAAAGGACTGAAGGAGCTGAAGGGGTTTGCAACCCCATAGGAAGAGCAACAATATCAACCAACCAGACCCCACAGTGCTCCCAGGGACTAAGCCACCAACCAAGGAGTACACATGGTGGGATCCATGGCTCCAGAAGATATGTAGCAGAGGATGGCCTTGTTGGGCATCAATGGGAGGAGAGGCCCTTGGTCCTTTGAAGGCTCAATGCCCCAGTGTAGGGGAATGCCAGGGTGGAGAGGTGGGAGTGGGAAGGTGGGTGGGGAACACCCACATAGAAGCAGGGGGAGGGATGATGGGATAGGGTATTTTTGGGGGAAGGTCAGATGGGGAAAGGGGATAACACTTGAAATGTAAACAAAGAAAATATCAAAAAAAAAAAAAAAAAGCAGTACCTAGTCTTTACCACTGAGTCATCTTCCCAGTATAAAATTGTTTTTCATTTCCTAAAGTTAAAATGCAGGTCTTTTCACTTTTCTTACTCTGACTGTTATTTTTTAATGTAGGGTTAAATTGAGTGTTCTATTTGCATAAATGAGTTTGCAGAAGGGAATAGAACAAGGCCCTGTCTGGGTGCTGAGATGGAGGTAATTTTGCAGGTAGAATTGAATTCAATGCTTATTTTCTCTACTCACATCCCGTCGTGTGAATTCAGTTATCTGGATACAGCCAACTTGTATAACAGTTCCAAAATGCATTTTTCTGTCTACAATGGAAAGGAAATAAGATTGCTGAGTAGTTAGCACCTGTCACCATTGGAAATTTACCATCCAAAAGTTGCCATAATCTGAACACCTGCAAAGCCCCTTATTGTATAATTAATAATAGCATACGGCAAGTATATAATTGAATACATTATTTGTCAATATTATAAATTACAAAATATCCTGTGAAGTACCATTCAGAACACAGACTGGAATCCACACCACTTTCTGCTTGTGCAAAATTATGCAACTTAAAACATAGCAAAACAAAATTAACTCAGTGAGCATTATTTTCAAAATTATTTTTGTTTCTTAATGTGGCTTTCTAATATTCTGTGTTCTGATTTGCTTTCATGAATTAGACAATAATGCTCTGAACTATAATAGCTTAATTTCCAGTTTGTTAGGTAAAAAATGAACATTTGTGTAATGACAACAATCCATGAGCATATTTCTATTTTTAATTAACCAGAATTTCTGCTTTTGCTCAAAAACTGTGACCAATTATGCTGATTATGGAGAAGGTCCTCCGGTCTTCATTCAGAAAGCAAAATAAAATCTGAAGTATTCATCCTACTTTAGGGTTGCAACCTCAGGCTGTTTAAGCAAACATGAAAGAAACAGAAGAGCAAACAATAGAGAATCATCTGGTTTTTCTCACTACTCAATATTAGCTTTGATACAGATGGGAGGTTGGAGATGAAGAATATAGTCTCCAAAACATGAATCATTCTACTTTATTGTTTGATTCTGTTCTGGAGATGTTCTGAGACCCACAACGGATTGATTCTGTCAGTCTTTTATCAGCTTCAATAACTGCAATAAGGGGAAGTTTTTCTTATTGTAACTGAAGAGATACAATAGTGATCTTGTGTCTCCATGCAAGCTAATAATCATATTATCTACATCTCCCTCACAATGTCTAACAACTTTTGCTGTTGTGACCTCTGATTTGCTGAGAAACAGTGCTTCCTCTAACGCTAAAGGAAAGATATTTTTTATATGCTAACATATGACATGTTATTTTTCTCATACTATACATGGATAAATTAGAAGAGGGAAGCATCTAACAGAGTAGAAATGCAGGTAGGTGCAAGCACTCCTCAGCCTTATAGAATATGTGATCAGTAAATATCTGATGATGTCTTCAGTGCTCTGGCAACAACATGAATCTACTCTAAGCCTCTACTCTCAAAGCATATATTTTACTGAAGGGAGTTAATCTGAAAGCAAACAGTGCTCAGAGTCATCAGCTATCTATCTATCTATCTATCTATCTATCTATCTATCTATCTATCTATCTATTTATCTATATAAACAAAACAAAAACTAGAAGACATTGTGTCCGTGCAAAGCAGTGAAGTCTATAAGAATAGTTACTCATATCCCACCACTGAGGGAAAAATGAACCATTCACCATAATTTAGAAGCTCATGAAACTTTTGCTTGTTGTCTGGAATACAGAGAATGGTAGAAATTTCCAAAGATAAGCTAAGATAGTGAACTACTCCAGGCATGTAGAAAACAAGAAGATGTACAGTTATCTTGCCAAGTCTGGGATGGCCTTGGTTGGAAGAGACTGACATGATTCTTGCCCTGGGACAGGGCCAGTGTGTGTAGGCCTCCAAGAGTCTCCATGCTGCTATGGGCACAAGGCTTGTCTGCATAATAATGTACATATTTTACTTTCCTCCTTTTAGGAATGTGGTTCCAGCCTGGCAGTGGTGGTACATGCCTTTAATCTCAGCACTTGGGAGGCAGAGGCAGGTGGATTTCTGAGTTCAAGGCCAGCCTGGTCTACAGAATGAGTTCCAGGACAGCCAGGGATATATAGAGAAACCCTATTTCAGAAAACAAAACAAACAAACAAACAAAAAACAAAACAACAACAAAACAAACAAACAAAGGAATGTGGTTCCTGTTAACATTAATGACTCCATGATAATCAGAGACACCATGAGGCAAAGGTGTGGCCAATGTCTTAGCAAAACGATTAAAGCTGTGACCTAAGGGTGTGGAAAGGACTCTAAAAACATGGGTTCAAATATTTATAATTTCTCAACTAGGCAAAATACAAGGACACAATATGAGTTATGAGAGATGTCATGAACTGAGATGTCATAAACTGAGAGCCAGCTTGTCTGAAAGATACAAAGATAGTGCAGTCTCAGTTGTGGTAAATATGGTAATTTCAGGAAAGAGTCCCACACAACTAGTTTAGCATCTATGCTAACAAAGCCAGGGAGATCTCTGAGCTTTTTTCTAATGTTAAAGAAAACTTGTGCTAGCTTTCTCCTAAGAATTTAGGGGCTGGGGTCACAGGATGCTAATTCATAGGATAATAAAAAGGAAACCTGAAGTAAATGACTGGATTGATATGTAAAATAAAAGACTGGGTGAGTGGCTGGAGATGAGTTAAGGAGAAAATGTTTTTAGAATAGCAAGAGAGAACTGCTTAGATAACTACCTTAAAACAAATGTAGAGACAGAGATGTCTAAAGTTCTCCAGTAGATAGCAGGTCAGAGAAAGAAAGAGCAGAACAGAGAGGAAAGAAGCTGGAAAGCTGTCTCCTGCAGAGCATAGGCTGCCAGTTGGGACCCATGATTTGACATCAAGTTGTTTGTTTTCAAAGCTCCCAGACAACCCTCTCCAAGATGCAGCTGGTCCTTGGCACTATCTGAAGAGTTAAGACAGTAGAATTGAGCCATTTAAATTAGAGAAATGCAAACTGATCTACTTTGATACTCCATATCACTGTTCAGAATGGCTATTGCCGAGAAAAAAAAAATGACAATAAATGGTAGCTCTCAAGGTTTTTGAGAAAATTGAACCCTTGTTTGATGATGGTGGAAATGTAATCTGCTACAGCCTTGATAAACATCAATGGGAGATTTCTCAACAAATTTAAAAAAATAGAACAACTCTATAACTTACCAATAATACTCATAGGTATATTGTCAAAGGACCCTATCTCTTAACAGAAAGATACTTGTTCATACATGTTCATTGCTGTTCCCTATATAAGAAGATGGACTCCTCCTAGGTAGCCATTCAAAACTGAATAGATAATGTAACTGTGGTGCAAAAAGTTCATTATTTTGAGTCTAGGTGAGTCCTAGTCTTATTGTAGTATCAAAAGAACGGCAATAAGTTTTACTGTGCATCGCTCTTGCTATGGCTTTATTTGGTTCTTTGTTTGTTTGTTTTGATTGTTTTTTTATTGGTTTGTAATGATGACATCTGTTCACTGTGTCTTGTCAGTCATGGACTGCTGCCACCATGATCTACCCAAGGGCATGGGTCAAGTGACTGCATAATGAATCCTGTGAAATCATGCAGTAAATTTAATCCTTCCTCATTTAAATTGCGTTTCTCAAATGTTTATTCACAATGTTGCAAAGCATAATTAAAATAAGCATAAAGTTTGAGTATTAAAGTGCAAATTTTCTAATATATTTCTAAAAAATTATCTTGACTGTAATAAATGATTAATGAATTCTTAAAGTGAACCTGATTAAAATAATCATTGATAACTTCAATAAAACTGTAAGAGTTCTAGGTAAGATTCTCAAATAATGGTGTCAGCATTTGGAAGCTGATTATGGGATGGATCCCTGGATATGGCAGTCTCTAGATGGTCCATCCTTTCGTCACAGCTCCAAACTTTGTCTCTGTAACTCCTTCCATGGGTGTTTTGTTCCCAATTCTAAAAGGGGCACAGTGTCCTCACTCTGGTCTTCAGTCTTCTTGAGTTTCATGCGTTTAGCAAATTGTATCTTATATCTTGGGTATCCTAAGCTTTGGGCTAATATCCACTTATCAGTGAGTACATATTGTGTGAGTTCTTTTGTGATCAGGTTACCTTACTCAGGATGATGCCCTCCAGGTCCATCCATTTGCCTAGGAATTTCATAAATTCATTGTTTTTAATAGCTGAGTAGTACTCCATTGTGTAAATGTACCACATTTTCTGTATCCATCCTCTGTTGAGGGGCATCTGGGTTCTTTCCAGCTTCTGGCTATTATAAATAAGGCTGCTATGAACATAGTGGAGCATGTGTCCTTCTTACCGGTTGGGACATCTTCTGGATATATGCCCAGAAGAGGTATTGCTGGATCCTCCGGTAGTACTATGTCCAATTTTCTGAGTAACTGCCAGACTGATTTCCAGAGTGGTTTTACAAGCTTGCAATCCCACCAACAATGGAGGAGTGTTCCTCTTTCTCCACATACTTGCCAGCATCTGCTGTCACCTGGATTTTTGATCTTAACCATTCTTACAGGAGTGCAGTGGAATTTCAGGGTTGTTTAGATTTGCATTTCCCTGATATGCCCAGGAGAGGTATTGCTGGATTCTCTAGTAGTACTATGTCCAATTTTCTAAGGAACCGGAGAAGTGGATGCTCACAGTCAGGTAATGGATGGATCACGGGGCTCCCAATGGAGGAGCTAGAGAAAGTACCCAAGGAGCTAAAGGGATCTGCAACCCTATAGGTGGAAAAACATTATAAACTAACCAGTACCCCGGAGCTCTTGACTTTAGCTGCATATGTATCAAAAGATGGCCTAGTCGGCCATCACTGGAAAGAGAGGCCCATTGGACATGCAAACTTTATATGCCCCAGTACAGGGGAACGCCAGGGCCAACAAAATGGGAATGGGTGCGTAGGGAAGTGGGGGGGGGAGGGTATGGGGGACTTTTGGGATAGCATTGGAAATGTAATTGAGGAAAATACGTAATAATAATAAATAAGAATAGAAAAAAATATTCTCAAATAATGGGGTATCAAGCCATAATTCTTTCATGTATAGTCACAGAAGTAGCAATGTCTTGGGTGTAATTGTTAGAGGAACATAAGAAAAACTGAAATACATGAATTGTAAAACCTTCCTAAAGATAATTTCTTGACTAGGAAATCGTTATTGGAGTATTGTAAGCCCAGTTCTACATTACTACTTGTGAGTTAAAAAACTTTAATGAAGTACATGTCCACAGACATTTGAAACAATTATGGTACTGTCCTCTGAATAAGGATTTGTTCTGTGGCATTTAGACTACTGGACTGTAGTATCAGACAACTGTGCACTCAATATAGCATTGCACAGGGAATTACCAAAGTTAATATCAATAGGCAAGAAGTCTGCTTTTCGTGTTTAATATTACAGCTCTCCCTTTTATAGGCCTTTAGAAGCAGGACTGGGCTGAGCAAGGGAACTTCAGGTTAGTGGAACTAATTCAGAAATAGAGTCCCACTAAAACTTGCCAATTTAAGAGTATTGGGAAGTTATGTTATTAATTTATTTGCTAAATTCGGTTTTGATAGTATCATCATTATCATAAGTCAGTAGTCTTTAGGACACAATTAAAATTCTCTTAATGCTAACATAGAACAAATTTCTTTTGCACCACACATAAAGATTTGCCATAAAACACTGTTACTGAATATTAGAAATAAAAGAGAACAAAGCAGATGTTCTGCTTGAAATAAAGGCTGACAGCTTTCTCTGCTTACTGTGGAGCAAGCCAAATGGGCCACTGTTTTAGACTCTTGCCTGAGTCCTGATTCTTTCAATTGCATGCATGTTTCCTCCTTCTGGAAGAGAATATTAATGGAATTACAAAATAGAAAATCCCTCTTGTATATGATTAATCACTCCATATAGTCTTTTCATGATCATTCATTTTATTAATTGTATTGTTCATATTATTTTCCACAATCAGCTAACATATCAGTTATACTTGAGATTTTCTTCCACAAAATTAAGAACACATAGATTTTCCAGAGTTTTGATCTATTATAAGTAAATCTATTAAAACATGTTTTATGTCTTGTATTGTTGCCTAGGACTGAAATTTCCATATGGTACATATACATTAATAAAGAACTGTCATTGCTTTGAACAACGACTTCATTCTCAGTGACAGAATGTGAAATTCTAGTTTTTACAGATCTTCTTGAACACTTTTTTTTAAAAAAATTTTAATATTTTTTATTACATATTTTCCTCAATTACATTTCCAATGCTATCCCAAAAGTCCCCCATAGCGCCCCCCACTTCCCTACCCACCCATTCCCATTCTTTTGGCCCTGGCATTCCCCTATATTGGGGCATATAAAGTTTGCAAGTCCAATGGGCCTCTCTTTCCAGTGATGGTCGACTAGGCCATCTTTCGATACATATGCAGCTAGAGAAAAGAGCTCCGGGGGTACTGGTTAGTTCATCATGTTGTTCCAACTATAGGGTTGCAGATCCCTTTAGCTCCTTGGGTACTTTCTCTAGCTTCTCCATTGGGAGCCCTGTGATACATCCAATAGCTGATTGTGAGCATCCACTCCTGTGTTTGCTAGGCCCCTGCATAGTCTCACAAGAGACAGCTATATTTGGGTCCTTTCAGCAAAATCTTGCTAGTGTATGCAATGGTGTCCACGTTTAGAAGCTGATTATGGGATGGATCCCTGGATATGGCAGTCTCTAGATGGTCCATCCTTTCATCACAGCTCCAAACTTTGTCTCTGTAACTCCTTCCATGGGTGTTTTGTTCCCAATTCTAAGAAGGGGCACAGTGTCCACATTTTGGTCTTCATTCTTCTTCAGTTTCATGCATTTAGCAAATTGTATCTTATATCTTGGGTATCCTAAGTTTTGGGCTAATATCCACTTATCAGTGAATACATGTTGTGTGAGTTCCTTTGTGATTGTGTTACCTCACTCAAGATGATGCCCTCCAGGTCCATCCATTTGGCTAGGAATTTAATAAATTCATTCTTTTTAATAGCTGAGTAGTACTCCATTGTGTAAATGTACCATAATTTCTGTATCTATTCCTCTGTTGAGGGACATCTGGGTTCTTTCCAGCTTCTGGCTATTATAAATAGGGCTGCTATGAACATAGTGGAGCATGTGTCCTTCTTACCGGTTGGGACATCTTCTGGATATATGCCCAGGAGAGGTATTGCTGGATCCTCCGGTAGTACTATGTCCAATTTTCTGAGGAACCGCCAGACTGATTTCCAGAGTGGTTGTACAACCTTGCAATCCCACCAACAATGGAGGAGTGTTCCTCTTTCTCCACATCCTCGCCAGCATCTGCTGTCACCTGAATTTTTGATCTTAGCCATTCTGACTGGTGTGAGGTGGAATCTCAGGGTTGTTTTGATTTGCATTTCCCTGATGATTAAGGATGTTGAACATTTTTTCAGGTGCTTCTCTGCCATTCGGTATTCTTCAGGTGAGAATTCTTTGTTCAGTTTGAGCCCCATTTTTTAATGGGGTTATTTGACTTTCTGGAGTCCACCTTCTTGAGTTCCTTATATATATTGGATATTAGACCCTTATCTGATTTAGGATAGGTAAAGATCCTTTCCCAATCTGTTGGTGGTCTTTTTGTCTTATTGATGGTGTCTTTTGCCTTGCAGAAGCTTCACAGTTTCATGAGGTCCCACTTGTCAATTCTCGATCTTACAGCACAAGCCCTTGCTGTTCTATTCAAGAATTTTTCCCCTGTGCCCATATCTTCAAGGCTTTTCCCCACTTTCTCCTCTATAAGTTTCAGTGTCTCTGGTTTTATGTGAAGTTCCTTGATCCACTTAGACTTGACCTTAGTGCAAGGAGATAGGAATGGATCGATTCGCATTCTTCTACATGATAATAACCAGTTGTGCCAGCACCATTTGTTGAAAATGCTGTCTTTCTTCCACTGGATGGTTTTAGCTCCCTTGTCGAAGATCAAGTGACCATAGGTGTGTGGGTTCATTTCTGGGTCTTCAATTCTATTCCATTGGTCTATTTGTCTGTCACTATACCAGTACCATACAGTTTTATCACAATTGCTCTGTAGTAAAGCTTTAGGTCTGGCATGGTGATTCCACCAGAGGTTCTTTTCTTCGTGAATACTTAATACTGTCAGAATTGTTCACTTTTGAATATTCCTATCTCATTTGTTTTAAATTTCCATTTTTCTTTTGACTAATGATATAGATCACATTTTCATATCCACATAGTCATATTCCACTCAAATAATTTTAATAAAGTTCAATAAATGCCCTAAACATTTAATGACATTTTAACTACTTCTGTTTTTAATATGCTTTCTTAAAAATATAACACAAATAATTTTTCAGATATATGACTTAGCACTTCTTTCAAAACATTCTTTTTTAAATGTACATATCAAGAATTAAAATATACATGTGAGCATTTATAATTGTTTTTTTTATGTTGCATAGTTCTGTGGGATTTACATGACTACAGCAGTACTGCAAGACTTTACTTCACCACTTTTAAATATTTATACCTTATTTTTCACATATGAATTTGTCAAATACTTTTGTAATGCTTCTGTATAAAATGAACAAAAAATATTTTTATTTTCATAGATAATTTATGTGGGTCCCATTAACTATTGAATTCTATAAAAATGTATACCAGTTTAATAATATTTGTTTATATCCCAAAATGCTGCTAACCATCTTTCTCCTGGACCTCCCTCCCAGAGTCCCTCCTCCTATCTCCCATTCCCTTCTTCTCTGTAAGGGTGGGCTCTCCACTGGGTATCCCTCCACCCTACCACATCAAGTCTCTGCCAGATTAGGTGCATTCTCTCCCACTGAGGCCAGACAAGGTAGCCATGGAAACTGAGCTGCATGTATGCTATCTGACTGGGACCCTGTTCTAGCCTGTATATGTTCTTTGATTGATGGGTCAGTCTGAGATTGCCCAGGGATCCAGGTTCATTGACTCTGTTGATCTTTCCTGGGGGAAGGGTTTCCCATCCCACTCAGGTCTTCAGTCCTTCTCCCACTCTTCAATAAGAGTCCCTGACATCCCCCCTGTTTCAGTCAGCTGCTGCATAGAGTCTCTCAGAGGACAGTTAAGACAGTTAAGATAGGCTCCTGTATACAAGCATAACAGAGTATAATAGTTTTGATTGCTGTTTTTCATCTTGTAATTGGACAGTATGCTCTCTATATTGCATATGCTTATCTTTCATTATGATCTAGTTTACTTTAAAATAAATTTTAGAATAAACCTATCAAATGTGATCATACAGACTTAGTGCAATCACCATAAACGTTCAGTTCTATTATTCACAGAAATAGAAAAAAAAATCTTTAAATACATACAGAAGCATGTACATGCCAGGTAGTACACGCCAGGACTTGAGAAGTGGAGGTATGTGGGTTTCTAGGAGCCAGGAGCTGGCTGGTGTATTTAGTAGGACCCTATCTCAGAAATGAACAAAACATTTATAAAATGTATATAGAAGCATGATCGATTATAGATAACTGAAGCAAGAGTGAGCAAGGAGAATATTGCTGGAGGTGCCACCATACATGACTTCAAGATAAACTAGCAAACCTTCTAACATAAACAGTATAGTACAGGCACAAAATGCAATTGTAGGTAAATAAAACAGAGCATAGAACATGTATAGTTCCATGATTTATTCACTTTTTATAATGTAAGTCAAAAACACAAATTCAAAAAACAAACAAACAGATGGGATTAACAGAAAATGATGGGTGAAATTTTGAAAACACTTTAAATTGTGATATTGGTAAACAGAAAAGATGGAAGCTCCTTACAATAAATGAAAGATATTGTGAGTATAGTGATATATATATATATATATATATATATATGTATATATATATATATATATATATATATATATATATATCCCGTCCCGCGGGATTCAGTTATTCGTGGGTGCGAGGGGGACCGCGAACCTGGAAGGAAATGGGAAGAAAAGAAAGAGAGGTGGAGACCAAGTATATTGTACCTATCAAGGTCTCGTTTATTATGTTGAGGTGCCTTCTTTTTAAAGCATACATCGCGGGGAATATGGGAGGGGTCGAGGGAGAATTATACAAAGAACAAAGGAGTGGACATCTGCTGACATGGGGGCCGAAGTCAGGCGCCAAACGGCGGGCACTCTGCATCTTATCTCTGGAACATAGATCCTCCTTGACAGCCTTGGGTGTCAGGCTGGGCTCAGGCATAGCTCATGTCCTTGGATGTTATGGGAACTCAGGAAGAGATAGGGAAGAGGGGACTATTATTCAACTTTACAGCCTTAGGTGTTAGGAAGGGAATAAGGAGGAAGGAGGTGGCAACCAGCTCTTAGCACAAGGCCATTTGATTTGTTAAAGAGATTTGTGAAGGGATCACTTTCTCACGGGATGGTCTCTTACATATATATATATATATATATATATATATATATATATACACACACACACACACATACACACACACACACACACACATATATATATATATATATATATATATATATATATATATATATATATATATTTTATTTTTTTCTCCCCAGAACTCAGGAGGGCAATACAGGAAGATTATCATAGGCTCCATGATAGTGTGAAATCATAGTATGTGCTAAATCAGTCTAACCTACAGATTATAAATCTCAAAAATTCCAAAGAAATCAAATATAAATGAATGAGGGAATGAAGGAATGAATGAAATAAGGATCTTAAGGTGAAGCACTGCTCCTTATTACAGAAAACAGGCAAAGTAAAAATAACATCATAATAGCTATAAGCATTAGGAACCATAGAGATTTGCATGAAGAAATTTATGTTATAATGCCTTCTTTGTATGTATGTAATTTTACACTTCACTAAAGACTCAGTCTAACAAGAACTAACAAGATGGTTGGACTTGTTTTCCTTTACAGAAATAGTAAAGTTGGCTAAATATTTGATGTTGCAGATCATAGAGGATTGGCCTCCTTTTCTCAGGCTGTGTTTGTAGGCACTACAGAGTGTGATGCCATGCAGACAGCCACTAGGTTCTTTGGCAACATGGGCAAATGCTGGCAGAGTCACCTGGTGTTCACGCTTTAGCTGGGTCTTCTTGTTGCCTTCTCAGAATTTATTCTTTTTTTTTACTCTTGTTAAATACTTCACGTGTCCATACTCAGTTTCAGGAATCCTTGTGGAAATCCAACCCATGGTTTAAGATGCTGTGACTTAATGGGTCAGTTATCTTAGAACTGACTTCATTTCACTATGCTTCTGACTAGATTATTAATCTTAATTAACCTGTGAAAGACATTTATTCTAAATAAGGTCACAATTGAAGTGTCTCAGTGAACATTAATTTGGAACATGCACAATTTTATGCACAATTTTAGCCAAGAAGAAATTCAGGTTCTTTTTTGCAGTGATTGGTTTAAATCTACCTGATAAAATTTATATTTAAAAAGTTTTTTTTTAATTAGTAAAATAATTATCATGCATGTACCTTTGTAGGGAAATCTTAAACACTGGGAGTCATAGTTCTTTAGACATCAATAGGAAGTTTATAAGCAATACCTCCAGCGTGTTAATAAACTATTAATATGGTTTCCATTGTAGGTAATCTAATTTTAGTTTATTGATTGTAAAAAACTAAAAACTCAAATTATTGAGTTTTACATTAAGAACAAACACATACAGGTTTGTACATGCATAATAATAAGTAATAAAAGGAAGACACTTTAGGCAAATTACAATTCAATCCCATTTGGTTGGGATTTGTCTATATTATTGCCATAACATCTCAAATTAATTTTAAGAGAAAGAAAAATTCTTCTAATCATAGGTAATCCTAAAAATCCACATGTGGTATACATGAATAGTTAAATGGAGAATATAATATATTTTATTCTAGATCATTTTATCACCTCTTTACAGAACATTAAACAAATACATCATAGAGCTTTATTTCTAACTTGTAGAATTATTGTTACTTATGCAAGACATAATCGGGACTATTAAATAAACATAAATTATGTTCATTGTATAGAGAACATTCTAATAATTTTAATAGCCATAAATATTTTAGCAAATCATGTGGGGCTTTTAAATTATTATAGCCTATATCCAAACTGAATCCAATAATATACAAGAAACCAAAATAAAGAAAGATAAATTGTACACTCAGAAATAGTTTTTCATTGGAGCACCAGCTAGTACGGCTTGTCTTTTTATACAATTACCAGGATACTGTGAGTGGTGGAATGCTGTATAACAGGATCTATATTTTAGCAATAACTAGTGAGTATCTAGTGAATCTTTTGAATATGCCATGGTCCATCTATGTCTATCCAATTGAACAGTCCTTTCATACATAAGTCCTGTAATGCAGATCAGTACTTTCTCCTTTTGTATGCTTGTCCTTTCATATCAAGAGGGAGAAGGTGAGGTCTGAGAAGCCTTTCTTGTATATGTTTGTACACATGGTATATGATAAGATGGGTTGATATATTCTAACATTCTTATAGTTAAGATTTGCCCTAAAAGAAGGACCAAATAAATTTTGACAATTTAAGAAGTTAATATTATATAGTTATTTTAAAGAGAAAATATAAAATTAGAATGAGAAAACTGAGGGAGTAATAATGTAGTCTTTGATTTATGTAGTTTAAATATAAATACATTTAAATTACTTCATTTCTCCTTCCTAATTTCTTTATGTATTTCTCAAGATATGAAAAATTGCAGTATATTAAGTACCTTTTAATTACTTTCTGATACTTCAACGAAGCATGAAGCTTAAAAATAATTGCTTACTATCAGTTTTTAGACTAAGATCATTAAGTACTGTATCACAGCGTCTCAGTATTATTCTTTTATGTCCCTGGTATATTACATCGCACTTATTTTTTTCAAAAACAAACGCCTAGTAACTTCCTTTTTTTTTCCATCCTTTCTGGAACTAATTAAAAGCGAGCGAGTTAGAATATTAGTGGAACAGGCCCAATATGTACCACAATTTAAAAATATCTGTTTCTGCTTAAACCCAGGATTTAAATATCATGTATGAGTCTATCACACAAAATAGATCATCTATTTAGGTCTTAGATGTCTCTCCTGTTAATGAATTTGAGGCATACACAGTGACCTTAACACCACAGTTTTGCCGGTATTTTGCTTCTGCCTTTTTCAAATTTTGGAAGGAAATCTATTATACTTTCTTCAGTAAAGAAGGCTTTAGAGATAAAACTTATTCTTAGATAAAATCACTTTAGGCTGTTATTTGTAGGAGAGAATCAAAATGTCATACAGACACATTTGAAAAAACAGCTAAGCATTATGGATTTTTAAATCTTCTTAGGGCTTTTCATATTCATAAAATTAGTTTTGAATATAACAAAACATTTTATTGATGGATACTTAGAGAAATATCTAGTAAATACCTGACATCAAAAACAAATGAAAGATTCTGAAAGAAAGAGTTCTGAACCCTGCATTTTGCAAAGTCCCTAGCAAAGTCATCAGGCGTAACAGAGCTCTTAAACTTCATAAAAACGTATGGAATGAGAAATTAACAGACTAACCAGAAAATGATGTTTTGTTACAGAAGATAATTGTTACATTATGAGTATAGTGAAAAATCAGAACATCATGATGACTTTTGTTTCAAATGATTTCAAATTTAAAACATTAAACAATTTCAGTTGCTGGGAGTAACTCTTTCAGTATTTTTTTTTCTGTCAGAAAATATTTATATATAATGTTCCACAGCATTTACACATATCAAGATTAGTATAAAATAAATAAATGTTTTCATATTCATTATTAGTTAAAACACATCAGACTGTTATGTAACGTATTGCACATGGAATGTTTGGAAGAAAAAGTCTGTGTCAGTCTTGTTAAAAACCAATGATGTAAAGCTGTAGATATAATCTTTTTCTGCCACATATTGCTTTCTGATAGACCTAGGAAAAATTCCTGTTAAATTATTGATTTATTTCATCAAGTTTTTGACTTTATGGCAAAATTTCTGTTCCTTGTGCTCTTTATTTTGTCAGAATTTTCTAGGGTCATTGGTGATGCTGAATGCTCTATTACCTCAAATTTTAAAATGTGTTTTCAGTTTTGTGTATCATTCTTCTGGCAGCTCAATTATTACTTCCTTTAAAGCTTAACAACTTAAACTATTTTTAGATTTCTGTTGCTGAGAAATCTAGGATAGTTTGGTCTGAATTGACAGTTCTAGTCCAGGTTCCATGAATGAGCCAGCTGTTTTTTGTCAGAGCAATTTGGAAGAATCCATCTTTAAGCATGCTATATGTTTAGAATTATTTGGTTGCAGTTATGAAACTGAAGTCCAGGTGTCTGTCTCTTTCATTTTTGCCTCTCAGATAGAGGTCCCTTCATCTCCTAATGGCTATGATTTTGATCTTTGGCCTTCATTTCATGCCTTTTAATAATGTGTTTTACATTTGAGATCTCTTTTCTGACTCTGACATAAATCTATCTCATTGACCTAGTCAGCTTCCTTCTTTACATGTCCAAGAAATGGACAACAATAATATAGACAGTTCATTGTTGTTAATGTTCATGTGATTAGTACTTTAATTATTTTTGCAAAACCTCTTATTAGGAGTATTTATATTAGATACATAGCTAAGGATATGTCTTTTGAAAGAAAAAAGGCATTTAAAACTATCTTTTATACTGACCTTAAAAAATCTGGATTGTAAGGTTTTTGTTTTGTTTTGATTTGTTTTATAAATTTCGTGCAATGCAGTATGAGCCTATCAACTACCCCTACCTAACCTCACAAATTCATCTGAAATCTACACTCATCAACTATGGGATCTATCTATCTATCTATCTATCTATCTATCTATCTATCTATCTATCTATCTATCTATCTATCTATCTATCTATTATGGAGTCATCCCTGAAACATGGTAGCCCTACAAAGTGTTAGAACATTAAAGAGAAAGGACTTTTCCTCTTGCAAAACTTCTAAAAGGCAGTATCTTCTCAACTATGATCAGAACCTTCTGCCTATCTTTTGCCAATCACGCTGAGAAAAAATCTAGTTTTGATAGCTTCTCATTGCTTTTCTGCTCTCTAGTAGATAACTTTTACTAGCGTTAGTAGACTATTTTATTCTTACTATATGCAACCTGTGCCTGTTTGGTTTACTTTGATCCTTTTACTCATTTTATTTTTGTGTACGTTCATTAGCGTTGAATGTAAAAACTCTGATTTACAATTGCCTTTATCAATAAAACATTTAATGTCATAATTATTCTCTAAAGTGTATTAATTTACTTTTTGCAAATGTAAGAATACAATGCTTTCATTTTGCTTACTATATTCCATATTTCTCCAGTGTTTTGCTTTTTTCTGATATGTATTTTTTAATTTTTAGAACATAAATAATTCTTAGACATATTCCTGATACTAAGTAATTTTTATTCTTATATTAAATCATATTACATATCTTGTTAGCTATTGTTCACTTTATGGCATCACATAGGTCTACTTTTATGAATATTCCATGTGTATACATTTGTTGGTTTGTGTATTAAATACCTGAAGTAAACTGTTAGTGGTACATTTTACTGTTTGCTTTAATATTTTTCATTAGCAACTAAGGTATGAATATTTCATTATCACACTACAGCTTTACATTTGCCTATTTAAATTCAAGTTTTGGCAGTTTTTCCTTCACGCAAATTGAAGACCAATTGTTTAGTTACTTGAATTTTCATCTTTATTGTCCTTTGGTTTTCATATTGAAAGGCACTCTTTTCCTGTATATTCTTATACATATAGGAGTTCTATTATATACCACTCAAGTGTTTTAAATGTATGCTATTTTAATGTATGTGTATCTACATACTGTAAGCATAGATTTAATTTCCTCCATGTAATCTCTGCAGATATAAAATTTTCTGTATATTTTTTTTCTGTTCCCAATACAAGTGGGTATAGAAACAAGAATTTACATCTTTTAATTTCCTATTATTTTTTCCTATGTGTGCTCTTAAGAAAATATCCTGGTTAATCTTATTTGCTAAGTGAGACACCAAAGCACATTTTTTTTACCTGTGTTTTATTTTATTTTTATTTTTATTTTTAAAAGATATATTTATTTAGTTTATGTGAGTATGCTGTCACTCTCTTCAGACACACCAAAAGAGGGCATCAGATCTTATTACTGATGGTTGTGAGCTACCATGTGGTTGCCGGGAATTGAACTCAGGACCTCTGGACGATCAGTCAGTGCTCTTAAGCTTTGAACAATTTCTTCTTCAGCCCCCTTTTATTTAATTTAATGCAAAACTTAAAATATGTATAATAGAAATGCATAAATATGTAAATACAATTGAAAGTAAGCATTTCTGTAGCCGCTTCTTTGAAATTCTGTCATATTTACAGCTCTTTTCATTATTGTGATGGTTTTTAGATTAAAGTTCTGGATTTAGATACCTGAAAAAATTTATCTCATGTTTCATTATATAATATTAGTGACTTCTTTTGATGTCTCTGCTTTTCTTTCATGGGTCTACTAAAGAGTTAATGGCTAAAAGCCTCAAGTAGTTTGAGAAATCCAGACAGACAAATTAACTTGACTAATAATCTTGTTGGCTATCAGAATCTGCTGTTTCTTTCTTTCTTTTTTTTTTTTTTTTTTTGTTCTTTGTTTGTTTTTGTTTGTGTTTTTGTTTTTTCCAAGACAGAGTTTCTCAGTGTAGCCCTGGCTGTCCTGGAACTCTGTAGACCAGGCTGGTCTCGAACTCAGAAATCCACCAGCCTCTGTCTCCCAAGTGCAGGGATTAAAGGGATGCACTTCCACTGCCTGGCAGCATGTTTCTTTCTTTCTTTATTATTATTATTATTTTTTTACAGTTTACAATGAATTTATTAAAATGGGTTTTTTTATTAAAATATTCTTTTAATTACGTATTTTCCTCAATTACATCTCCAATGCTATCCCAAAAGTCCTCCATACCCTCCCCCCAACTCCCCTACCCACCCATTCCCACTTTTTGGCCCTGGTGTTCCCCTGTACTGGAGCATATAAAGTTTGCATGTCCAATGGGCCTCTCTTTCCAGTGATGTCTGACTAGGCCATCTTTTGATACATATGCAGCTAGAGACAAGAGCTCCGGGGTACTGGTTTGTTCATAATGTTGTTGCACCCACAGGGTTGCAGATCTCTTTAGCTCCTTGGATACTTTCTCTAGCTCCTCCATTGGGGACCCTGTGATCCATCCAATAGCTGACTGTGAGCATCCACTTATGTGTTTGCCAGGCCCCGGCCTAGTCTCACAAGAGACAGCTATATCAGGGCATGTTTCTTTTAAGAGTAACCTAACTACTTCTGCTGTTATCTACCATGTGGAGACTATAGGGAAACTGAAGATGAAATCTTCCCATCCTTAACTCTTCATTTCTTCCACAAAAGAAATTCTAAGATGTATATGTCACATGTGCTTAGTCTTCAGGTTCACACAAAGACTAGCGTATGCTTCAGTTTTTCTAATTAAAAGAATAATTCTGCTCTTGTCCAGCATCGTCTCAGATTCCTTTCATCTCCAAATCACCACCACCAAGCCCAGTTGAGCACACACAGCCTTTCATGGCTTGGATCTTTTTGTATGTCCTTCTCCCTTGTTAGAAACCCACAATGAAGAAAAATTCCACAAGAGTTTGCAAATGTCAACATAACAACCCCAGTGTCTCTCTGGGTTCCCATTTCACTTAGTTAGCAAAGGTTAAGTCAGGCCACCCCTGCATGCAGCTTCCCAGCTACTGGCAAGCTTCCTACCAAGAGCCTCTCTGTGAATGTATAACAGGCTCTTGGGGAGCAGGTCAGTGAGAAAGCTGCTTATCTGACCTGGGTGAAAGCCTAACACTGCAGGCTACACAAACTATAAAAGAGTTACTCTAGTTGTAAGATCAACCATCCTCCCAAGGGACTACACTCCTCAAACAGGGCTGCCCTTAGGAGTGTCTGTGTATCTTAGCCCAATGAAAGGAGATATGTTGAATAATAATCTCTTTAATGAGATAGCATATTTTACTTTTCTTACTTTCCATCATCTCAGGAACTCCCTATGAGCTTTTATGAGGGATATCGGCATTGACTCAGATATAACTTTTTCTTTTCCTCTATTTTGCTTTTCTTTCTTACAGATGCTGGCCAAGAATCTAATTACAGCTTTTCTGGTAAGGTACATTAGGTTTCCTTATTTTTCTCTACCATACAACCCCTGACACTATGGAGCTGACCTCTTTGTTGGATTAATTCATATGACATGGCTTTCTCCTCTTCTGTTCAGCATTTCCCTCTTTTGGGAACCTGATATTAACATCTTAGCTGAACTAGGGATTTTTTTCCTTTTCCTTTTTCTTTTTTTTTTTTTTTATTTAAACAAAAATATTTTTTTTCTTTAGGTTTATATTTAAGAAACTTACAAAACTTTTGTTTCTTGTGCCCATGTATTCTACTTTCTCTTCCATTAGTTTCAGTGACTGGTTTTATGTGGAGGTCCTTTATACAAGGAGATAAGAATAGATCAATATGCATTCTTCTACATGCTGACCACCAGTTAAATCAGCACTATTTGTTGAAAATGCTGTATTTTACCCACTGAATGGCTTTAGCTACTTTGTCAAAGATCTAGTGACCATAGGTATGTGGATCCATTTCTGGGTCTTCAATCTTATTCCATTGATCTTCCTGGCTGTTCTGTACCAATACCATGCAGTTTTTATCACCATTGCTCTGTAGTACAGCTTGAGGTCAGGGATGGTGATTATCTCAGAAGTTCCTCTATTGTTAAGAATAGTTTTCAGTATCCTGGGTTTTTTGTTAAACCAAATGAATTTGCAAATTGTTCTTTCTAATTCTATGGAGAATTGAGTTGGAATTTTGATGGAGATTACATTGAATCTGTAGATTGCTTTTGGTAAGATAGCCATTTTAACTATATTAATCCTGCTAATTCATGAGCATGGGAGATATTTCCATCTTCTGATCTCTCCTTTGATTTCTTTTTTTTTTTATTACGTATTTTCCTCAATTACATTTCCAATGCTATCCCAAAAGTCCCCCATACCTCCACCCACTTCCCTACCCACCCATTCCCATTCTTTTGGCCCTGGCATTCCCCTGTATTGGGGCATATAAAGTTTGCAAGTCCAATGGGCCTCTCTTTCCAGTGATGGCCGACTAGGCCATCTTTCGATACATATGCAGCTAGAGACAAGAGCTCCAGGGTACTGGTTAATTCATCATGTTGTTCCCCCTATAGGGTTGCAGATCCCTTTAACTCCTTGGGTACTTTCTCTAGCTTCTCCATTGGGAGCCTTGTGATCCATTCAATAGCTGACTGTGAGCATCCACTTCTGTGTTTGCTAGGCCCCAGGATAGTCTCACAAGAGACCACTATATCTGGGTCCTCTCAGCAAAATCTTGCTAGTGTATGCAATGGTGTCAGCGTTTGGAAGCTGATTATAGGATGGATCCCTAGATATGGCAGTCTCTAGATGGTCCATCCTTTCATCACAGCTCCAAACTTTGTCTCTGTAACTCCTTCCATGGGTGTTTTGTTCCCAATTCTAAGAAGGGGCATAGTGTCCACACTTTGGTCTTCATTCTTCTTGAGTTTCATGCGTTTAGCAAATTGTATCTTATATCTTGGGTATCCTAAGTTTTGGGCTAATATCCACTTATCAGTGAATACATATTGTGTGAATTCCTTTGTGATTGTGTTACCTCACTCAAGATGATGCCCTCCATTTGGCTAGGAATTTCATAAATTCATTCTTTTTAATAGCTGAGTAGTATTCCATTGTGTAAATGTACCATAATTCCTATATCCATTCCTCTGTTGAGGGGCATCTGGGTTCTTTCCAGCTTCTGGCTATTATAAATAAGGCTGCTATGAACATAGTGGAGCATGTGTCCTTCTTACCGGTTGGGACATCTTCTGGATATATGCCCAGGAGAGGTATTGCTGGATCCTCTGGTAGTAGTATGTCCAATTTTCTGAGGAACCACCAGACTGATTGCCAGAGTGGTTGTACAAGCTTGCAATCCCACCAACAATGGAGGAGTGTTCCTCTTTCTCCACATCCTCGCCAGCATTAACTGTCACCTGAATTTTTGATCTTAGCCATTCTGACTGGTGTGAGGTGGAATCTCAGGGTTGTTTTGATTTGCATTTTCCTGATGATTAAGGATGTTGAACATTTTTTCAGGTGCTTCTCTGCCATTTGGTATTCCTCAGGTGAGAATTCTTTGTTCAGTTCTGAGCCCCATTTTTTAACGGGGTTATTTGACTTTCTGGAGTCCACCTTCTTGAGTTCTTTATATATATATTGGATATTAGTCCCTTATCTGATTTAGGATAGGTAAAGATTCTTTCCCACTCTGTTGGTGGTTTTTTTGTCTTATTGATGGTATCTTTTGCCTTGCAGAAGCTTTGCAGTTTCATGAGGTCCCACTTGTCAATTCTCGATCTTACAGCACAAGCCCTTGCTGTTCTATTCAAGAATATTTCCCCTGTGCCCATATCTTCAAGGCTTTTCCCCACTTTCTCCTCTATAAGTTTCAGTGTCTCTGGTTTTATGTGAAGTTCCTTGATCCACTTAGACTTGACCTTAGTACAAGGAGATAGGAATGGATCAATTTGCATTCTTCTACATGATAATAACCAGTTGTGCCAGCACCATTTGTTGAAAATGCTGTCTTTCTTCCACTGGATGGTTTTAGCTCCCTTGTTGAAGATCAAGTGACCATAGGTGTGTGGGTTTATTTCTGGGTCTTCAATTCTATTCCATTGGTCTACTTGTCTGTCACTATACCAGTACCATGCAGTTTTTATCACAATTGCTCTGTAGTAAAGCTTTAGGTCCGGCATGGTGATTCCACCAGAGGTTCTTTTATCCTTGAGAAGAGTTTTTGCTATCCTAGGTTTTTTGTTATTCCAGATGAATTTGCAGATTGCACTTTCTAATTCGTTGAAGAATTAAGTTGGAATTTTGATGGGGATTACATTGAATCTGTAGATTGCTATTGGCAAGATAGCCATTTTTACAATGTTGATCCTGCCAATCCATGAGCATGGGAGATCTTTCCATCTCCTGAGATCTTCTATAATTTCCTTCTTCAGAGACTTGAAGTTTTTATTTTACAGATCTTTCACTTCCTTAGTTAGAGTCAAGCCATGATATTTTATATTATTTGTGACTATTGAGAAGGGTGTTGTTTCCCTAATTTCTTTCTCATCCTATTTATTCTTTGTGTATAGAAAGGCCATTGATTTGTTTGAGTTAATTTTATATCCAGCTACTTCACCGAGGCTGTTTGTCCTTAATTTCTTTCTTTATTCCTTCCTTGACCAAGGTAACATTGAGTAGAGTGTTGTTCAGTTTCCATGTGAATGTTGGCTTTCTCTTATTTATTTTGTTATTGAAGATCAGCCTTAGTCCATGGTGATCTGATAGGATGTATGGGAAAATTTCAATATTTTTGTATCTGTTGAGGCCTGTTTTGTGACCAATTATGTGGTCAGTTTTGGAGAAGGTACCATGAGGTGCTGAGAAGAAGGTATATCCTTTTGTTTGAGGATAGAATGTTCTGTAGATATCTGTCAGATCCATTTGATTCATAACTTCTGTTAGTTTCACTGTGTCCCTGTTTAGTTTATGTTTCCATGATCTGTCCATTGGTGAAAGTGGTGTGCTGAAGTCTCCCCCTATTATTGTGTGAAGTGCAATGTGTGCTTTGAACTTTACTAAAGTTTCTTTAATGAATGTGGCTGCCTCTGTATTTAGAGCATAGATATTCAGAATTGATAGTTCCTATTGGAGGATTTTATCTTTGATGAGTATGAAGTGCCTCTCCCTGTCTTTTTTGATGACTTTGGGTTGGAAGTCAATCTTATCAGATATTAGAATGGCTACTCCAGCTTGTTTCTTCCTACCATTTGCTTGGAAAATTGTTTTCCAGCATTTCATTCTGAGGTAGTGTCTATCTTTTTCTCTGAGATGAGTTTCCTGTAAGCAGCAGAATGTTGGGTCTTGTTTGTGTACCCAGTTTGTTAGTCTATGTCTTTTTATTGGGGAGTTGAGTCCATTGATATTAAGAGATATTAAGGAAAAGTAATTGTTGCTTCCTGTTATTTTTGTTGTTAAAGTTGGCATTCTGTTCTTGTGGCTGTCTTCTTTTAGGTTTGTTGAGGGATTACCTTCTTGTTGTTTCTAGGGCATGGTTCCCGTCCTTGTATTGTTTTTTTTTCTGTTATTATCCTTTGAAGGGCTGGATTCGTGGAAAGATAATGTGTGAATTTGGTTTTGTTGTGGAATACTTTGGTTTCTCTATCTATGTTAATTGAGAGTTTGGCTGGGTATAGTAGCCTGGGCTGGAATTTGTGTTCTTTTAGTGTCTGTATAACATCTGACCAGGATCTTCTGGCTTTCATAGACTCTGGTGAAAAATCTGGTATAATTCTGATAGGCTTGCCTTTATATGTTACTTGGCCTTTTTCTCTTACTGCTTTTAGTATTCTATCTTTATTTAGTGCATTTGTTGTTCTGATTATTATGTGTCGGGAGGTATTTCTTTTCTGGTCCAGTCTATTTGGAGTTCTGTAGGCTTCTTGTATGTTAATGGGCATCTCTTTCTTTAGATTTGGGAAGTTTTCTTCTATAATTTTGTTGAAGATGTTTGCTGGTCCTTTGAGTTGAAACTCTTCATTCTCATCCACTCCTATTATCTGTAGGTTTGGTCTTCTCATTGTGTCCTGGATTTCCTGGATGTTTTGAGTTAGGATCTTTTTGCATTTTACATTTTCTTTGATTGTTGTGCCGATGTTCTCTATGGAATCTTCTGCACCTGAGATTCTCTCTTCCATCTCTTGTATTCTGTTGCTGATGCTCGCATCTATGGTTCCAGATTTCTTTCCTAGGGTTTCTATCTCCAGTGTTGCCTCACTTTGGGTTTTCTTTAGTGTGTCTACTTCCCTTTTTAGGTCTTGGATGGTTTTATTCAATTCCATCACCTGTTTGGTTGTGTTTTCCTGCAATTCTTTAAGGGATATTTGTGTTTCCTCTTTAATGTCTTCTACCTGTTTGGTTATGTTATCCTGCAATTCTTGAAGGGATTTTTGTGTTTCCTCTTTAATGTCTTCTACTTGTTTAGTAGTGTTCTCCTGTATTTCTTTAAGTGATTTATTAAAGTCCTTCTTGATGTCTTCTACCATCATCATGAGATATGCTTTTAAATCCAGGTCTAGCTTTTCGGGTGTGTTGGGGTGCCCTGGACTGGGCGAAGTGGGAGTGCTGGGTTCTGATGATGGTGTGTGGTCTTGGTTTCTGTTAGTAAGATTCTTACGTTTACCTTTCGCCATCTGGTAATCTCTGGAGTTAGTTGTTATAGTTGTCTCTGTTTAGAGATTGTTCTTCTGGTGATTCTGATTACCGTCTATCAGCAGACCTGGGAGACAGGCTCTCTCCTCTGAGTTTTAGTGGGTAGAGCACTCTTTGCTGGCAAGCTCTCCTCTTACAGGGAAGGTGTACAGATATCTGGTGTTTGGACCTCCTCCTGGCCAAAGAAGAAGGCCCAAAACAGGACCATTCCCAGATGCTGTGTTGCTTTGGCAGGTCACAGATGCTGTCAGCTTCTGTGGTGTACACTCTCACCTGTGCAGACTAAGTTCCTGAGTTCGGTGGAGTCCCAGAACAAAGATGGTGCTCTCTGCTCCTGAGGCAGAGCGTTCCCGTGCAGGGCACACCACTGTCCTCCAGCTGGGAGGGTGCCGGATGTCTGTGGCCCCAAAAGGGTGCTGCCTCAGCGGCTCTGTGACTCCCGCCTGTCCCAGAAGCTGTCTGCCTCTGTGGTGCACACTCTCACTTGTGCAGACTAAGTTCCTAAGTTCGGTGGAGTCCCGGAACCAAGATGGCGCTCCCTGCTCCTGATGCAGAGTGCTCCCATGCAGCTCTCCTTTGATTTCTTTCTTCAGAGACTAGAAGTTCTTGTCATATCGATCTTTCACTTGCTTGGTTAGAGTCACACCAAGGTACCAGCTATACTACTCCTGGGCATACACCCAAAAGATGCTCCAACATATAACAAGGACACATGCTCCAGTGTGTTCATAGCAGCCTTATTTCTAATAGCCAGAAGTCAGAAAGAACCCAGATGTCCTTATACAGAGGAATGGATACAGAAAATGTGATACATTTACCCAGTGGAATACCATACAGCTATTAAAAACAATAAATTCATGAAAGTTTTAGGCAAAAGAATGGAACTAAAAATTATCATCCTGCGTTAGGTAACCTAATCACAAAAATCCTAAACAAACAAACAAACAAACAAACGAACAAATCCCCCCCCCCACACACACATGGTGTTCACTCACTGATAAGTGGATATTAGCCCAAAAGTTCAGAATAACCAAGATACAATTCATAGACCACATGAAACTCAAGAAGAAGAAAGATCAAAGTGTGGGTGCTTTGGTCATTCTTAGAAGGGGGAACAAAATACTCATGTGAGCCAATACAGAGCCAAACTGTGGAGTAGTGACTGAAGGAAACACCATCCAGAGACTGCTCCATTTGGGTATCAATCCCATATACAATCACCAAACACAGACACTATTGTGGATGCCATGAAGTGTATGCTGTCAGGAGCCTGATATAGCTGTCTCTTGAGAATCTCTTTCAGAGCCTAACATATACAGAGGCAGATGCTTGCAGTGAACCATTGAACTGATCATGGGGTCCCCAGTGGAGGAGTTAGAGAAAGGACTGAAGGAGCTGAAGAAGTTTGCCACCCCATAAGAAGAAGAACAATATCAACTAACCAGAGCTCTCAGGAACTAAACTACCAACCAAGGAGTACACATGGAGGGACCCATGGCTCCAGCCATATAAGTAGCAGAGGATGGCCTTGTTGGGCATCAATGAGAGAATAGGACCTTGGTCCTGTGAAGGCTTGATGACCCAGTGTAGGTTAAAGCAAAGGTGGGGAGGTGGGAGTGGGTGGGTGGGTGGGAGTATACCCTCATAGAAGTGGGAAGATGGGGGAATGAGATAGGGGAATGGGATATGGAGTTGTTTTGGTTTTGTTTTTGGTGTGGTAAATCAGGTAAGGGGATAACTTTTGAAATGTAAATAAATAAAATATCCAAGAAAAAATGACAAAGCATAAAGAAAAAGAAAGAAGCTTACAAAAGCCTATATATTGAAACTAAGATAAACAAAGTAAGGCGTGGAAATCTCTGATTTCTCAGGTATCAAGAGAACTCCAGGAAAGAAATGCAAAGTCCCAGAGCAGAGGTTGTTTGATGGCACTGTCTGTTTTCCCTTGTTGTTGTTCCCTCTGAGATCTCTTACTTCTACACAGATCTATTAAAAGACATAGAACCCCTGTGGTGAGTACAGCCTGAAGCTCCAGTTCCACTCAAGAAAGGAGAAAAAAAATACTAAGAGGAAATGATCTGTCCTATAGCTGTCGCTAGCCCTATAAAGCCTACTTACTTACCTAGTCAGGTAGTTGCTCTCTGTTTTTATGAGACAGCATAGCAGTATGTTCCCCAATAAAGTGATTTTTTGACACAAGGAGTGGTTTCGTTCATTGATTTCTCTTCACTCTCTTACAGTGGCCTCAAGAAGCATTCTGTCCCAGAGTCCTCTACTGAATTATGACCTTTCAAACATTGTGATAGTTTCTAATTATCTGTCAAAACGTTCAGGCATTTGAATATAATTTTAGATTCATTTCCATAGATAGTTTCCATGTGTCCTGATGAAGTTTACTAGAATATCTCACTTCATCATATTTTCTCTGAAATTCTTTTTTACTTCATCTTGGCATTTCATATTATAATATTATATATACGCCTAATTGTTATGCCATATATTTCTTTTATCTGGTGTTAAAATATATTCACTTAATTAAGAAATGTAGATATGTTTCTACTTAGGTAGTATAAAAATGAAACAAAATAATTGAATTCTTATCTTTCTCAAATCTATTTTAGTCCTAATATATAAGATAATATAAAATACAGAAAATAAAATTCTAGATGTAGATAGGATTAATGTCAGATATAGAACAAAGAATATAGAAACAAACATCAGAAAATAGACCTCAAAAGTCTAACCTCAGGAGTGGAGTCTCTGTTTATTAGAGCACATAGAGAAGGGCAGCTTTTCTCCTGAGGGAACGAAGGGTCTACAAGGTTGGAGGAAAATAGTTGCAATTGCAGTTTATAGGGAGAATTGGAAATGAGAAATTAATGCATGTGTAATGGTTTATGTGCTGGCCTATAGTCTGTACTACCTAAAACAGTTTGTTCAAGCAAGAGAGAATATTGTGAGAAACAGACTTTCAAACAACAGTCCTTTTGCTGACTAATAATGGTGTATGATGGCCAGTTGAAATCTCGTAAGACTCCTTCCATTTTGTTATTGTTGTTTGATTTTATAGCTTGCAACTGAGGCCAGTTATCAATTAATATGTTATAATTCTGTGAATATCCAATCTGTACTGCTTATCAAAGTTCAATGTCAAATTCATGGGCATTGCTCTTCTCTGTTACTTGAAGATAAAAAAAATGTTCATTTCAATTTTTCATCTATTTCTCTATTCATAAGGTATTTGTGCATTTGGAAGGAGGAGGTCATTCATCTCCATTTTAACCTGTAACATATATTTTTAAATCCTGTATAAATCAGACAACTACATTCTATTAAGACTTTATGGCTTCAATTTTATGTTATCCTTCAAATCTTTAGACTCTTTCCTCATAATTGCAAAAGGCTTCATTTAACATTTTAAATGTTAGTCTCTATTTTCTAATATCCAACTATCTTCCATCTGTCTTTCTAACTAAAATTTATTTTTCTATCTGATAGCTCTATATAGTAATGTCAGTGTGTATGTCTGTGTGTGTGTACCCTCAAATTCAAGCTATGTTGACAAGTTATACAAATCATATTTTAAATGGCATGCATATGGAATGATTTAGATTTTCATAGTGTTTTAAAATTTCCTTTTGGCCTGTGTTTCTAGATCTTTCCCTTCTCTTTTGATTTACTTTTCTCTATGCGTTCATCACCTGTTAAAATTATTTAAGGTAGGCAGTTAGGCTATCTTCTCTTATCCTATAGCCTACCCTGACTAATTGTATGTATCAAAGCATGCTCTTATCATGCCCACCATATACAATATATTTTGCAAATTTTCTACTGTTTTCTCATGGAAAGCAACCCAGTTACCTAATAGCCAAATTATAATGTTATGCATTAAATGGAAATTTAATAGAAACATAACAAAATTGACCCTTCTTCTCCCCCATTTACTTATTTGTAACATTTATTTTTATTTTATTACGTGGCTTGATTCACTACAGGTTTTTTTTTTTTTCAAACCAGGAAGCAGTACAAAAATACGACATCTCCATCATCCATAATAGCATGACATTTTCTCCATTTTTCTTCCCCTGTATTTCATTTCTCTCTGTCATATAGTTTAAACCAGAACCCCACCGAGGTGTGTGCAATTTCATTTCAAATGCTTCTGCTGCATTCAACCTGCCATCTGCTTGCCAGACTGCGCAAGTGACACTCTCTTTTTCTACTCTAAAATATACATTATCATCCCAAATATTCCAATGTAAAGTATTCTAAACGATTTTAATCATTCTGAAGGCAAATATATAACTCCATAATTTCTTTTGCAAATTCCCTATCTACGTATTGGCTTAACATTGGAACACAGACTTTACCTTTATTATTTTCTAATCATTCGCTTCTTTTCCCTGTCTTCCGTTGTAGAAGATGTCATATTGAGCCATAGTTAGCTATTTGTTAGTTGGAAATAGTCATTTTCCACTCACATTCATTAGAGAAAATTTCCATGTCCTCACTGAAGTTGCTGCTCATCTCATTCTCTTTTGTAAATTTTATATCTGCAGTTTTGTCTTTACTTTAAGTATAATTTTATGTATTTATTATTAAACTACTTGCCAAATGTGTTTGTTCCTCAAAATATAACTGTTTCTAAAGCAGGACCATTTTTAGTTTCTGAATTGCTATTTAATAGTAATCACCCAGTGATTACTATTAAATGACTAGTTGAACTATTCATTTATTTCTTTCATTTTTTTTTTAATTTAAAAGATCTTATTCTTTCTTTTATGTGTATGTATGTTAAAGTATGTGAACATGAGTATGGTGAATAAGATCTCTAGGAGCTAAAGTTACAGGCAATTGTAAGCTGCCCAATGTGGATACTGTTATCCCAAACCAAGGTCTGCAAGAACATCAAACACTCGTAATTACTGAATTGTCTCTCCAGTCCCCTCATGTATATGTTTTTGAAAATCACCTACTTTTTGTGTGTCTTACACTGTTTGAGGTTTCAGAACAGTGCAAATTTTGAGAAGAAATGTTCATAACTAATCCACTGAGTGCTTGCTTATGATCAAACCAAATTAAAAAAAAAAAAACCTTTTGTGTTCTTAAGTTTATTTTAGTGAGAAAAAAGCTAATACAGAAATATTACACACGGTTTCTAGAAAAAAGTTAAAAAAAGATTAAGTCGTTGTTTGAGTAAGATTTTAAGGTAGTACATAACAACTTTAAGCCATGTACATAACAGCCTCTTGCAAAAGTGTAATGACTGAACAAATGTCCAAAAGAAATGTGATAGTAAGTCAGATGAACTCCCAAGGAAGGCAGCTCATGGATGCAATTAAGAAGAGTTACAAATTTTTGTTCCTCCTATAGGTTTGCAGACCCCTTTAGCTCCTTGGGTACTGTCTCTAGCTCCTTCATTGGGGGCTCTGTGTTCCATCTAATAGATGACTGTGAGCATCCACTTCTGTATTTGCCAGGCACTGGCATAGCCACACAAGAGACAGCTATATCAGGGTCCTGTCAGCAAAATCTTGCTATCATATGCAATCGTGTCTGGATTTGGTGGTTGTTTATGGGATGGATCCCCAGGTGGGGCACTCTATGGATGGTCGTTCCTTCTGTCTCCACTTTGAACTTTGTCTCTGTAAATCCTTCCATGGGTATTTTGTTCTCCATTCTAAGAAGGAATGAAGTATCCACACTTTGGTCTTCCTTCTTCTTGAGTTTCATGTGTTTTGCAAATTGTATCTTGGGTATTCTAAGTTTCTGGGATAATATCCACTTATCAGCAAGTGCTTATCATGTGTACTCTTTTGTGATTGGGTTATCTCACTTAGGATGATATCCTCGAGATCCATCCATTTGCCTAAAAATTTTATACATTCATTGTTTTTAATACTGAGTAGTACTCCATTGTGTAAATGTACCACATTTTTTGTATCCATTCCTCTGTTGAGGGGCATCTGGGTTCTTTCCAGCTTCTGGCTATTATAAATAAGGCTGCTATGAACATAGTGGAGCATGTGTCCTTATTACAAGTTAGAACATCTTCTGGATATATGCCCAGGAGAGGTATTGTGGGATCCTCCGTTAGTACTATGTCCAATTTTCTTAGCAACTGCCAGACTGATTTCCAGAGTGGTTGTACCAGCTTGCAATCCCACCAGCAATGGAGGAGTGTTCCTCTTTCTCCACATCCTTGCCAGCATCTCTTGTCACCTGAATTTTTGATCTTAGCCATTCTGACTGATGTGAGGTGGAATCTCAGGGTTATTTTGATTTGAATTTTCCCTGATGATTAAGGATGTTGAACATTTGAGGCTTTTCTAGTTGCATATGTAGCAGAGGATGGCCTGGTAGGCCATCAATGGGAGGAGAGGCCCTTGGTCTTGAAAAGATCATATGTCCCAGTACAGAGGAATGCCAGGGCCAGGAAGCGGGAATGGGTAGGTTGGGGAACAGGGCGGGGGGAGGGTACAGGTGATAGCATTTGAAATGTAAATGAAGAAAATATCTAATAAAAAATAATGTTCAGGAAAAAAAGTTACAAAATTTCAGATGTCACTGTTACCAAATGACATCCAGAATATTTACTGCATTTGAATATTATAAATTTCTTAATAACATTTTATGATTTCCAAATAATATTTTATGAGAACTTCAGAGAATGAACTTTAATGACATTTAAATCCCCCTTCTCAAACTCTTCTCCTAACACCCTTACCTCTTTAACATCCTAAATTGGCATTCTCTCTCTCTCTCTCTCTCTCTCTCTCTCTCTCTCTCTCTCTCTCTGTCTCTTTCAGTCTCACTCTCTTTCTCCCTCTTTCACCACCTCTGCCTCCTTCTCTCCCTCCCTCTGCTTCCCCATCATGTCCATTTGGTATTGGCTGGTTATGCTTGAGTATTGTTTCTACCCTGGAGTATGGTCAAATCCTTAATACAAACAAACAAACAAACAAACAAACAATCAAACAAACAAACCTGACTCTGCCTTTCTCAGCAACTACCAAATGCCAAAAGCTCTTCAACTAAGGGTGATGCAACCTGTCCCCAATGCTGTTTGTGCTTTCCTGGTCTTGTGCATATAGCCATGATGGCTGTGGGTTCAAAACTGTCTAGAAAACACAATTTTTGTAAACACTATCAGCTGAATCAAATGAACAAATAAAACATGATAAAATATAGAGTCTAGTTAGGTACAGTAGGGAATAGATAAGATAGGGGCTTAACAAGGCTGAGTAGGGGGCACAAAAAGACCAAGAGAAAGGTCAGATATGATCAATATATAATAAATTCATGAATGAACATGTCACAATGGAAACCATAATTTTATATAATTAATATATACTAACATTGTTTTAATAATTATTCCTTGCCCCACATAAGACATAGATGAATATTAACTCTATACTTCCAGTGAAAGAAAATAATTCCTATGATGGCACGCTACTTTAAAAGTAGCTGGCCAACCCCAGCTGAGCATGATGAGTTAAAGAGAAGGAGAGAGAGAGAGAGAGAGAGAGAGAGAGAGAGAGAGAGAGAGAGAGAGAGAGAGAGGAGAGAGAGAGAGACAGAGAGAGAGAGGGAGAAAGGGGGAGAGGGAGAGGGAGAGGGAGAGGGAGAGGGAGAGGGAGAGAGAGAGAGAGAGAGAGAGAGAGAGAGAGAGAGAGAGAGAGAGAGAGAGAGAGAGAGAGAGTGAAAGAGAGATAATACCAAGTTGGGAGAGTAGAGAGGTAGGGGTGCTATGAGAGGAGATTGGGAAGGGAGATTTGAATGTCATCAACGCTCATTATCTGAAATGCTCAGATTCTGTAACTCTGCCTATACCTGTACCTATATGAGTTAATTAAATATGATCACTTAAAGCATTCCACCCAGGATTAGGACTATTATATAGTTGTTAGGGATAGTCATTAGAATCAAATAAAAAAAGACAAGCTGAAATAGCCACTTAAAATCTTCAACACAGATAATAATAATAAAAAAAAGATGGCAAAATAAATTAAATTGGCATAAGCAGTTTTTATTGGCAGCCATGTTCCTTAATTTTTGTGACAATTTACACTGAAGTAATGAGAAGTGTGGACTCTGTATATTACTCAGAATCATTTTCTGCTAGCACATATATACATATATACATGTATATTTATGTGTATTGTGTGTGGGTAAATATGTATATATATGTGTATGTATATATGTTCAATGATAACTATGTATAGAACCTGTGTACATATACTGTCAGAAATAGGCCTTAATGGGTCTATTTGCTCTGTCAGCCTACAAAACATCAATGTGATCCACAACAACTGTAGCACCATTCCTGTTGTATGTTAGTCAGTGTTCCATTGCTATAAAATGACACCATAACCATGACAAGTCTTATAAAGCAAAGTATTTAACTAAGGCCTGTTTACAGATTCAGAGGTTTAGCCTATTGTTATCATGGTAGGAAGTATGACAGTTTGCATGTAGATATGGTGCTGGAGTGGTAGCTGAAAGTTCTGTATCTGATTCAGCAGTTAGCAGAAGGTAAGGTAGAGAGATGTGGGGGGATGAGGAGCGGGAGACGGTGGGGGCGAGGGGCAGAGGAAGAGAGAGAGAGAGAGAGAGAGAGAGAGAGAGAGAGAGAGAGAGAGAGAGAGAGACTAGACCTTGAAACCTCAAAGCCAACCCTCAGTGACATACTATCTCCATTAAGGACATACTTACTCCAACAAGGTCTTGCCTTCTAAGGTTTCTCAAGTACCACCACTCCCTAATGACAAAACATTGAAATATTTGACCATAAGAGAACCAGTCCTATTTAAACCACTATAAGTAGTAACAATTCTGCCAAATATATGTTTTGTTTTGTTTTTTTCTAATGTGTCAAAACAACAGAAGTGAAAGGAAGCAACAGTGTTCCTCAGGATAACTTACTTCATGGAGGTCAGAATGGAGGTTACATATGCAAAGAGTGGTCTGCATAGCTGTCACATCAGCTTGCCTATTTCTTTCCAGATGTGTAGGAATGATATACACTCAACTTACCTGATGATATTTAGTGATACGGAACTGACCTTATGTTTCCACGGTCGAATCAACACAAAAAGATTCACTTTCACAAGAAAATGATTATTGAAAAGAAAACTAAATCCTCTCCTCCTCCTTTTATCCAAAGCAGAAAGATCTGGCGATAACTAGTTCTTCACTTGTCACCCTGTGAGAATGCGTGACATATTCATTTAATATAGCCATCCTACACCTGCTACAGTAGAGAGTATAGATAGCAATGGCAGAAGCTGGTGATTTGTCTTAAAAATAGAAAAAGTGGAAATAATCATTACTTGTTACAATAGAAAAATGAAATAAAATACATGTTAATACTGTGCAAAAGTTTGATAAATGGACATGTAATTCCAGATAATTTAGATATAAATCTTTAACTAAATGCAGTGAAGCAAAAGGAAAATTAAAGAACATTGTTTTACAAATATTCTCATGATGTAACAATCTTGTATTTTTTTATAGCCTCAAAATGAAATTCACCCCATTCTTTCATTTTCCCTGGCTTATTTTTCTCTACAGGACTCTTATTTACAGATACAAATAGAATTTTAACACTTACAATTTAAGTGTGAAATAAGATTTCTGTCACTCACCAGATTGTAAGACAGACAAAGTTACTTCCTCATTCCATTCAACTTCCTAGTTTCCTGTTGAAAGAATAAAAACAATTCTGACCACTTCGAAGTGTAAGTGGATCAATGGAGTTTTAGTGGAAAGTACTTAAAATATGAAAATTGTAGAATGCATGTGTGCACATGTGTAAATATTTGTCTCTCTCTCTCTCTCTCTCTGTTGCATATGTGAATATCTTTTAGTGTTAAATTGATACTTTCCTCCAAACCTACATGCTAATGTCCTACCTCCTAGTAACATGAAAGTGATCTTATTGGGAAGATGCTTGTTGTAAATTAATTTCCTTCAGGTGACACCTTACTGAAGGAGAACGTGTAACATTGCAACATGGTCATTACCCTTATAAAATAAGATCATTCAGATATACACATGTACACACACACACACACACACACACACAGACACACATGCATACACCTGCCTATGTTGTCATGAGATGACTAGAAACATCACAGTATAGCCTCTATGCATGAAGAAATGCCATTGAAATACAACAGTTTAGGAGAGCCCAGAGGAACTGTGGATCACATTTACTCTTTTCAGGAAAAGCATCTTGGCTGTTTTCTTTACATTTTGCTAATTGTAAATTATGCCCCCATTACCATTTGTTAATGTATGTGTTTTTTGTGTAAGTATGTGTATATTTGTTTACATGTATGAAATAATCAAAGAATAAAAATATATCTACTCAAAAATAATTAAAAAGTAAAAATCAGAAAAGTATATACTAATCTGTGTAAAAAAATATACTAAACAGTGGTAGCTTCAGAAAAACAAAACAAAACAATTATTCAAACATAAAATGTCTATCTATGCTGCTACTTGCTTCTTCCTAGGACCCTTTTATATCATGATCTTCACTTATGTAATTTTTTCCAAAGAAGGTGTACTGGCTAGTGGGGTATTCCTGTGACAACCTGACCATGTTTTGGGGAGGACTGTGGAAGGACTTTGGAACTTTGAGCTAGAAGATCTATTCGGTGTTAAGAGCTCTGTGGGGTGTTATGTAGGAACTTGGAAGATAATGTTGAGAACAGTGCAGAAGATGGAGGCCTGGCTTGTGAAATTTCAGAGGGAAGAATAAAGACTCTTTTCAGGGCCATTGCTAGTTAGATTGCGAAGATTCTGTGGTTATGGTTAGCTGGGGCTGAAGAATCAACTGTGATTAACAAGATACCAGAACTACTAAAGCAAAACCTTTGCATTACTGGTACTATTGATTCTGGTTAGCTGGAGCTAAGAAATTAGCGGTGATTAAGAAGAGACCAGCATCATTGAGGTGACATCTTCTGGGAAGTGTTTCCTGAGAGCACAGAGGCTGTGTTCCAGAGATAGCCAAAGTTGTACCTTGTGCTGTGGCTGGACTTGGTAATGTGTAAGAGTTACCCAGGTGGTACTGGTTTGAAGGCATGAAGGGGTCAAACAGAGCAGCTGAGGCTCTGCACAGTGAGAGGCCATAGAAGGCCATTGGTGAAGGTGCAGTCTCAGTTGCAATTGATGGCCCAGAACTGAAGGGGTCATGCAAAGGAGTTGAAGCTTGGCGCCATGAAGAGAGCCTATGAGAGGCTATTGTTGAAGCCAAGATACAGTGAAAGACAGCAGTGTTTTGGAGATGCCAGGACCATGAGAGGACCACCAAGAACAGCAGCAGCAGTGAACTACAGGCAGCTGGAGCATAGAAGACAACATGTGTGCTACAAAGGGCATGGCCGGAGAAGCTCCCTTAGAAGACCACAGAGGATCGTGAGTTGGATCCCAGACATTGGACAGTTGGAGTTTGATTTTGCTTTTCATTGTGACTGTACCCTGATATTTTTTCCTCTTGAAGGAAGGTTTTTAGTGAAGCCCACAGTTAAGAAACTTAATTGTAAAAAGACTTTAGATTTGAAAAGAGACTGGATATTTTAAAGGGATTGAATTTCTACATTTTAAAGTGATTAAACTTTTAATATGTAAAGTCTGTGGGACTTTGAAAGTTATTTAAGATCTTGGGGATGAATAAGAACTAAGGGTTGAGGGTTACTAGTGATGTGTTTGTGTGTCAAGTCGACAAGGGGTCAATTGCACTGGCTAATTTTGTGTCAACTTGACACAAGCTAGAGTTATCACAGAGAAAGGAGCTTCAGTTGGGGAAATGCCTCCATGAGATTCAGCTGTGGAGCATTTTCTCAATTAGTGATCAACGACCCCTTGTGGGTGGGACCATGTCTGGGCTGGTAATCTCAGTTCTATAAGAGAGCAGGCTGAGCAAGCCAGGGGAAGCAAGCCAGTAAAGAACAACCTTCCATGGCTTCTGCATCAGCTCCTGTTTCCTGACCTGCTTGAGTTCCAGTCCTGACTTCCTTTGGTGATGAACAGCAATGTGGAAGTGTAAGCCAAATAAACCCTTTCCTCCCCAACTTGCTTCTTGGTCATGATGTTTTTGCAGGAATAGAAGCCCTGACTAAGACAGAAGGATAAATGCTTCAAGCAGTGTTTGTGTATGTGTGTATGTGTATGTGTGTATCTAATCTCTATCTCTATCTCTATATAAAATGTGTGTGTGTTGGTATTTGTGTGTATGTATGTGTGTGAGAGAGAGAGAGAGAGAGAGAGAGAGTGAGAGAGAGAGAATTATATTCTGTTGAGCTAAATTTGAATTTCATAATAATGAGATTCATTTTTTACATGCACGGAAGACCTTATATGATTAGAATGTTAGCTGCTATTCCAATTTTCATATGTCAACCATATATCCACACATTACTTTTTTTTTTTTTACAATTTTATTTCCAACATTCTCTGCTCTATGGATCCTCTTAATCTCTGGATTTTTTTTTTTTGTCCTTTATGATCTCAATGATAAGGCTATTCCGTTCTCCAGGACCAACTAAACTATGCATTTGCTCTGTATTAATTATTCGTTGTCTTATATGGTAATATATATCATGTATGTATACTTTGCATCTCCTGAATATCATGTCATAAATGGTTTGGTTCTAGGTGAAGTCATGATGAAGTGTTTTATGACACCTCACTAATAAGGTGGTAGTCTACCATGTCTGGATAGCCCCTCTGAGCTCAATGCAACATGAAGGACTCCCTTCTTTTAGCAGGGCTTCTTCTCTGTTTGATCTGGGAGCCAGACCCCAAGTCTTCTACCTGAGAAGTGTCACAGATTCCTCATCCAAACTACAAGTTTCACTTCCTTTTTCAGATAAAAACCCTGCCCCACCACCCCACCCCACCCCCAGCAAGTACCTGAGATTCCTGGGATGCTTCTCCATACAAATGAAGCATGATAGTACTTTAAACTCCATTAAGTTTTACATTTTCCCAGAGACCTCCTTCCTACTCGCTTAGGTTCATAGGTGCCCCTGAGCATCCTGAAAGAACATAGTCCTACACTGAATAAACGATGTACACAAACTGTTTCACCGAAATTGTCTAGGAGAGCTGTATCATTGAGTATAGTGTAAAAAAAAAGCTGTAAAAGTAAAACCCTAGAAGAAGGCCTTCCTAAGAGAAGGCTTCCCATGACCAATCCCTGAACTCACTCCTAGACAGACCCCGCCCCTGCAGATCCCATCTGTTCCAGATTCGACTTCATCATTCCAGAAACCATAAGATAGGAATTAAAAGATGCAGAAACACAGATGGTCCCCAATATGCATTCCACAGTGATTGATCATTTTTTTATTATCATAAGTAAGTAAGTAAGTAAATAAATAAATAAATAAATACATACATACATAACAAAACTTAAGTTGATTCTATTATAAAAACATAATGAATCTTTATGGAATAATTAATATATTATTGTTCTGGAGGAGTTATACATCTTAATTTTATCATCACTTCTTAGTAATGTAAAACATACATTTTCCCCCTCTAAAGTGTAACTCCTTGAGTTCTTTGTACATATTGGATATTAGTCCCCTATCAGATATAGAATTAGTAAAGGTCTTTTCCCAATCCGCAGCCAACCATCAGGCTGAGTGAGCACAGGGACTCCAATGGAGAAGTTAGGGGAAGGACTGAAGGAACTGAAAGGATTTGCAACCCCATAAGAAGAACAACAATATCAACCAACCAGGCCCCCTCACCCCCAGATCCCAGGGACTAAATCCCCAACTAAAGAGTACACATGGAAAGACCCATGGCTTCAGCAGCATATGTAGCAGAGGACTGCTTTAACTGGCATCAATGGGGGAGTGGGAGGGCTTGGTCCTGTGAAGGCTTGATGTCTCAGCATAGGAGAATACTAGGGCGGTGAGGCAGGAGTAGGTGGGTATGAGTAGGAGCACCCATATAGAAGCAGGGGTTAGGGGAGTTGAGATAGGGAGTGTTCAGAGGAGAAGCCGGAAAGGGGGAAACATTTGAAATGCAAATAAATAAATTAACCAATAAAAATACATGTTTTTAAATATAAAAATAAAATGATAATATTTGGGAATTTGAATTAACTGTAATTGTATTTACTATAACAGTTTTCTTGCAAAATTTGACTGAAGGCATACTACAGTACCAAGTCCTATAATCACCCTCCTCTATGCTTTGCCATCAGAGGTTTTATTAAAATCCAATTGTTTTTAAAATTAATTGAGTTGAATTGCAGTATGGTCCTAATGGGAAGCTACAGGGTGTCTGCTAATTGGAATTCTAATAATGTGGATTTTTTTCCCCACTGGCTACTTGGGGCATTAGCTATGTATAGTGTTCCTTTCTTTGAGATCTACAAAATGCAACAGATTGACAAATATGCATTGCTAGAATAACTAAAAAGTGTCATTTTTCTTTTTCTTTGTCTAGTCTGTTTTTAAGATGTGAGATAAAAATTGCAGTGATCCATTTAGAGTTCTTACACATAATTAGCATACTTAAAACAGCAAAGAAAGTAAAACACCATTTATGATTTTTGTATAATTGTTACTAGTTTTGCTTAAATTTTAAGGAAAACTAAGGCTGATAAAATAAACGAAAAATGTTTCATGAAAGTACCACATCTTATGATTGCAAAAGTAACCATAAAGTTGTTTTTGAATAACTCAATTGAGGCAATCAGGTTTCCACTTGTCCTATCCTTCTTCCTTCTTCCTTCTTCCTTCTTCCTTCTTCCTTCTTCCTTCTTCCTTCTTCCTTCTTCCTTCTTCCTTCTTTCTTCCTTCTTCCTTCTTCCTTCCTCTTCCTCCTCCTTTTTCTTATTCTAGAGTGTGCATGAACTAGACCTAAATATTCAGGTTGTCTCAACTGATAAGTTTGATGTAGAAGTGGTTATGTAAAATTTTCTAATCAGTGGCCAAAAGATAGGTTATGAATCAACACATTCACACATTGATGTAATAGATAAAGTAACTAGTCACATTGATGTAGACTGCAGTCTGTTAACAGATGTTACATGCTACCTGAAGGCATTCTTTGTTTCTGGGTTGATGGAAGCCACTATTCTGCTTAAAGTGCATTCCGAAGGTTGTATCTAACATTCAAAATTTTAGGTTAAAGAAATAAGTAACAGAGGATATTAGGAAAACTAGAGATAGTTCAGAGTGTCATCAGTAACACTCATATTCTCCATGATTAGAACCATGATGTTCTAGTCAATCCAGAGGAAGAAAACTCTCTAGTTCATGTATGGCCTTTTATAGATAACTTCATAGATCATGAGTTTGATCTGGTACTTTTTTCTGGTTCTGTCTCTCTGTCATATGGTTTTAGAGCTAGATGATAGAGCGTTGTAGCTCAATTTAAAATCACCAAGAGTACAGGAGCAAAGGTAGCTCATAAATGAAACTGAAATTTTAATTGAACAGAAAATCCTTAGTATGTATCCTCCTATACTTTAATTAGAGTACATATTTTACATGTATCTGCAACAATTACTATTCTATTAAATATTTCAATAGATATTTAAAGCCTTTGAAATAAATTATCTTTGAAAGATGTCTAGGTTTATTTGCTTGTTTCCCTATATAGACAATTTGGTTTTATTATCATAATCTTACATAGAGGTTTATTCCAATTATTAAAAACCATCAACTTTTAATGTGTTATTACACACCTTACAAGTATTATATGGTACAAATATTGTCAAAGAAAGATAAGTCAAGGAGGCTGGACTTTAGGAAATTATATTTTTACAGATTGTTGTGGACATAACTATATCTAACTTTACTTTAAAATAAAAATAATATTCAAGTAGGCATCATTTTAGTAGATTATCTATTTACATTTCTTTGGCAATAAGACCTTCTTTTAAACCTTCTGTCTATATTATAAGAAATGTTGAAGATAGAGAAACTAGGAACCACTGTCTCTTAAAGTATAAATTTTATATTTTTGAAACACTATTTTGTATAAATATTCTTTTTAAATACTCTCTTTTGTTCTATTTATAGGTATGCCTTTAAAAATATATATGTATATAATTTATTATATGTTAACAATTATATATATAAGTTATAATTTATATAATTATATATAAACACACACATATATACACACAGACACATATAATTGCTAGAATGCTTTTCTCATTTTGCAAGTGAGTGCTTTACCCTAATGTTGGTATCCCTTATTAAACAGAAGTTTTTCAGCTTCATAAGTTAACAGTTTCAACTTTGGGTCTTAATGTCTTTATTATTAGTAACTTGCTCAAAACTACATTTCCTGTTGCAATGATTTTAAGCTTAAGTTCAACTTTACTTCTGCAAATTTAAAGTTGTCTGGTCTTAGGCTGATTCCCTTGGTTCATTTTCAGTTGAGCTTTGTGCAGGGTGATTGATGTGGCTCTATTTTCACTTTTCTACATTCAGTCACATAGTTTTACCAGCACTATTTGTTGAGGATATTGTATTCTCTACATTGAGTATCTTTTACTTCTTTGTCTAAAATCAAGTGCTATAGGTATATGGACTTATGTCTGTGTATAATTTAATATTTTAAAGAGAAGTATAATTGTATGCTAAGGGAGAAAAAGGAAAGTTAGAAGTTAATTTAAATGATTTTGATCAGAAAAACTGACAAAATTTTGTTTGGATCACATGAAGCTTCTGAATTGCAAATGCCAAAGAAAGTCTGTATTTTCATCCTTCCTTAAGGTGCTAGTTTTGTATAGCATAATACAAAAATGATATTCTAGAGTATGCTCATAGTAATAGTTTAATTATATTAAGAGGCAAGATAATTTTAGAGAAAAATAGCCTATTAACTACAAAACAGCTTTAATCTGAGCAAAAACAAAGGAAACATAAATTAGCTTCCTTTCATTTTTCTTTGTTATTTGTGAAAAATATACTCTTAGGTTCATACAAATAGGGGATAGTGATAAACACTTCTTAGAAGAATTACAATCAAATATATGCATCCTTAATCTTAAGTAAGGTTGCTAGAGATTGCATGAATTAAGGAGAGTAATTTGTAACTGTATATCACAAAGCATTATTTCAGAACCAGGAGCCAATCTGTTGAGACAAGGATAAAATAAATCAGAATTTCAAGCCCCAGCACAGAAACAATAAATCAGAATCTGGATTTTTGATGCAAAACTCAGGGACTCATATGAATATGAATTTCAAAGAAGTGATATTGTGTTCTTAAAATATCAGATGCTTTTCATAAAAATGATTTTAAATAATTGATTGATTTTATTAAAATAATTAATATTTAGTTACATTTTCATTGATTTTTTATTAGCTTTTAGATTAAATTTTATTACATTTACCCACTAAACATTTATAGTAAGGTATGAATTCTGTGGAATAAAACCTACAATGGGTACAATAAGAATATCTTCCCTTAGTTCCACAATGCTTGATGACTAGATGTCCAGGACAAACTCTAAAGGTGCCTTTATGTGCCTGATAAACGTTGCTGTCTATTAACTATAAAAGTATTTTAAGCTGCAATATGTTTGAATCCTTTATATTTAGTATTTTATACTTTAGTTGATCTTTAATTTCTCAATAAATTTCTACATTTATTTTTTTCTTATGCTTCTTGCTTTCTTAAAAATAATGGAATAATATTAGCTTCCTTTTTATGTTCCTTTCTTTGCAATGTGAAGACTCTTGACAATTTAAATGTATAACATAGTTTTCTTTCCACTAAAAATAGATATGCTACTGTATTTGAAAGTGAGTTTGTGTGCAAGCAAGATAACAACTTTGTATTGTGTAAACAACTTTTTAATTGCTCAAAGTTCAGTTTTATTATTTGTAACTCCAATTTTATGTAAATAAACAGCAAAATTTGCAACATATCAATTTGTCAACATCATGCAGCATTCTATTTTTAAAAAGATCATATTATAAAAGATATGACTTAGAATACTTCCTAAACTTCAGTCAATAATAATAGATTTCTCCAAGTTGTCTGACATTTTAAGTAGAAGATAACACAATTCCACTCATTATTTAGTGAAGAATCTGCTATATTAAGAGGAGAGGAGGGGGCAGTGCGATCGAGATGTAAATTCAATAATCAGTTAAGGTAAAATACAGTTCTTTTATTTAAAGTCTAAGAAAATGATGATTGCATCAGTTTATTCATGAGATGTAATGTGTGTGTGTGTTTGTATGTTTGTGTATGTGGGCTTGATTAATTTATTTTAATTAAGACAGGGTCACACTCTGAAGTTGAAGTGACCTTAAAGCTCTATAGAAATGATTTCAGCATTCTAATTCTAGGTTTACATGTGTACTCTATCGTAGCTCACTCAAAATACTAGCAGCTGAGATAAAAACCCCAAATTACTGCCAAATTTCCCAGAGAGCAAGAGGCTGGAGGATGCATTTCCAGCTTAAAATAAACCTTAGAACCATGAAAATTGGTGCAGCAAAATTGCAGTATAGAACAGGAAAGAGAGACATGTAATTCTGCCTGTGCTTAGGAAATATTTTCATTTCATAGCAACATAAGACCAGTTTCCTCTAACGATGTGACCATGATAGGCTGACCACATCCAAGGTAGGCCCAATCCTAAAACTACCTGTAGAACACAAACAGGACTACATGCAGACAGAAGAAAAGAAAAACTAATCTGAAAGTGAAAGATAGGATGGTAGGATGACTGGCAAAAAAGAGGATCTGTTGCTGGGTGTGGTGGCGCACGCCTTTAATCCCAGCACTTGGGAGGCAGAGGCAGGCGGATTTCTGAGTTCGAGGCCAGCCTGGTCTACAAAGTGAGTTCCAGAACAGCCAAGGCTACACAGAGAAACCCTGTCTCGAAAAACCAAAAAAAAAAAAAAAAAAAAAAAAAAAAAAAAAAAAAAAAAAAAAAAAAAAAAGAGAGAGAGAGAGAATCTCTTGTGGGGAATACACTCAAATACATTTACCGAGTACTCAAATAATCAATAAACATATTGTATAAAAACCCATGAAATTTCAGTGTCATCCAACAATGAAACATTTAAAAAGTTTGTCTGACTAAAAATTTGAAAGTGAATAAATTTTCTCACCCATCAGGCTGTGCATTTCTCTTCTACATTCTACTTATTTAGTCACTAAGCCCACATGATCCATCTAAGTCACATGAGTCTATGTAGTCATCCTTCCAGCCTTCCTCAAAATATTGTGTGTTCTGCAATCTCTGTGCCCTTTTGCCATAATTCCATCCAAGCTTCAAGGGCATCAGTGCCTCTGATTACATGCAGGTATTTCTTACGATCAGGAAGAGTAAGTAACCAAATGAATGTACTTGGAAATAAATATCCTCGAGGAGACCATGATTGTAGCAGCAGGGGAAAGCAGGCATACCTTCCTGCAAAGAATGTTAAATAATTCATTTTCTCTCTTACTGTTCTTTATTAGCATTAGCATTTTCTAAATATTATTTCCCACGTATGTGCATCTTCTTCCTGCCAATAGGGTGATTGTTTTTCCAGCCTGTCCCTGACATGCGTCAATGTGCAAATGAAACTCCTGATAGTTTATTTTACTGCTGTTACTTTCCTTTGTGCAGGTTAACAAAAGAGTGTTGCTTGGTGTGTCTGATGCCTTGCCACACGTTTAGCTGCTAATGGCTAATACTTCTCTTATATATAAATATGAGAAAGGAATGTGCCTGCATCTATTCTCCCGTTTTCAGAAACGTTTCCTCCTATGAACTGGACCAGTTCTTTGGCCCTGGCTTTTTCATTGCAAACTTACCCTACCTTAGTATACCTTCTTCCCCACAATGATAACCTACAATAGTGCTTCAAGTGTGAGAAGGATTTCTCACAAATTACACCCATGGAAAACTAACAAAGATGGCTAAATTGGAATAATTTATAACTCAGCTCTTCAATGGGAAGTTTTATTTAATTTAAATTGTATTTTCTTATTATTAATATCAAGAACATTTTATTCATTAGTCTCTGTGTAGATAATTTTCAGTTTAGTGTAACAGCATGTTTCTCTTTGATGAATCTATTGTATATTTACTAAATTTATTCTCCAAATAATTCTCTTTTAATTTTGGAAATAATTTGGACAATTACATTACATACTTGGCCAGAAAGATACCCAGGCTGAAAGTGCAAGTGATAACTGTACGTGTGTGCAGACATGCTCAGAAGTGGTGATTATTCCTGGACCTGCTGCACCATGGCATATTATCTATCTATTCTCTGATTCTGTTTCAAATCTGTCTTTTTGTTTAATTATTTAAAATCATGGAGACTTGGGAGAGATTTATCACTCTCCATATTTACATTTTCTCCTAATTTCACTTTAAAATTGCAACTTCAGCAAGTGACCCTTGTGTCCATATCCAGGTAATAGACATCGCAAATACAATACACCAAAGTTCACAACTTTGCCTCCCATCAGGAATAGCAGCATCAGATATCAGTTCACTCTGTATATCACAGATGTTTAACAGATAGACAGACAGACAGACAGACAGAGAGACAGGCAGACACACACACACACACACAACCACACACACATACACTAACACACAGAGACACATACAATCACAGTTGCACACACACATACACACAAACACACTCGAACTCACACACACACACAAATATACACACTATATGAACAAAGTTTTAATCACCTCAGATGTCAAAAAAGATCATCTTTAGTATTCAGCATAGAATATTTTTAATCATAGGCATTTCATTTTTGATGAAGTTTAAATACCTAACTTTACACATAAGTGGTTATAATGGTGGGTTTTGTCCTACAATATACATCTATTTTCAGCATAGATATTTTTATCAATGTTTTTGTGTGTGGTGAAGTTTAAAATCCCTTACTTCTTTCTTACCACAAGTAGATCTAATATTGTTTTCTACTATATTATGCACATATTTTAAGTATAAGAGAGAAATATTGATGAAATTCAAAACAGGAAAAGAAAATCCCAGGCAGTACAATATATCCAGCACTTTACTTATGGGAAAGAACATGTTTCAGTTCAAAGCACACACCTATGAGCCCGTGAGAGTGTCAGCAAGCTACACACGACAGTCTTTCCTCCCATCAAATCATAATAATGTTCCAAGGAGGTTTTGTTTTACTAAATTTTGTTGCATCCAAAACATTTGAAATGTCATATCATTCTCTAAATTTATCATAATTGATAAACATAATAAAATGTATGTGAAATACTTTATGTACAGTTTGTATTATCATCAGTGAATGCTAAATAGTCTAGAATATGTAGTCTTGGAAAAACAGTTTTAAATTAAATTAATCTCAACTTGAGTATGTCAGAACATCTATTTGGTTGCTTGCAGACTTACATAATGTATTCTGTTTACGTGATCCTATCCCTTCCTGATCTGAGAGCAGAGCAAGCTGCTCTATGTAATTCAAGAATTCAATTTAATTTTTGCTAGAACAAATATAATCAGTTTATGATCTACCTTGCAAAAGTAGAGTAAAATTGAAGGAAAAAATAAAGAGTAACCAAAATGTAGTTAAATTATTCAACATCTAATATAGAAAAATGTAGTATTTATCCTACTTTGCAGTCTTACTAAAGTATTAGAAGAATAGAAGAGTTGATTTATTGAAACAAAATATAAAATAAAACATCTACCAAAAATTTGCTTGCACTTGGTATATTTTAAGTATAGAAAAGACAAAAAGAATTTTTCCCATTTTTGAGCTGAAACACAAGCCATAATATTTAAGGTTGATATTTCATTTATATTCCTGAAAAGCAATCACTCCCTGTTTAATGAGAGAAACAGTTCGGTACATACATTTATATGCAAGAACATGCACATGTACAATTGTGCTTATTTGAGATTTTACTTGGATTTATTTCTCATTCCCGGCATTCCATCATCTCATCAGCCAGTAATTAAAATGCCATATTCACCATCTCTGCATCAGATTCCATTACAGATGGTTGTGAGCAACCATGTGGTTGCTGGGATTTGAACTCAGGTCCTTCAGAAGAGCAGTCAGTGCTCTTAACCACTGAGACATCTCTCTTGACCTTGACTTCACTTTCTTACTCACCCAACTTTGAGGAATGTCCACATCTCTCTCTTGGGAGCACAAAGCTATTAAAAACAAAGACATCATGAGATTTTTTTTTAGTCAAATAAATGTAACTGGAGAATATTATCCAGACCCCGGAAGGATACACGTACTCACTTATAAGTGGACAATAGCCTTAATGCACAGGATTACCATGCTACAATTCACAGACCCAAAGAAACCGAAATATAAGGAGGCCTGTCTTAGGGTTTTACTGCTGTGAAGAGACACCATAACCATGGCAAATCTCATAACAAACATTTAATTGGGGCTGGCTTACAGGTTCAGAGGTTCAGTCCATTATCATCAAGGTGGGAGCATGGCAGTATCTAGCAGGCATGGCAGAGGCAGAACTGGGAGTTCTACATCTTCATCCAAAGGCAGCTAGTGGAAGACTGACTCCTAGGCAACTAGGGTAAGGATCTTAAGCCCACACCCACAGTGACACAACCAGGTCACACCTATTCCAACAAGGCCACACCTCCAAATGATGCCACTCCCTGGCCCAAGAATATACAAACCATCACAAGGCCCAAGGGTGGAATCATGAATTTTATTTAAAAAGGAAAACAAAATATTCATTGAAAGTGGATAGAGGGAGAGAACTGGGTCAGTGTGTAGGATAGAAGGGAATAGGGATGGTAATCAGGCACCAGGCACAGCTCAGAAGCCTTGCCTAAAAGTAGGGGATAGAATTGAGAAATCTGATGTAATTAAGGATAGAACAAGAATACCTACAGAATCAACTTACTTGTGCCCATGAGGGCTCACAGAGACATAACCACAACCGAAAAAGCATGCAAAGGCTGTCTCTAGGCTCTCTCTCTCTCTTTTCCTCCTAGACAGGGTTTCGCTGTATATAGCCCTAGCCCTGGCTGTCCTAGAACTCACTCTGTAGACCAGGCTGGCCGATTAAAGGCATGTGCCACCATATCCAGCTCCTAGGCTCTTTATACATTTGTATTAGATGTGTAGTTGGTCTTGTAACAATTGGAATAAGGGCTGTTTTAGATTCTGTTGACTACCATTAGATTCTCTTCCCCTACCAGGACTGCCTGGCATGGCATCAGTGGGAGAGGATGTGGCTAGTCCTTCTGGGATTAGATGTACCAAGGTGGGTTGTTTCTCAAAGGGGACTCCCCTTCTCTGAAGAGAAGGAGAAAGTGTAATGGGGTAATAGCTGAACTGGTAGCAGAGGAAGGAATGGGGTTTTGATCAGGATGTAAAGTATATAAAAAATAAATTATTGGGAACCTTTCTTGACATGGCTAGATAATTTTATATACTGTTTATGTTTCTTCAAGACTGGGTTTCTCTCTGTAGCTCTGGCTGTCCTGGACTCACTATGGAGATGAAGATAAACTTAAACTCAGAGATCTGCCTGCTTATGCCTGCCAAAAATAAGTATACTCAGGTCTGGTGCTTCGGTCTCTTATTAGTAACTTGGAAAAGTCTTTTCAAAAAACTATTTTTGTTTTTTACCCACTAGGTAGTACTTTTTTATTTTATTTCTGAATATAGCAATTATTTATAGTACTGGTCCTTGATTAGTTCCTAGACACATTGTGAATATTAATGCAAATGTGTGGCTGAATCTCTCATATAAAATATGATAGTATCTGTAAATAACTCACTCGTATTCTCTTACAAACTTTAAATAATCTCTAGTTTACTCATAAAGCCTAGTTAGATTATTCTATGTAGTAATTACTATATATTATTTAGAATATAATGACTAGGAAAGGTTGTTTGTACATATTTATTACAGATAAGAAGTTTTCCAAATCTTGATGTCTTAGGCTGGTTGAATTATCATTTAATTCACCACTAAATCTAAATACTTACCTCAAAAATATTACAAGTATTATTTATTCTACAGATTGCTTCTTTATTCATTTGGTACTTTCATCGCCTTTTTTTTTTTTAAGGATAATTGAGTACAGCTTTAACATTTCATTTTAAAATCCGTGGATTTTTTTTTAAATCTTAAAAGATTTTTTTCTATGTATGAAATTATTTGATTTAAACCACTATTTACTCTTACTTTTAATCCCTCCCATACATAAAACACCAGGTCACCCTCCTAACATTTTTTCAAAATGACTATTATCATATTGGATTTTGTCTTCTCATGAAAAAATAAAACATTTTATGTGTATTGTTCTGAGTTAAAATTGTGACAATCTTTGCAGACCTGGATTCATTATTGCTATAGATAAAAGTCTAGACCTGACAGGCTCTTTACATTAAAACTATCATTATATCTTTCTCTGCACTCCAGTGTATCTGTTTTCAACCATAAGAAAAATATAGGTAATTTTACCTACATGACCCTACTCTGCAAGCACGGTGTTTTTATTATTTAAAGGAAGCATCACAACCATTCATTTCAAATTCTATCCTTGTAGGTGACCTGAAGGTAAAAGCAGATAACCTTGAAGCTAATGAACCTTAAGCTGCAAAGCTCTTCGGTGGAACAGTAGTGTAAGATTGCTTGAAGGTTCTCTTGGCTGTAGCCTATTCTGTGAGAAGAAATGAAGATAGATTGCAAGCACGAAGCTTTTCTATGCAAGCCTTCGAAATAAATTGCCTAAAGCAATTTTGCAAGAAACAGACCTTGAATTCTAAGGCTGGAGCATTTATTTATGTTTTCTTTTCTTATTATAAATAAATATTTACCTTATTTCTAATTCCATACTCAAAGCTTTGTGTACCTTCTGAGAACTTAGAACTTTTTACATGCTTCAATATGGAATTTCCAAAGCATTGGGTTCTTTTTGCATAATATTTCAAATTGTAAATCAATGGACAGCCATGAAGTTGGAATAAGTAACAAAGAACATTTTATTTTTTATGATAGTTAAAGAAAATCAGGCAGAAAAGATGAAAGATAGATGATTCACTATGATATTTGAGCATTCCCTCAGGTCAAATGAAAATATTTAATAATTCTGAATTATCAACATGGATATGCTAGAGTGCCTTGCCTATTTATACAAAATTTGTGGATATTTTCAGTTAGTGTGAATAGTAATTTTTAGACTGGACTATTTCCATCCAAAGAGTAAAAACACTTTCCAGGTGATGACTATTGCTCGAGAATTTAATGCTACCTCAGTATGAAGAGCACAGTTTGCATTTTTTTTGTATCACATAGAATGTAGTTTGTGTTCAATAGTGAAAATTTCCATTATCATTTTGTTTTATTTCTGGTGACTAGAAGTAGGTTTATTTCCCTTATTTTTATTTATTTGTTTATTTCTAAATGAAAATATCAGGCATGATGCAGATGACATATTTTTTGTGGAGAATGAAGCAAATTAACTTTGATTACTAGTATTTATCATTGCTTGTAAGCAGGTGTTAAAATTAATAAATTGACTGAGATTCTATTGCCATCATCAGTTATATGGTAAAAGGGAGGGCCTGCAGCCATTCATGATCTTTTTATCTTGTGCTTCCAATTGTGGCGCTGTCTGTAGAGGGGAAGAAACATATCTTTGTACTAAAATAGAAGTTACGTTTCCTTTTGATTTGAAATAATTAAACATTTATCTTAATATAGAATATGAATATGCCTAATTTTTGGAATGCAAAAATTGTATATAGAACAGTCTATATCTATAGCTATCTATCTGTGTTTGTATATGAAGTATATATGTGCATATACATGTATACATATATGCACATAATATGATGTATATATACATGATTATGAGGTATCTACATCTATACATATACATGATATTTAACATATATGATGTGTATATGTATATATATGATGTATATATCTCATATATATGTATATATGTGAGGTATATACATACATGTATATACATGATGTTTTACAATCAAGTTTAATAATTTTGTGTGTACTTATCTAAAATTTAATTCTTTCCAATTGTGAAATGTGTCTTTTCTTTGTATCCCTTATAAAATATGTATTTGATTTTTATTACTATTAGATACCTAATTGGGTTATAGGGAAAATTAAAAACAAACAACAACAAGAACAGAACAATTTCTTTTCTATAGTTCATTTACCTTTATTGCACATCTTTTGAACAGATTACCTTGCCTTCTTCGTCTTCTGTATGCACTATCCAACAGTAATCATCTATGACTGACTGGGTTTTGACAAACAAGTGAAAATATATGGCTTTTGTGTTTCTGCTTGTGATTCATTTCACTTAGCATAATGTTTTCCAGTTCCACCAGATTGCTTCAGATCACTTGAATTTTTTTCTTAATATTGGGTTTTATCCTACTATGACACTTTTCTTTAGTCATTTTCAACTGATGGATATATAGACCGATTCAATATTTAGATATAAAAAAGTGTTACAATGATTGTAGCAGTTCAGACATTCCTGTGTATAAAATGATTTCTTCTACTAGGCAACAGACTTAATTTTGTGATATCTGAATAGAATGCATAATGGATTTCATAATAGCTGTATTAATTTACAGCAAATCATGAGAATTTTTAGTTATTTATATCATATCCCTAATGTGTTAGTTTTATTGTTTCATAATAGCTATTATTATCACTTGAGCAAGATACTACCTAATTAAGGAACTGATTTTAATTGACTTCATGTTATTTACTTTAAGCATCTTTTCACACATATTTTGTGCTTACTTGTTTATCATTTTTAATCGGTTTATATGTTTTTGTTACACAAATATTCTGAATATTAAATGTTTTTCACTTTAATACTTTGTAAATATTGTCTACAATTATAGAGGCTGTTTCTAAATTGTAACATTTTCTTTGCTATGCAGATGTTCCTAATTTGATAAAATCTCATTTATTTCATTTTGTCTTCGGTGCCTTTGATATTCTATCTAAAACTAATCTTGTTTATACCAATATGATAGAATGCTTCCATATAATTTTGTATTAATTTGTCTTTCATATTTTAACTTAGGTCACTGCTCAATTTTTAATTGAGTTTTATATGAGCTAAATACCTTTAATATTTTATATACGTATGTAGTTTTACCTGCACTGATAATTGGAAAGATTTTGCTTCAGTACATCTTCTTGCATATGTTTTCAAAATTGAACATCTATTTAAAGTTTTATTGCTCTATTGGTTCTCCATTGTATTTATAACGATGTTGACATATATTAGCATCTGAAGGATTGTACAATTTTATTTTATCTTACCTGGACCCTGAGCATCTGCAGACACAATATTTTTCAACTTGTTCTTTTTTATGACTAGTTACTAAGTATTAAAATTTAGATGTCTTAAAAACACAGAACATGGCTGGTCTATTAGATTTCCTTCCATTCAAATATATTGGTTTCATATTTTCTAATTTTAAAAATGTTACCAACTATTTATTTCTTTCCTCAAACTTATAACCATCCTAAATCCCATTTGTAATTGTTGTCTATCCCTTGATTTGGTTTTGATATTTGCTCATTTTTTTTCTCATTCTGTACTCTCATGCTCTTTGGGTTTCAATAAAGAATAATCGTAATAGTTGTATTTAATATATGATTTCAAGCACTTCTCAAAATACACACTGTCATTCAGTTCATGTATTTGCACCTGTATATAAAGGCACAAACTGAAGAAGAGGACAATATTGCATTTGATGAATGCAAGCTTTCATTTTACTTTTTTGACCTGGTGCCAAGAAGTGAAGAACGGACTATCTTTGGATTGATGAAGCACCTAGTAATGGCATTGATTTTTCTACAGACTCCTTCCTGGCAGGAGCAACTTGATGAGTAACCAGTGTCTAGGACTTGAATGCTATCAGGAACTCAATAACATAAGTTAAATGGATTAAAATAGTATTCTGCATAATATATTGTGTATAGATTTAAGACTATCAAAACTGAAATTAATAAACAAATAAAACACACATTTCTTACCAAACTTAAACATGAAATAAATTAAGAAAAAAGAAATTAAGGAAAAAAGAATGAAGAAAAAACAAAGAAAGAATGACAGGAAGGAAGGAAAAAAGAAAGGAAGAATGAGAGAAAGGGAGGAAGGAAGGACAGAAGGAAGGAAGGAAGGAAGGAAGGAAGGAAGGAAGGAAGGAAGGAAGGAAGGAAGGAAAGGTAAAGAAATAAAGGACAGATTTCCAAAACCCTTCCTATCAAACTTTAGGTTATTAAACTTTAGGTTATTAAGAGAACAGTGTGTACAGATGATTTATAAATTGTTTATATTAGACTCCTCAAATACAACTTGATATTGTTGGTTCAGATAAATGCTTTAAGTTGTAATATTCCATTTGGGGACTAAAATCACAATATGTTGTAAAATTTCTTACTAAATTATTTCCATCTGTGTTATAAAAGTATATATTTTTTGTAATAGGATCATGGTCTGTTAACAGGAAGCTAACATGATATTTGACATTTGCTAGTTAAGTTCATGAATTTTGTCACTCACAACTTTACTTGCAGCTTAGAAAACTCCTACAATTCTGTTCTGTAATATTTTCAGTACTACAAAATTATATTTGAATAATAAGAAATATGAGCCTATAGATAGAAAGATTACAGTCCAATCTCCAAATCCACAGAACCATAAATTGCTACATATTTGTATTTCTACTTGTTCCAACAATGACTCAACTAAAATTATTTATTAGGATACATCAGAAATTATGTAAGCAGTGTAAGCCACTAGCAGAAGTCAATAAGCAGTTATCAATAATCTGCGTGATTCTCATACTTCAAACTGTAAATTGTAGATTCATTTTGTAGTAAAGTCTATGTATAGGATTTTGAAATCATATCAAAAGTGATCTACCATGTAAAATACTTTTGCTGAGAAAGAAAGGAATTCTTTTTGTGAAGCAGGCATCAATTTCTAATTATCTTGAAATAGTTTGTATGCAATGATGGAAAATGAATTGCTTTTTTCATCTTATTTTACAATTTGACTTGTTGCATGCAAACATGTTGTAGTGAATACTTTTGCCTTATGATTTCTGTGTATTTACTTATCAGGCCATGCAACTGATAAATGTGTCAAAAGTTTTTTGAGGAAGTAATTATTATGTACAACAATTGTTCTACCCTCAGATTTTATTCAGACGTTCCTGTGGCTCCACTCCAAAAGATGAGACTTCCTTCCATGACATTAACATGCTAAACAGAAATAGGAGAGAAGGGAGGTCACCACTTTAGATTTACCCCATTGAAACCAGATACACCAAATCTAATAGAAAAGTTAGTGGGAAAGAGCCTTGAACTCATTGGCACAGGGGAAAATTTCCTAAACAGAACTCCAGTGGCTCATGCTCTAAGATAAAGAATTTTAAATGGGAACTCTTGAAACTGGAAAGCTTCTGTAAGGCAAAGGGCATAGTCAGTAACACAAATCAGCAACCCACAGATTGGGAGAAAATTCTTCACTAACTCCACATCTGATAGCAGTATAATATACAAAATATACAAAGAACTCAAGACGCTAACAACCAAACAAACCAAACAACTCAATCAAAAAGAGGGGTATAGAACTAAACTGAGAATTCACAGCCGAGGAATTGTGAATGACTGAGAAGCACCTAAGTACATGTTTAAAGTTCTTAGTGGTCAAAGAAATGCAAATCAAAATGACCCTGATTCCACCTTACACCTTATAAAATGGCTAAAATCAAAACCTCAGGTGACAACATATGTTGGCAAGGATGTGGAGAAAGAGGAACACTGCTCCATTGCTGGTGGGATTGCAAACTGGTACAACCACTCTGGAAATCAATCTGGAGGTTCCTCAGAAAATTGGAAATAGATCTACTAAAGACCCAGAAATACCACTCTTGGGAATATACCCTAAAGATGCCACACCATGCCACAGGAACATGTGTTCCAGTATGTTCATAGTGCCTTTATTTGTGATAGCCAGAATCTGTAAACAACCTAGATGTCCCATGACAGAAGAATGGATACAGAAAATGTGGTTCATTGGCACAATGGAATACTACTCAGATATTAAAAATGACGACATCCTGAGTTTTGCAGGCAAATGGATGGAACTCATCATCCTGAGTGAGGTAACTCAGACCAAAAAGGACATTCATGGTGTATACTCACTAATAAGTGGATATTAGCCAAAAAACAAAACAACCCCCTCCCCCAGAATATCCAAGATACAGTTCACAGAACTCAAAAAGCTCAATGAGCTGAAGGACCAAAGTGACAATGCCTAAGTCCCACTTGGAAGGGAGAAAAAAGCAACCACAAGAGGGAAGGAGGGAGGGACCTGGGAGGAAAAGGGGTCACAGAGGGGAGAGGGGAACATGATCAGGTATTGGGTGGGTGAAAAAAACTGAAGCACTGAGGGCCAGTAGAAAGAGTGGAAACAGGTAACCTCTGGAGATAGCATGTTGGGAGGACCGTCCACAATGTACCAGAGACCTGGAAAGGTGAGAGACTCTTGGGACTCAAGGAAGGTACCCTAGATAAAATGCCCTACAGTGTGAAGAGGGAACTTGTAGAGCCCACCTCTGTGGGGCCGTGAAAGGCAGCCTATTTTGGATGAATGAGGCTTGCTTTGGTGATCCAGTAGAAAACTCTACAAGGGACAGAACAGTGAGCCACATTCCCAGAGACAAGTGCCTGACACCTTATAGCACCCAACTCCATAATTCTGTGACTATCTGTCATGCAGATAAAGCCTCAAGCTTCTGGCATTCTAGCTAGACTCCACTCCCACAGTTACCTGACTATAGCCAGGTATGCTCCTTCCCACAGCTACCCTGCAACTACAAGATAGCCCAGTCTGTTATAAAAGGGGCTGCTTGGCCCCTCCTCACTCTCTTTAAGCTCTCTCACCTTTCTTACTCTCATCTCTAGCCCTCCTTCTCTCCCTCCCTTTCCCTTTCTCTCCATGGCCATGGCTGGTCTCCCTCTTTCTACCTTTCTCTTTCTCCCTGTCTTTCTACAATAAAACCTCTAAAACCATAGACTGTCTCTGCTCATCAAGGCCTACCATGCTTGAATGATGGGATAGGTTTTCCCCTAATAAGCTGCATCTAACTTCCCTCCTTTGCTCCATCCATGGAGCAGACCAAGGACTCTTGCCTGCATGGGAACCACATAGCGCCTCACTCTCCCCCTGCCCTCTCCTCTCTTCAGGCCAGGGAATTATTGAGCCGACTGTGGAGCCCCCATTTTTTTCTCAGCTTTTCTGCAGTGTCCAGCTGTGTCTGGGATGCCCAAGACTGAGAACCTGTTACAAAAGACTGACCCTTGTCCACCCCTAGCCAGCTGGGATTCCATAGCTTTCCACAGCCAGACACCCACCCGGGCCACATGGAAAGTGTGCAGCAGTCCTTTCGTGCCCACCCACCCAGGGCACCAGAACTCTGGCAGGGTGCAGGTTTTCTCCCACTCCCTTTATTCCCCATATCCTCCTGACCCAAACACCTCCAGCAGAAACACAGGGCATCAAGTGAGGGATGGGATTGCTAGCCCACAGTCAAAACTCTGACCTATAATTGTTCCCATCTCAAAGAACTTCAGGAATGAAAATGGAGAGGAGCCTGAGGAAAAGAAGATCCAGTGACAAGCCCAAAGTGCGATCCAGCTCAAAAGGAGGCCCCAAGGCCTGACACTATTACTGAATATATGGAGAGTTCACAAAAAGGGACCTATTATCACTGCCCCCAAAAGTCTCAAAAGAAGCTAAAAGAGTCAGTTGCAAATATTTGCACCCAACCAATGGACAGAAGCTGCTGACACCTGTGGTTGAATTAGTCATGGGTGTCTAACTGAATTTATAGAACCAGGCATGCCATTGTACTTCCCTAGTTGGTATATCCTGCTTAGCAGGCTAATGATGTAACAGACAGGACTCAGAATCAGTTAGTACAATGGATGAGTTTCCTTCTCACAGTATATTCCCATATTGTGAAAGCTAGCCAACAGGGAGGAAACTGCCAGATGAGTTCTAACTTGATTCCTCTATATGTCACACAAAAAAGTGTGTGTCATCTTCAGCAACTAGTACTACTGTCTAGTTTTAAAGGGGAACTAAGGACAAATGCAATAGCTTGTGTTCTTTGGGGGGACTCTGTGGCTTGCATGACTCATTAGAAAGTATGCCACAATCAGTGGTGGTTATTTTGTTTGAAAACATGGTTTATAGGAGGACTGTATTCCATTCATGAACTGTTTATCTCCTTAAAATATTTTAAACACATTTTTAAAAAATGAACTTCTAATATCATTGTTAGTCAACCTTTTCCATACCCATCCTTCTGCCCCTATTTAATTTAATTTAATAGTTGTGTAGTCACTAGCTCTACTTTTATAACGTAGGTGTTCTATCGATTTCCTCTTCTTTAAAGTATTTATATGAAGAAGGGGAGGAAGGAATTTAGGAAGCAGAGGAGATATGTTGTAGAAAATTTTAACCCCAGTCCAAGCTTTCAGCCTTGCCTTTGACCATTTAGTTCCTAGATAAAAGACACACACATCTTTTATATTTTACAATATTCCTTAATGGAGCACAAGACCTGGACAGATATCTATAGTCCATGCTATTATGTTCACTTCCCAGCCAATAATCCCATTAATTAATTTGCCATGTTTTATCTGGGATAAAACTCCAAGTAGCAGACTCACATGGCCATTATTTCATGACTCACCTCAACCATAGTGGCTTCTGTCTCCATTCACCTCCTTCTCCCCTCTGATCTTCTCCAACCTCCAGGTCAGGAACACCAAGCCCCACTTATCTCAATTCTGCCCAGCTATAGACTGTAGGCATCTTTATTTATCAATCAGAAATAACTTGGGGGCAAGGTCACATAGTGTCATCTGCATCTATGTTTGGACTCTCTTGTCTCTGGGGCAGCCAGGTCTTGGAGGCCCGTGTTTAGCATTGCAACACATAGCAACAGACCAAACCTCAACAGACAGCCCATAGAATCAACTAACCAGGGCTCATAGGGGTCCACAGGCCTGACTTCAAAAGCAGGATCTCATCCTGTCCTCTGCCTATGCCCACGGCTGTAGAGTTTACTGCTCTTATGGGACTCCTATCAGTGGGAGTGTGATTTTTGGTGTTTCTAACTCTTTAGTCTGTTCCTGAGACACTTTTTTTTTCTCTGCTGTGTTGCCTCACTGAGCCCCAATATGAGGATTCGTGCCTATTCTTATTGTAACTTGCTATGCCATATTCAGTTTACATCCGTGGAGTGCATGCTCTTTTCTGAGGGGAAGCAGAGGAGGAGTGGATCTGGGGGAGAGGGAAGGGTGAGGAGGAGGAACTTGGAGCAGAGGAGAAAGGGATCCTAGGGGAAGGGATATAATACATGAGAGAATGGAAAAGCAAATTTTATTTGCCAAATGTAATTGTAGTCTCAGAGGGTTCCTGCTAAATAAGCTTACCCTTTCTAATAGTCGCTAAACTCTTTTTTTTTTAATTTTTAATATTTTTTATTACATATTTTTCTCAATTACATTTCCAATGCTATCTCAAAAGTGCCCCCCCCCCACTTCCCTACCCACCCATTCCCATTTTTTTGGCCCTGGCGTTCCCCTGTACTGGGGCATATAAAGTTTGCGTGTCCAATGGGCCTCTCTTTATAGCTGGTTCAACTCAGTTGTTCTGCCTCAAACACCTCTGCGAGATGATTGATTCAAACTGCCGTCTCTTCGCTTCTTAGTGAATTGCTATCGTATGCCACAAACTAACTCTGGCAATTTAGTTTAGTTTTCTGGCTCCTCATTCTCTGGTTGATTTTGTTTCCACTTGTGTCTAGCTTGCTCTCTGCACACTGTCTGTATAAGACACTTGGTAAAGTGCCTCTGAGAGCGAATTCAAACAATCTCAACTCCCCCACTGACGCTGTGCTGCTCTTAAATTGCCTCTTACTGCTATCTGTTCTAGTGAGAACTGGGTGTTTCCTACCTCTGAATCAATCTGTCAAATCTTCCATTTGGCAATTTGTCTGCCCTCAGTTAGATTTCACATTCAAATATCACTGCTTCCTTCTAACCTTACCTTCATTGTTTGGAATTAAAGATGTATACAAAAGCCTGTCTGTATTGTAGCCAGAGGGATTAAGGGTGTGTCATTCTAGCCAGATCACACAGACCTCTTCTAGAGAATAATATCTCTGTCTCTATCTCTATCTCTATCTCTATCTCTATCTCTATCTCTATCTCTATCTCTATCATCTCTATCTCTATCTCTATCTCTATCATCTCTATCTCTATCTCTATCTCTATCTCTATCATCTCTATCTCTATCTCTATCTCTATCTCTATCTCTATCTATCATCTCTATCTCTATCTCTATCATCTCTATCTCTATCTTTATCTCTATCTCTATATCTTTCTCTGTTGTGCAGAATATATATATATTTTTTTTTCTCTGATGTACAGTAGCCACTTGTTAGCTTCCTAGCCCTATAGGCACTTCAGGTTAAACAAGGAATTATAAAACTTTGAACCTAAAATCAGAATTTGAGAAAATCAGGCAATGATTTTATTTCTGGTCCCACATAAAGTCACTGAAAACACATTTTGCAGCTTTGTCCTTTTACCTGCAAATTTCATATTTTCAGTTTTCGTGCTACACTCATATTCATTGCTGCTTTATTCACAAGTGCTAAAAAGCAAAATCTTGCAGATGTTGATTGGCTGGTATCTGTACCTACTTTTTTGTTATTTAGAGCCAAAACACAGACATATTTAGTACTGATGGTTACTTTAAATATCATCCACCTTCCTCATATTGTCTATGGGAAAACTAAATAAAACCAAAATTAAGTTTTTGCTTAACTATCCAACTTAACATGGGATAGGAAACAATATGATTCATGTGTAAATGTTGTCACACACACTTTTATACGACTCAGTCATTCTCATTACACCATGTTTTATAGTAGGCATTTGCCTCTGTAACTGGCTTCAGCTTTACAGGAGCCACAGCTTAATCGGATTTGTTTATCCAATAAAATAAAGTGGCTTTGGTACTTCACATACTCCTACATTTTAAAAATCTTTACCATAAAGGACTTGAAATACTCTTTATTTGTGATTATGCCAATCATATCATTTCACCACTTTATTCAAGTGTGTAGTCATTTCCAGAGGAAAAAAGGGTAAATTATGAATAAATTTCATGTGTACCTGGAAATCACAATAAAATCATTGTGCTATTTATGTCATTACCAACAAAACAAACCAGGAAAAAATCCCCCAATTCTATATTTGAATCTTTGTTGCTACACTATCGGTCTTAGTGACAATTCCTTTCATCCTTTTGATAGAATGCTTACTGGGTGAATGGATTTCTTTTACTTACCATTAACTGATTTACCCTTAAGGATGTGGTATATTGATCTAGTGTCTACACTTACATATATTGAATTCTAAGAGGTAGAAATATATTGAGCTTTTTATAGACACTGTTAATTAAAACTTTCTGCTAGAAATATTTTTAAATACTTAAACCAAGCAGCATTTAAAAAACTTGGGAATGCTTCATTCGTGCATAATATGTATGCTTGTGTGTGTGTGTGTGTGTGTGTGTGTGTGTGTGTGTGAGAGAGAGAGAGAGAGAGGATATTGGAATAAATTTACTTGTTCTCTTAAAACCATTTAGAATAATATATATTAAACTTTTTAATTTTCTGAATAGTTCTTTTCACATTCCTTTTATATTCCAATATATTATGACAAAACTAAACAGGAATAATACATAGTAATAAAGTACATAAAGTAAAGTTTACCCAAAAACATACATACACTCACAGAAATACTCCTAAGAACTAATTCTTCTTTAAAAGTTTCCTTTGGCCCCTCAATCCTTCCCACTCTCACAGTGAAAGAACTGTCCTTTAGAGATTCCACAGCACCTTTCTTAAGTTGTATGTGAATGATGCTATGTACTGCAAAGAGCTTTTGTTCAATTTCCTTTCCACAATAAAATATCTAGGAGTCTCTTACATTCTGTGTGCATTTCAGAAGTTCATTTTTTTAGTGCAATATGAGAAAAATACTGATAACTACAACACATTATTCTATTTGGATCATGAAGGGAATTTTATCCATTTACTATTTTAAGATTCAAAGCTACTGAGCACCATTTTCAATAGACTTTACTTTATTCATTAATATATTGGCTGTTCAGAAACATATTTTGGTATGTAGCATCAATCCAGAAATTCAACCACTTTGTTTAGATTTTCTGGTTTGTGGAGTACAGGCTTTTGAAGGAAGACCTAATAATATTTTTGATTTCTCAGTTTCTGTTGTTATGTCTCCCTTTTCATATCTGATTTTGTTCACTTGCATACTGACTCTGTCTTTTAGTTAGTTTTCCTAAGGGTGGGTCTATATTGGTTTTGTTGACTCTTTGTATTATTCTCTTTATTTCTAATTGATTAGTTTCAGTCCTGAGTTTGACTATTTTCTGGCAACTATTCCTTTTGGGTGTGTTTGCTTCTTTTATTCTAGAGCTTTCAGGTGTGCTGCTAAGTTGCTAGTATGAGATCTCTCTGATTTCTTTGTGAAAGTACTTAGTGTTATGATTTTTTCTCTAAGCACTGTTTTCTTTGGCTGGCATAGGTGAGTGGCCCAGAGGACCAGGAAAATGAATGGAAGACAGCAGCTTCTGGGGTTTGGGGGAGAAGAGAATCTCTAGGAAGTCTCAGAGATCTGGGATGAGGGAGACTTCCAGGTGTCAATACTGGTGACCTCATCTGAGATGCCTAACAGTAGGGACATGGAACCTCAAGAAGCTACCTTTTGTAATCGGGCAAGACCCCCAGTGGAAGGATAAGGACACCAACACACCCACAAAAGTTTCTACCCAATACTTGTTCTGTCTAAAAGACATGCAAGGAGGAAACAGACCAAAAGAAAGTCCAATCAGTAACTAGCCAACTTGAAAACCATCCCATGGGCAAGCACCATTGACATAATTAATGATACTCAGGTATACTTGTATATAGGAACCAAGCATAACTGTCCTATGAGAGGTTCTACCTAGCAGTAGAAAAAACAGATGCAGATATTCACAGCAGAACATTGGACAGAGCTGGAGGACACTTATGGAAGAGTTGGAGGAATGATTGAAGGTCCTCAAGGGGATGGGAACCCCACAGGAAGACAACCAGAACCAACAAACCTGGATCCCAGGGACCTCTCAGAGTTGGAGTCATCAACAAAAGAACATAGAGGGCTGAAAGGAGACCCCAGGCACATATGAAGCTAACAAATAGCTCAGTTTTTATGGCTGCCTAGTCTGGTCTCAGTGGGAGAGGCTATGCCTAATCAGACAGAGACATAATGTGCCAGAGTAGGGGTATACCAGGATTAGAGGCACCCTCTCCAATTATAAAAGATGGGGAGTCAAGGGGGAGGGACTCTATTACAGAAGGATCAGGAGGGGGAGCAGTATTTGAATGTAAATAATAAATATATTAATTAATCTTTAAAAAAGGAAATGCATTTTAAAATTCCCTTGTCAATGTATCATTTCCATTTCTTCCTGTCACTAATCTTTAGTTTTATTTGATTGTAATGAGAAAAGATAATATTATTTCTATTAAAAAGTGATGGAACATATTTCATGATTTCCATAAATATATCTCTAAATATGTAATGTTTTCTTTAAAAACAATGCTTTACATTTCCCTCTTTGGGGGGGGTATTTATTTCATTTACATTTCCAATGCTATCCCAAAAGTTCCCCAAACAATCCCCAACCCACTCCCCCACCCACCCACTCCCACTTCTTGGCCCTGTCATTCCCCTGTACTGAGGCATATAAAGTTTGCACCAGCAATGGGCCTCTCTTTCCACTAATGGCCTACTAGGTCATTTTCTGATTCATATGCAGCTAGAGACACGAGCTCCAGGCAGGTAATTGTTAGTTCATATAGTTGATCCACCTATAGGATTGCAGATCCCTTTAGCTCCTTGGGTACTTTCTCTAGCTCCTCCATTGGGGGCCCTGTGATCCATCCAATAGCTGACTGTGAGCATCCACTTCTGTGTTTGCTAGGCCCCGGCATAGTTTCACAAGAGACAGCTCTATCTGGGTCCTCTCAGCAAAATCTTGCTAGTGTATGCAATGGTGTCAGCGTTTAGAAGCTGATTATGGGATGGATCCCCAGATATGGCAGTCTCTAGATGGACCGTCCTTTCGTCACAGCTCCAAACTTTGTCTCTGTAACTACGTCCATGGGTGTTTTGTTCCCAATTCTAAGAAGGGGCAGAGTGTCCACACTTTGGTCTTCATTCTTCTTGAGTTTCATGCGTTTAGCAAATTGTATCTTATATCTAGGGTATCCTAAGTTTCTGGGCTTATCAGTGAGTACATATTGTGTAAGTTCCTTTGTGATTGGGTTTCCTCACTCAGGATGATGCCCTCCAGGTACAATCATTTGCCTAGGAATTTCATAAATTCATTCTTTTTAATAGCTGAGTAGTACTCCATTGTGTAAATGTACCACATTTGTTGTATCCATTCCTCTGTTGAGGGGCATCTGGGTTCTTCTCAGCTTCTGGCTATTATAAATAAGGCTGCTATGAACATAGTGGAGCATGTGTCCTTCTTACCGGTTGGAAAATCTTCTGGATATATGCCCAGGAGAGGTATTGCGGGATCCTCCAGTAGTACTATGTCCAATTTTCTGAGGAACTACAAGACTGATTTCCAGAGTGGTTGTACAAGCTTGCAATCCCACTAACAATGTAGGAGTATTCCTCTTTCTCCACATCCTCGCCAGCATCTGCTGTCACCTGAATTTTTGATCTTAGCCATTCTGACTGGTGTGAGGTGGAATCTCAGGGTTGTTTTGATTTGCATTTCCCTGATGATTAAGGATGTTGAACATTTTTTCAGGTGCTTCTCTGCCATTCGGTATTCCTCAGGTGAGTATTCTTTGTTCAGCTCTGAGCCCCATTTTTAATGGGGTTATTTGATTTTCTGTAGTCCACCTTCTTGGGTTCTTGAATATTGGATATTAGTCCCCTATCTGATTTAGGATAGGTAAAGATCCTTTCCCAATCTGTTGGTGGTCTTTTTGTCTTATTGACAGTGTCTTTTGCCTTGCAGAAGGTTTGCAACATTATTAGGTCCCATTTGTTGATTCTAGATCTTACAGCACAAGCCATTGCTGTTCTATTCAGGAATTTTTCCCCTGTACCGATATCTTTGAGACTTTTCCCTACCTTCTCCTCTATATGTTTCAGTGTCTCTGGTTTTTTGTGGAGTTCCTTAATCCACTTAGATTTGACCTTAGTAAAAGGAGATAGGAATGGATCAATTGGCATTCTTCTACAAGATAACCGCCAGTTATCCCAGCACCATTTGTTGAAAATGCTCTTTTTTCCACTGGATGGTTTTAGCTCCCTTGTCAAAGATCAAGGGACCATAGGTGTGTGGGTTCATCCCTGGGTCTTCAATTCTATTCCATTGGTCCACTTTTCTGTTGCTATACCAGTACCATGTAGTTTTTATCACAATTGCTCTGTAGTACAGCTTTAGGTCAGGCATGGTGATTCCACCAGAGGTTCTTTTATCCTTGAGAAGAGTTTTTGCTATCCTAGGTTTTTTGTTATTCCAGATGAATTTGCTGATTGCTCTTTCTAATTTGTTGAAGAATTGATTTGGAATTTTGATGGGGATTGCATAGAATCTGTAGATTACTTTTGGCAAGATAGCCATTTTTACTATATTGATCCTGGCAATCCATGAACATGGGAGATCTTTCCATCTTCTGAGATCATCTTTAATTTCTTTCTTCAGAGACTTGAAGTTCTTATCATACAGATCTTTCACTTCCTTAGTTAGAGTCACGCCAAGGTATTTTATATTATTTGTGACTATTGAGAAGGGCGTTGTTTCCCTAATTTCTTTCTCAGCCTGTTTATCCTTTGTGTACAGAAAGGCCATTGACTTGTTTGAGTTAACTTTATATCCAGCTACTTCCCTGAAGCTGTTTATCAGGCTTAGGAGTTCTCTGGTGGAATTTTTAGGGTCAATTATATATACTATCATATCATCTGCAAAAAGTGATATTTTGACTTCTTCCTTTCCAATTTATATCCCCTTGATATCCTTTTGTTGTCGAATTGCTCTGGCTAGGACTTCAAGTACAATGTTGAATAGGTAGGGAGAGAGTGGGCAGCCTTGTCTAATTCCTGATTTTAGTGGGATTGCTTCCAGCTTCTCACCATTTACTTTGCTGTTGGCTACTGGTTTGCTGTAGATTGCTTTTTATCATGTTTAGGTATGGGCGTTGAATTCCTGATCCTCCCAAGAATTTTATCATGAATGTATTTTGAATTTTGTCAAATGCTTTCTCTGCATCTAACGAGATGATCATGTGGTTTTTGTCTTTTAGTTTGTTTATATACTATATTTCCTTCTTATCTTTCCAGTATATTCAGTGACTTGTTAGCAATGTGCAATTGTAGTTACTTGGATGAAAAATCCTAAATCTAGATCTATTTCATTTGCAGTAACTTTATTTTCAGAAAATGAATCAATTATTGGCAGGTAGATCACATGGGAATCTGATTAATATGTGAAGGCTGGTTCAATTATATTAAGATGATCCCTGAACATTTGAAGTTTTTCACACTCTTTCATGTTTTGGTGACTACAAACCAATGCTGCCCAAAATGGCAGCTCTAATCCAAAATGATTATTTAACCTTAAGTACATTTCAATGTAAAATCATCACTTTTGGATAAATTCACCTCATGTAAACAGTTACTAGTGTCCACATGTAAATAGCACAGAGATAGTGCACTACCACAATTTCAGACAGTTCTATCCAACATCCTGTTTTCTACAATGGAATCTTCCGGAAGTTTTCTGTAGAGTGCATATTAAATCAAAACATGCAGGGAAAAGACACAGGATTAAACCTAGATGGACATTAGAACAAAGATTTAAAAAATACGATGCCTAGATTTAAAATTCTTGTAGGGTTGGGCATATTAGAAACATATTACAGAAAAACAGTGTGACTCAGTGCATACTTTCCCAACCAGTCATAGAAATCAAATCCAGTCATCTACTGGAACTGACAGTGTTTGGTAGAGCTGAACAGTTACACAAATCTATATAGGATGAATATAGGCTAAGAAATCAAGTAGTGATATTCTTCAGGCATGCAATTGACCCCTGGTTTATTCTCTGGGCTTTGGAGATGTATTTTAACACTTTTACTTCTTATTTTCAGTCTGGATTATATGGCGTAGTGTTTAGCTCTCAAAATACTTTTGTTGCTGTTGTCTAGTTTTTCTTCTAGACCTAGAATTTTGGCTTGACATATCAGGTTTTCTAATCAGGGAGATATATATACACATATACACGTACATAATTATCATTTTTCTCATTGCATATATTTCTGTATATAATTTCCCTGATTGTTTAGATATTTTGATTCATATATATAATAATATATCATGTATATCAATATGATATATATTACATCATTATGATATAATACACCATTATTATGATTTTTGTTATCCATTTGGTGAAATCTCATGTTTTATGCTTTTACTTTTAGTTCAGGTATTATATGAAAATGCAATTTGTTTCTCAAAAACAAAAATTAGCATGTAGATGTCTGTTTTATAAATGTATGCATTCCCATGGTATTTAATTCAATGATATAATTCTTGCTTATAAGGTAATTACTGATGCAGCATATCTTACCATTAAAATTTTATCCTTATCTTCTAGTTTAATTGCAACTTCTTTCCTTTATTAACATATCTTAAAATGTTCAGTTATAGCTAAGTGATTTACTCAACAGATGCTTTGATTATATTCTTAATGTTGTATATCTCTAAACAGTTTTGTCCTATGATTAATTTGTCTTGAAGTCTTCACCTATACTATAAAGGATATAAATGGGCTACAAAACTGTTGTGAATATTTAATCTCAATCAGGGGCTTCTATCCCACCTTTGATCATTCAGTTCCCAGATAAAAGACACACAGCTTAATATATATAATAAACCTTAATCAGCATTGGAGCTGGGTACATATCTACCCTCTGTGTTATTAGAATATATTTTCCACCCTTAACTCCATTCTATAATTTGCCATGTTCCATCTAGATATTTCTTAATTCCAATTGGCTACCAATCATGACTCTTTTCGTCATTCATCTGTACCATGATGGCTTCCTCCTCTCTTACCTTCTTCTCTCTACTCGTGGTCTCCTCAGACCCCAAGTCCAGGTACCCAAGAACTCTACCTATCTCTCTTCTGTTCAGGTATTGGTTGTAGCCAATCAGGGATAACTTGAAGGGCAAGGTTATATAGAGTCACTTGTATATGTCACTTGGGTACATGCTTACTCTCTCACACTCCTCCAGGTCATGGGGGCCAGTAGTTAGCTTTATAATACAAGCAAAAGACCAACCCTTAACAATGTCATAATAATTAATACTTTTAATATAATGGTAACATAATGTTAATTATAATAATATTTTTAAAACCTAAAACCAAAATTATTATAGTAAAAGAATTGCTTAATTCCTCCTCTAATTTTAAATATGTATCATTCCATGTCACATCATTCTTTATGGATGAATATGTGCTTAAAATTATTACTTTCCTGACCTAGTGTTTAGACATCATTCAAAATCCAGCAATAGTATAGGCACTATGTCTACAGTGTTAGAGGAAGTTGAATCTATCTGTATTATTTCTCTTTTTATGCATTTATTTCACTTAGTAGCATCTCTGTCTTTGAATAACTTCCTTAAGTGTTTGTATATTGAGAAAACAATGGAAACACAGCTCATTCTCTCAGCCTTTTTTTTTTTAAATAGGTATTTTCCTCATTTACATTTCCAATGCTATCCAAAACGTCTCTCAGCCTTTTGTTTTGTTTTGTTTTGTTTTGTTTTTTGTTTTGTTTTGTTTTGTTTTCAATACAGGGTCTCCTTGTGTATGGATGTCATGGAACTAACTCTGTAGACCAGGTTGACCTTGAAATTACAGAGTCACAGAGACATGCCCGCTTCTGCCTCCTGAGTTCTTGTATTAAAGTTCTGTGACACTCCTGCCTAGACAAATTTATACTCTTATGTAGAACCTGGTTGAGGCAATTTTCAGGCTTATTTGTCTATATTCTCTTGTGGAGTTAAGAAATATAAATTTTCTTATATGTTTAGGAGAGTTAGTAATAAAGTGCTTTGTGGTAAATTTGGTTATATTTAATCTATATAATTATCTTCACATTCCTGTATTTGAATATTTGAGTCATCATCCTGTGTATTTGGCCAATAATGTGTTATTATTTCTTAGAACTAATTCACTTAGCATTATCATCCTATATTTGTATTCTTTGAATTTTTTAGATTTCAAGTGATCCAAAGTCTCCATAACCTCTATTCAGTTACAGTCTTATTTTATAAAGTTTACTCTGATAAGATATTTTCAGATAGTATGTCTTTGCACTGATGTGTTTTTGTTTGATCTATCTTGCTATTGTCCTTTTCAAACATGTTATAATTTTCTCTGTGAACTTTTTGAACAGTGCTGTCTACTTTGATTGAAACTGCTTCAATCTATGTTAATTTGGGGGGGCATTAAACATTTTCCCTGTTTATATATTTATTTATTTATTTACTTTTTGTATCACTGGAACAACCTTTATATTCTCTATCTTTGTGTTCATTCATGCTAGTTTCAGTATGGTTTCTGAAGTTATATGTTACAAACTAAATAAATCTATTCCTTTAAAGTTCATTATAACTGTGTTATCTGACATCATTTTTATATCAAAGGATTAGGCAAATTATTCTTGCCCTTATAATCTAGCAATAACTGGTATTTCTCCTCCTAAACAGTCAAGGTAAGCTTTTTAATTTCTTATTCTTTTTTTTCAATTTCTTTTTTGTTGCTGTTTTCCTTCTTGTTTTTTATTAAATTATTTTTTACACTCCGAATTCCATTCCCTCCCCCCACATCCAACTTCCAAATGCTCCACTTCCCATACCTTCTACCCACCCCACTCCTGTCTCCACATGGATGACGCCACCTACCACCCCACCTGACCTGTAAACTCCCTGGGGCCTCAAGTCTCTTGAGGGTTTGGTACATCATCCCTGAATGAATCCAGACCTGGAAGTCCTCTTCTATATGTGTGTTGGGGGCTTCATATCAGCTGGTGTATGCTGTCTATTTGGTAGTCCAGTGTTCGAGAGATCTTTGGGGTGGGGGGAATCCAGATTAATTGATACTGCTGATCTTACTTTAAGATCTCCCTTTTCCTCAGCTTCTTTCATCCTTCCCTAATTCAACAACAGGGGTCAGCAGGTTCTATCCATTGGTTGGGTGCAAATATCTGCATCTGACGCAGGTGCTTGTTGGGTCTTTTGGAGGGCAGTCAGGATAGATCCCTTTCTGTGAGCACTCCATATCCTCAGTAATAGTGTCAGGCCTTGAGACCTCCCCTTGAGCTGGATCCCTCTTTGGGCCTGTCTCTGGACTTTCTTTTCCTCAGGCTCCTCCCCATTTCCATTCCTGTAATTCTTTCATACAGGAACAATTATGGGTCAGAGATATGACTGTGGGATGGCAACCCCATCCCTCACTTGATGCCAAGTCTTCCTGTTGGAGGTGGACTCTATAAGTGCCTTCTCCCTACTGTCGGACATTTCATCTAAGGTCCCCCCCCCCTTTGATTCCTGAGAGTCTCTCACCTCCCAGGTGTCTGGTGCATTCTGGAGGGTCCCCCCAACCTTCTATTTCCTGAGGTGGACTGTTTCCATTCTTTCTGCTGGCCCTCAGGGCTTCAGTCCTTTTTCCTTACCCAGTACCAAATCAGGTTCTCACTCTCCCCCCTACTGCCTTACCCCTGTCCACTTTCCCTCCCAGCCCGCCCCCCCTTCTACTTGTGATTGCTGTCTTCTCTCTCCCAAGTGGGACTGAGGTGTCCTCACTTGGGCATTTCAGTTTGTTCACCTTTTTGAGATCTGTGGACTATATGTTGGGAATTCTGTACCTTTATTTATTTATTGTTTATTTATTTATTTGGCTAATATCCACTTATTAGTGAGTACATACCATGAGTGTCCTTTTTGGATCTGAGTTACCTCACTCAGGATGATATTTTCTAGTTACATTCATTTGCCTGTAAAACTCAGGATGTGTTTGTTCTTAATAGCTGAGTAGTATTCCATTGTGTAAATGAACCACATTTTCTGTATCCATTCTATGTTCATAGTGGCCTTATTTTTGATAGCCAGAAACTGGAAACAACCTAGATGTCCCACAACAGAATGGATACAGAAAATGTAGTTCATTTAATTTCTTCACAATTTAGCATCACCACTCTCCTATAATAAAACCTAAGTCAAGATTTCTTGTAAAGCTGCTGTTGGTGTGTTTCATTCAGTATTGTAGGCAGTATCTAGCTTACATGATTGTGTGATCATCAGTTGGAGTATGCTTTTGAATGAATTGAGAATGTTCTACAAAAGCCACTCCATAATTGCATGACACTACCTACATGACTATTACAGTTAGATGTCCTTCTTCATGTGCACAGTCCTACACTCTGATCATGGGATTTTGCTGGACATGAACAATACTAGAAAGGCACTAGTTCAATCTACCAGACAATGACTTGGCGTTATCTACTTTTTGCTTCTTCTAAACATTTAATTTCCCTATATTGTGTGGCTTCAAATGCAGGCAGAAAGATTACAACTGTTCTGTGGCCATTGACAAAAATTTAAGGAAAGATGGTTAAAGCAGCAACTTTCATTGCCATTCTGATGTGATTTTGAGTCACCTCAGACTCTCACAGATAATATACAGCTTGAGGGCTTATCTTACGCAAGATGTAGGGATAGAACAGAATTTTAGCCAAATAGATTTGGGGTAGTCTAATGTTCTGGTAAGTCTATAAGCTTCATCTGTGAAGACTGAAGAGAGAAAATAAGTTATTGTGCTTTGTTGGCTCTGAGTAAACATGAAAAGCCACCTAAAATTCTACCTTTTGCTATCTAGCCAAGGCTGCTAGAGATAGCTCCTTAACTATTTATCCAAGACAGGATTCAAAACTCATAGTAATGCTTCATGGCTGGGGCGGGAGATATCATACCCTGCTTCAAACTTTTCTCATATGTAACCATACTGTGGATTTGAGAAGGTTTTTGTTTTGCTTTGTTGAGTTGTGGTTTTACTGTATAGATTAGGCTAGATAGGAACTCAGTAAGAAAACAAATTAAACATTAAAATACTTTTATCTTCCCCTAGTGCTAAGATTCTAGGGAAGACACATCACAACTGGCATAAAAATGCTTCATAAAAGACTGGAAAGATTATTGTCAAGAATATTAATTTTAATATAATAGAGAATTTCTTATTTATTAAAACACAAAAATGTTATAGATTTACCATTTTCCTTGTACTTTGTGAGTTTTCCTCTGTTTTTCTTTTTTATTATGTATGTATTTATTTAACTTTATGCTTTGTTTTATAAAGGTAACATTAAGTACATATTTACTTAACCTTTATGTTTTATTTTGATTCAAATAATTGTTTTTTTATTCTTATTTTACTTATTCACTTTACATCCTGCTCACTGCACCCCTCTCACAGTTCTTCACATCTATCCCCTCCCTTTTTCCTCTGAGAGGGTAGGGGCCTCCTGGGTATCCCACCACCCTGTCACAGCAAGTCTCTGCAAGGCTAGATGCATCCTCTCCCACTGAGGCCAAGCAAAGAAGCCCAGCTAGAAGAACATATCAAACCTACAGGTAACAACTTTGGGTTAGCACCTGCTCCAGTTGTTTGGGACCCACAGGAAAACCAAGGTGCACATCTGCTACATATGTTCAGGGATGCCTAAGTCCAACACATATATGTTCTTTTGTTGGTGGATCAGTCTCTGAGTGTCCCAGTGTCCAGGTTAGTTGACTCTGTTGGTCTTACTGTGGAGTTCCTATCCCCTTCGGGCAATCCTTCCTCCTATTTTTCTTTAAGAGTTGCCAGACTCTGCTTAGCTGATGTTGTTCTTCCTATGGAGATGCAAACCCTTCAGCTCCTTCAGTCCTTTCTCTAACTCCTCCACTGGGGGACCCAGTGCTCAGTTGAATGGTTGGCTACAAGAAACCAGATTGCCCCCTCCCCCCAGAGCTCCCATAGACTAAACCACCAACCAAAGAGTACACATGGAGGGACCCATGAGTCCAACCACATATGTAGCAGAGGATGGCCTTGTTGGGTAGGGAATCAATGGGAGTAGAGGCCCTTGGTCCTCTGAAGCCTTGATGCTGCAGTGTAGGAGAATGCCAGGAAAGGGAGGCAGGAATGGGTGGGTGGGTTGGGGAACACCCTCATAGAAGCAAGGGGAGGGTGGATGGGATAAGGGATTTTAATGGGGAGCAAGCAGAAAAGGGGATAACATTTGAAATGTAAATAAAAAACTATCCAATTTAAAAAAAAAGAGTTCCCAGGTTCCATCCATTTTTTGATTATGGGTGTCTAAATCTGTCTGAAACAGGTGCCAGGTGGAGCCTATCAGAGGACAGCTATGCTAGACTCCTATCTACAAGCATAACAGAGTATCATTAATAGTGTCAGGAATCAGCGGGTGCCCATGGAATGGATCTCAATTGGTACAATTATTGGTTGGTCATTTCCTCAGACTCTGCTTTATCACTGTCTTTGCATTTCTTGTGGACAGAATAAATTTTGGGTCAAAAGTTTTTTGTGTAGGTTGGAGTCCCTATTGCTCCACTGGCGTTCCTGCCTGGCAACAGGAGGTGGCCTCTTCAGGTTCCTTATCCTGAATGCTGTGAGTCACAGCTAAAGAAGTCCATTGATTCTTGGACACCTTCCTTATCCCATGTCCCCGTCTCTTCCTAGAGATGCCAACTTCCACTCCACCCATGTCAGTTGCAGATTTTCATTCATTCTAATGGCCTTCTGCCCATATCTTCAGTTTCTCCTCACCTTATGCTGCAACTCTCATCCCCCCATCCTCTCTTCCACCCAGTTTTCTCCCTCCATTTACTTTTAATGACTATTTTATTCCCCCTTCTAAGAGATTCAAACATCTTTGCTTGTGCCTTTCTTCTTGTTTAGCTTGTGTCTGTGGAGTGTAGCATGGGTATATAGTATTTTATGGCTAATATCCATGTATGAGTGAGTACATAAACACCATGCATGCCATTTTGCAATTGAGTTACCTCATTCAGGATGATATTCTGTCAGGTGAGACATGGTTGCAAACACACTTACATGACATAGTTTTGGCTCCAGGAGTACCTTCAAACTGAATAATGCTTTCTAGTAGACAGATTGTGTTGTTCCATCTTGTATGCTTATCTGGTTTGATGTTTTCTATACCATATTTGTTCTGAAATACAACTTAGGTAAAAATTTATGCAAGAGGGATTGAGACATGACTAGAGAAGGAAATGACTTTGATGTCTACTAGGAACAAATTTCAGTGGCTCTGGCCATTCAAGCAGTCAAGCCAGGGGAAACAGAAAAAGGGGTTCTGGATGTAGAGGCTGAGTGCATTAATAGTTCTCTGGGGAAATTTTAGCAAACTAATGATAATCAATTTGTACTAATCAACATTTAAAGCAGGAAATGTTTTTGAGAGTACTCAAGTTTTAGTAGTTAAGGGAACTGAAGACCCCAAGGATGAAGAAAAGGAACACTGGGCCCAAGTCAGTAAGGACAGTGATGTCTGTAGGAAAAATAAGGGTGAGAGGCCCGGTGAAGAAAAATTTCTAATAATAGAATGTTTGGTCCAGTGTAACCTTCTCCCATCCTGAAGTAGGCTGAGCCAGACCTTGACCTTTCTGCAGCTAAGGAGATTACCTAAGTTGGAGCCTTCCTAGATCACTCTATTGTTCAGCCACTGTTGCTGATACTGTTACCTGCTGGGAGGCCGCAAGTTGTCACCTGAAGCTGGGCTCCAAGAATGAATTGGCGGGAATGGGCCTCTCCCTCCCCTTACCCTTTATAAGTGCATTTGCCTTTAAACATTTGAGCCTTGATCAGGAAACTTGTCTTGGCTCCATTTTTCTCTCGACCGCCTAGTTCGCCTCTCTTTTCAGCCCCGGTTTGCCTCCCAGGTGAAACCCAGTTCATGTGAGCCGTGAGTCGATTTTCAACAGTCCAGAAATAGTATTGGGGGAAACTGGAAGATATATGTATAATGCAAAAAGATAAAGAATGAATTTGGACATAAATTTTAGTTATCATGTAAGCATTAAAAACTCTTTAATAATTTCATTCACTCCACAGCACTGTTCACTAAAAGAAAATCATTCTTCATTCCTGCTACAGCATAGACATGGCTGAATTTTGCAGGAATCTTCAAGAGTTACTACGTTACAATTGCCATCCCTCAAGAGTATTTGGATCATAGATTATTTTGTGTTCAGGTTCTATATGCAAATACAATGCCATGGCAGCAGAGACAAATTATAGGGTAATAAAACATGGATTATAGACTATTTCATGAATTGCTCCAATTTAATATTTTGAAGATCAGATTTTTAGAAGTACATTTTCCCTAATCAATAAATCCAGTGAAGTTATTTTTTAAAGAGACCTTCTGTTCTAGGAATTCTACAAACTGCATTAAGCTAAGGCTGACAATCTTAAAGTAGATGGAGCTTTGTAGTCCTTTTGAGATGGTACTGTTTGTAGATATTTCTACTATAAAGTTATCATTGTTCAGATTTGAGAGCAGCTTGGCTGAGACTTAAGTCACGGGGAATTTAAGATATTAAAAATCTTAAGGTTAGCTAGCTAATTAATGTTTCAGTGTTAACCAATAAAGACTAATTTATCTTTTCTCTGTATCATAAAAAGAGATTCTTAGATGTCATTTAAGAAATGAAACATTTTATTGAACACTCCATACTTTTTAAGTTGTAAATACTTTTTTCAAAATTTGTTTTACAATAATCTAACATGAAAAGGGTATAAAGATGCAAAAGGCCATAATAAAATTTTGGAATCACTACATTAAAAAAAAATAAATCAGACAGTCTTCTCACAAAAGAGACAACCTGTTCCCTAAGAAAGAGCAGTGGAATAAAAGTATAAAATGAAAGATCTGGAACTCAGGCACCAAGGTGTGTATATCATTATTGGTACAAAACCCAGAAGCAGTCCAATCAGTAATTATGATAATCTTTAGAGGACCTTGCCACAGTTTGAGCCAGTACTGAGCGTTTACACATATTTATCAGTCACATTTACATACATATTTTGCATGTACTTAAAGTGGTATAAAAGCAGACTGGAAAAAAATAAACCCACTTCAGCCTCAGACCTGGCTGGGGTCATGCTACAGTGTTGTCTAATTGTCTTTTTCCTTTTTAATCCTCACTCCTTACCTGGAGAACCTGTTGACTGACTGAGCTGACTTGGTCAAGTAGTGCCAAGTGCCATAAAGCAATAAATGACTATGATTTTTTTGTTTATGGTAACCATTAGTTTTCAGGTACATGTTTAACAGAATTTTGATTTTTAAAGAAATATCGAGAAGTAACTTGGAATTGCGCTTAGCTACATAGGTGAGTATTAACTGAAACTTCTCATTAGCCTTCTTCCACATCTCAAGTGCTTAATGATAGGTGTGTAATGCCATGCTTGGTTTCTGAGGTGCTGGATATCAAGGCCGGTACTGTGTATATTCATTCTACCAACAGAGTTATATACACAGCATTGAGTTTTTACTATACCAAGTTAGTAAGAAAAAAACAGTTGTAACCACATATTTAAAATAATTATTTGTAACAGAAAAATAAATGAAATGTACAAGACTATATGTTAATAACATAAATTAATTTTCTAAGTTGTAATAAATTGGCACACAAATTGAGAATTTTCCTAAGTCAACACAGTCCTTTTGCATATTTTGGTTATTTTTTCTTGAGTTTCTACAGGTAAATCATTAACATGAAGAGTGGAGAATGAACATGGGCTTTGCTATTAGAAGTATCTATATTGCATCATCAAACATGGTTTTAGTGCTAAAAATTTTGTAGATGTCCTCTGAAAAGTGAATGTAGCTATCTTCTACTTCTGATTTGCTTGAATTTCTTTTATCTAAAATAGATTAACATAGAATTGCTTTATCCTGTTAATATGGTGAAATATTTTAATTGATCACGAAATGTTAGTATACCAATGAAATGGATAAAACAGACTTTGCACCATAATGTCATAGCTTTCTGCAATGCAAATTTTAATTTATTACTATGTAGTAAAAAGCAAATTTAATTTGTATGACAGGAAGATACCTGTCTGTGCTTACCAGCTTTAAAAGATAAAGGACTGGTTTCATAATGAACTTCATAATACTCTGCTTGGTTTTGTCTGTGAATGTTGTTTTCATCTTAGCAATTATTAAAAGTTCAGGGTTACAACCATTTTAGTCTGAAGGTTTCATTGTGAACATATTTTAAGTATGAATCCAACTTTAAAAATAATTCTAGCAATATTACCTATGTTTAGTCCTAATTACATTTTTTCTACTAACTTGCTTCTTCCTTTTAAGGCCTCTTTTTTTTTTTTTTTTTTTTTTTTTCTGAGCTTTCATAAAATCCTTTACTTTGTTCTTCTTCCTTGGATACTTCAAATAAAGCCTGGTCAAATAACACAATGAGCTGAAACTGATTCACGTGGTCTGCTTGAAATCTTTAAAATTTACTGTACAGGTTTTAATAATGTTGAAATATATTAGGGTTCTATTGTTGTGTTCTTTTCGATAACATTATAATTTTCCATGCACATCCCCCTCAAAAACAAAACTTGGAATAAAAGAGTGACTTCTATAGAAGACAAGTACTTAGCATTCTTGAGTATTCCAATTAATTTTTTAGGGCCTCTCCAAGGCCTTATTATGAAAGAATTATACTTTACTAGCAAATTGTTACTACAATACATGTTATTCCATGTATTATATATTTTGTTCAATTTTATAAATGTTCATAAAAACATAACTGAAAATTTCAAGGATAATAATTAAGGGCTTTTAAGAGAGAAAAATTCATCTTTTCTAGGAATTAGGCCGTTGATAGGTTATCCAATTTCAAGTCGTCACCATTTAATAAAATTTACATGTGCACAACACTAAACAGACTCAGCAGTGTGTGTGTGTATGTGTGTGTGTGTGTCTTTGTGTATACATATGCATATATGTAACAATCATAACTTAAGAGGAGTAGTTTATGAATTCGGGCCATAGGAGAAGTCAGAGGGAAATAGAGTGGGATGAAAATAATGAAATAAATAACTATATATGATATCCACAGCAAAATGTGAACAAAAAAAATCTTCGAAAGAAGAAAACAACCAAAATATTCAAGAGTAAAAATTTCAAGAATTACATAATTACCTGTGATGATTTTCTTTAAAAATGGATATCTAATCCACAGAGATGTCAGTATTATTCAGTAGTCTGTAGAGATCTGAAGTACACTAAGCACTACTAATTACTAATGCAACCTATTTTCCAAAGAACTGATTTTGTATATTATGTTACTCTTAGAAGTTTGTGTCTATAATTAAAAATTAAAATGCTGTGGCTTTTTTTACAGATACCCATATGGCAAACAGTATTGTTTTTACTAGTGTACATACTTTGTTTTACATAATATTATTAAATGTTTGAAGTATAATGCTGAAAAAGGAATAAATAATAAGTTACTATTGAAAAGGACTATAATAATTTTATATATAAAAATTATTTTATCTAGACTGGGAAACGGCATTTACTCGGCAAACCTGATGACACAAGTTAAATTTTATGAACTATATGGAAATTCACTCTTGGTGATACACACATTCTGATCCCAGAATTTCTAAAACAAGGTGGAGCCTGGTAACCTGAGTTAAATCTTTTAATCCACGTAAAAATTCAAACTTTGTGGTATAAATTCTAACCACAGTATTTCCATAAAGAGATGGGATCTGTCAAATTTCTGAATCCAAATAAAAATGAAATGGTGGTATGTATCTAACAATCCCAGCACTCCCATGACAAGATTAGAAGAAAAGACGGCCAGATTGCCAAAGACCTTAAGTAATAAGTAGGTTTAAGTGTACAGTTCACAGAAGAAACAACAAAGCCCCTACCTGAAACACATAAAGGCCAAAGCTGAATGAAAACATTGGCCTGTGGCCTGGATCCCTGGGTTATGGTACGTGTATATGCACAGTCACATACACATACAAACAGTGGTGTGTACACATCGTTTACATGTGTTAAATTGTTTAAGAACTAATTTTAATTTAATTAACAATATTTTCAGAGTAGAGATTTTTCAGCAGTAAGAGTATATACTGTTCTTGCAAGATACCAGAGCTTGGTTCCTGGCATGCTTGTAGGATAGAACACCACTGTCTGCAACTCTAACACCACTGTAAAATGACTTACCACTAAAACTTTCAAACAATAACAGGCCATTAAGAGACTGCCTCATCTGGGGATCCATAACATACAGATGACAAACCCAGACACAATTCTACTCTAAAACATATTTGTGTGTTAGCATACAACTGTGTGAACTTAATTATCCACACACTAACAAAGAACAGTCACTTGCAGGAGACAAATAATAGCTGCATATTTAAAAAACAGAATTCCATCAAAGACATGGTCATTTCAACATATGAAGTCAGCTGACCCTAATGACAAGGCACAATCACAGGAAGTTGTTCCAAACTAATAACACGATAAACATCTCAGTATGTAATAAATTACCTAATGTACTATATTAGTGTAAGTAATAAAATGGTACAAATAAATTGACATAGAAGCAAAATCAAACTCAGAAGATAATACTAATATATTAGTGCAAATATACATATACAAACACGTGCATATATAACAATAATATACAAAGAAAATTAGGTTATCAACATAAAAGTGTATAGTTCATAGAAGTGGTTAAGGAAGGGTAGCTGGAGGGCTTGGGAGGAAGAAATGGGAGGAGTGGTTATAAATGTATTTCAATTAGTAGCATAAAGATATAAAATCAATCTTTAAAATATAATTCCTTTACTGAAATTATTTCTCTCTCTCTCTGTTCTGACTTCAGACTAACTCAGTGGTACAAACGGCAGTCTGGTGTGGACCTATAAAGTAAACGCATCTGCTGTTTCTTTGAAAAAATGGACAGAGTTGCTGCTAAATGATGTTACTTTCTTATAATGAATAGAAGCATTAAACTAAGTTGTATCTAAAAGTCCTGTCAGTTACTCAAGGCAAATGGTACATGGTTGCCTCATGAGAAGAGATATTTTCCTGATATCGAAGGACTAGATAAACAGATAAACAAGTTATCTGTTGCTTCTATACTCAAGAGACATAAAAGTTTTTGTCTTTGTTCTTCAAGATAAAACATATTCCTCCTAAAGAAGGATGGCTGAACAAACATAACTGGGAAAAGCATCAGAAATAGAGTTAGAATAGAGACACCATATGGTCTTTCTGTGTGTGTATATATGTATATATACATATGCTTTATATGTGCTTGCGTGTGTTTTTGTTCATGTTTGTTTATATGTGTGTACATGTGTATTTGTGTTTATGTGTTTGTGTGTGTGTACATATCACTGTGTGCGTTTGAATATAGTAGAGTTTACAAAATATGTAAAATAGTTTTTAAAACTTAATGAAATTATTTGATATGTTTTTGTAAAATGTTGTGTCCTTTAATGTTAATTAAATATTTTCCAGGACAAATTTTGTACAATGTATCTATAACATAAACCCAGAATTTGAAAGAAAATATTGAGGAAACTACAAATGACATACGGACCTGAGTGGAGGGAATGGCATGGGTGATTACTTCTATTCTTCAGGAGATGAAGAATGGAGTTCATAGTAGAGTGTAGAATACTGTGCTCTACATAGTTATCTCAGGCCAGGTACTCAGTGACATTTTGTTACAAAAAAAAAGAAAAAAAAAAAGAGGTAAGTTTACTGGGGAGATGTTTCTAAAGTGCTTGCTATAAATTCAGTCCCAGAACCTATGTAAAATATGCAGGATTAATGGTATGCATTTGTATTCTTAGCACCAGGTAAGGAGATAGAATCTTTAGAGCTTATTATCCAGCCAGTCTAGTTGGATCACCAAGCTTCAGGTTAAGTGGGATACCATGTCTCAAAAACTAAAGTGGAGAGCAGTTGGAACAGATTCCTTATTATGATCTCTCTAGCTTAGAAATCACACACAAATACACATGTGAAAACACACTTGAAAACTTATGCATATAAATGCCCCAACACATGCACATGTACACGCACACACACATACACACACACACCACCATTGACTAAAGTTAATTTTCATGAAAATCTAAAACAAATCTAATAAAGATTCTGAGTTGAGATAAAACAATTGTCATGTACAAGAGGCTATGTTTGGTAATTTTCAAATATGATTTTGAATTAAGATAAATCATAAATTTTTCAAGTTGAGAACATCTGATTTTTAATAATCTTTTGTTCAACAAGTTGCAAAATTTGCTGGTTTTTTTTGCCTGTATCTTAATGGGTAAATTTTTAGGAATATATATATATATATATTCCTAGAAATATATATATATATTCCTAGAATATATATATATATATATATCACATTACTTTCAATCATAAGAAAAATATGTTTTGTTGATAAGAAAGAAGGGCTATAATTCCATAGTTCTCTGCTTGATAGAGTCAAATAGAGAGAGATACAAAGAGAAAAAGTGTAAAGAGACCACCAGGCTGTGTTGTGTGAGGCTTTTGCTACCCCACACTAAACTCAGGGAATAGCCATGCTACTAGCTCCCCACCCAGAGAATACTGGATCCAAAGATGAAAAAGAAATAAAGAAAGAAAGAGAGAGAGAGAGAGAGAGAGAGAGAGAGAGAGAGAGACGTTGATCAGTTTCAACTTGCCTTATGCACTCAATTGCTGAGCACCTCTTATCTACTACAACCAGAGTACCCATCCTGATACTTTTATCTCACCATCTCTCAACCTGCCTAGCTTAAATTTTTCAGTTACATTTAGTCCGAGCTCAACATCACAAACTCCCACCTGAAGAAATGGCCTGTGGTCCTTCCGTCCAAGATCTCACCTGTTGGCTTTTCTGCTGCTGAAACATGGAAAAAAAAACTCATTCTTATCTCTACTCCTTCTTCTCTTTTCTGCATCTGTTATTCATCTGCTAGGACCTAGAAGTCCTGCCTATCCTTTTACCCAACAATTGGGCAGTGGCATATTGACTGATGGATCAAGAGACAATTGGGGAACAGGACATTAGAATCAGTACCACACCTACATTTTCAAGCATAAAGAAAAGATTTTTGCTGAAAAGAAGGAACAGCTGTAGTTCCTTAGTCCTCTTCTTGATGGAGTCAAATGGGGAGAGGTGTAAAGAGAAAAAATGCAAATAGACATTTAAGCAGTCTATAAAGAGACATATAGGCTTTCAAAAGTTTTCAAGTTCAGGCCTTTTGATGCACAAGGAAGAACACACCAGCCAGTCAGCTAGAAACCTTGATCAATTTTTAATTACTTTCCTAAGAAAATATGTAGAATGACCATTTTTGTTATATACATAAAGGTAAATGTCACAAATAATTATTCATAAATTATAATTTTTATGATGATATCAATAAAATAATGGCATTAGGTTCCTCTTTATTCAGGCTCAACCACAATATCCACAAATGTTCTTTAGTTCAGACACAGAGGTTGAAAATAAGTCTGTTATATAGACTACCAACATGGTTACATTTGAACTTTGAAATGTATTTTAATTATATTTGCTAATTTCATTCATGTATGCAATGTATTTGACCATATAAATTCTCAGTTTTCTCTCTAACTTGTCCTGCCTCGTCCCACTCACTGCCCTCTCAAATGAAAGTCCTAATTGTTTTTTTCATAAAATATTTTATTTTATTTATTATGCATGTGTGCCTGCATGCTTGTGTGTATGCCAGTTGACCTCAGAAGCCATAAAAGACATTAGATTCCATGTATCTGGAGTTATGGTTATTTATATGATGCCTGATTGGGTATTAAACTGAATGCATGTTGTAGGAACAGTATGGGCTCTTAATGATGACCCACCTCTCATTCTCCTCCATCTCGTGTTCATTTCCTTCTCCTTCTGCTCTTCCTCCTCTTCTCTGTCTTACTCCTCCTGTTTCTCTTCTTTTCTTGTTAGTTTTGAAGAACTTTCTGTCTAATTAATATTAATATATATGCATACATATAGCTAACTTAAATGTGGTTACTATATCATGAACCACATGCCTAAATAAAACTACTTTTAATTTTTCTCTCTGGTGTCTCCCTAAGGTGGGTCCTCACATGAGAGCACAGGCCAGAAAAGCAACAGAGCTTCTGGGAAACAGTGTTCCTACTACTGGCCTTCATCCAGAGCCAGGAGGTGGAGCTGTGCACCTTCCCTGCCAGAGGAGAGCTTGCCTCCAGGGTGTGCTCTGACCCCCTGGACCCAGGGGAAATCACCATTTTCTGTCCAGTGTCTCCCTAAGGTCAGTACACACAGGAGAGCACAGGTCCCAGAAGTAACAGAGCTTCCGGGACATGGTGGTCCTATTACAGGCCTTCATCTTCAGCCCTCTGTGCACTGCTCTTGCCAGGAGAGAGCTGGTCTCCCAGGAGTGCTGAAACAGGCTTACAGACTCAAAGGAGGAACAAGCTCTAGCCAGAGACAGCTAGAACATCTAACAACAGAGATCACCAGATGGCAAAAGGCAAACGCAAGAATCTTATGAAGAGAAACCGAACTACTTGGTATTATGAGAACCCAGTACTCCCACCACAGCAAGTCCTGGCTACCACCAACACACAGGAAAAGCAAGAAACAGATTTAAAATCATATCTCATGATGCTGTTTGAGGATTTTAAGAAGGACATTAAAAACTTCCTTAAAGAAATACAGGAGAATACAACTAAACAGGTAGAAGTCCTTAAAGAGGAATCACAAAAATGCCTTAAAGAATTACAGAGAACATAGGAAAACAGGTAGAAGCCCTTTAAGAAGAAACACTAAAATCCCTTAAAGAATTATAGGAAAACACAAGTAAACAGGTGAAGTAATTGAACAAAACCATCCAGGATCTAAAAGTGCAAGTAGTAACAATAAAGAAATCATAAAGGGAGAGAACTTTGGAGATAGAAATCCTAGGAAAGAAATCAGGAGCCATAGATGCAAGCATCACCAATAGAATAAAAGAGATGGAAGAGAGAATCTCAGGTGCAGAAGATTCCATAGAAAACATGGAAACAACAATCAAAGAAAATGCAAAATGCAAAAAGATCCTAACACAAAACATCCAGGAAATCCAGAACACAATGAGAAGACCAAATCTGAGGATAATAGGTATAGATGAGAATGAAGATTAACAACTTAAAGGGCCAGTAAATAAACTCTACAAAATTATAGAAGAAAACTTCCCTAACCTAAAGAAATAGATGTCCATGAACATACAAAAGCCTACAGAACTCCAAATAGATGGAACCAGAAAAGAAATTCCTCCTGACAAATAATAATCAAAACACCAAATGCACTAAATAGAGATAGAATTATAAAAGCAGTAAGGGAAAAAGGCCAAGTAACATATGAAGGGAGAACTATCAGAATTACACATGACTTCTCCCAGACACTATGAAAGCCAGAAGATCCTGGGTACATGTCATACAGACCCTAAGAGAACTCAAATGCCAGCCCAGGCTACCATTCCCAGCAAAAACTCTTAATTACCATAGACGAAGAAACCGAGGTATTCCATGACAAAAGCAAATTTACACAATATAAACCCACAAAACCAGCCCTTCAAAGGATAATAAAGGGAAAACTCCAACACGAGGAGGGAAACTACGTCCTAGAAAAAGCAAGAAAGTAATCTTTCAACAAACCTAAAAGTAGATAGCCACAAGAACAGAATCCCATCTCTAACAACAAAAATAACAGGAAGCAACAATTACTTTCCTTTAATGTTCTTAATATTAATGGACTCAATTCCCCAATAAAAAGACATAGGCTAACTGACTGGCTATGTAAACAGGACCCAACATTTTAATGCATACAGGAAACCCATCTGAGTGACAAAGACAGACACTACCTCAGAGTAAAATGCTGGAAAACAATTTCCCAAGCTAATGGTACCAAGAAACAAGCTGGCATAGCCATTCTACTTCGAATAAAACTGACTTTCAACCTAAAGTTATAAGAAAAGACAAGGACTGCCACTTTATACTCATCAAAGGTAAAATCTACCAAGATGAACTCTCAATTCTGAACATCTATGCTCCAAATGCAAGAGTATACACATTCATTAAAGAAACTTTAGTAAAGCTCAAACCACACATTGCACCACACACAATAATAGTGGGGGACTTCAACACCCCACTCTCATCAATGGACAGATTCTGGAAACAGAAACTAAACAGAGAAACAGTGAAACTAACACAAGTTATGGAACAAATGGATTTAACAGATATCTAGAGAACATTTTATCCTAAAACAAAAGGATATACCTTCTTATCAGCACCTCATGGTACCTTCTCCAAAACTGACCATATAACCAGTAACAAAACAGGCCTCAGCAGATATAAAAATATTGAAATAATCCCATGCATCCTATCAGATCACCACGGACTAAGGCTGATCTTCAATAACAACACAAATAATAGAAAAACAACATACATGTGGAAGCTGAAAAACACTCTACTCAATGATACCTTGGTAGAGGAAGAAATAAAGAGAATAAAGACTTTTTAGAGTTTAATGAAAATGAAGCCACAGCATACCCAAATATATGGGACATATTGAAAGTAGTCCTAAGAGGAAAACTCATAGCTCTGAGTGCCTCCAAAAAGAAACTGGAGAGAGCATACCCTAGAGCTTGATAGCACACCTAAAATATCTAGAACAAAAGGAAGCAAATTCAAACAAGAGGAGTAGCCAGCTTGAAATAATCAAACTCAGGGAAGAAATCTACCAAATAGAAACAAAAACAACTATACAAAGAATCAACCAAACCAGGAGCTGGTTCTTTGAGAAAATCAACAAGACATATAAACCCTTAACCAGACTAACTAGAGGGCACAGGGACAGTATCCTAATAAACAAAATCAGAAATGAAAAGGGAGACATAACAACAGAATTTGAGGAAATCCAAAAAATCATCAGATCCTACTACAAAAGTCTATACTCAACAAAACTGTAACCTGGATGAAATGGACAATTTTATTGTCAGATACCAGGTACCAATGTTTAACCAGGATCAGATTAATAATCTAAACTATACCATATCCCCTAAAGAAATAGAAAAAGTCATTAATAGTCTCCCAACAACAACAAACAAAGCCCAGGACTAGATGGGTGTAGTGCAGAGTATTATCAGTCCTTCAAAGAAGACCTAATTCCAGTTCTCCTCAAACTATTCACAAAATAGAAACCAAAGGTAATCTACCAAATTCTTTTCATGAAGCCACAATTACTCTGATATGTAAACCACACAAAGACCCAACAAAGTAACAGAACTCAGATCAATTTCCCTTATGATTATCGATGCAAAAATACTTAATAAAATGCTTGCAAATGGAATCCAAGAACAAATCAAAATTATCATCCATCACGATCAAGTAGGCTTCATCCCAGTGATATAGGGATGGTTCATTATATGGAAATCCATCAATGTAATCCAGTGTATAAACAAACTGAAAGACAAAAACCATGTGATCATTTCATTAGATGCTGAGAAACCATTTGACAAAATCTAACACTCGTTCATAATAAAAGTCTCAGAAAGATCAGGAATTCAAGGCTCATACCTAAATATAGCTAAAGCAATATACATCAAACCAGTAGCCAACATTAAATTAAATGGAGAGAAACTTGAAGCAATCCCACTAAAATCAGGAAGTAGGTAAGGCTACCCACTCTCTCCCTACCTATTCAATATAGTATTTGAACTTGTAGCCAGAGCAATTAGGCAACAAAAGAGATCAAAGAGATACAAATTGGAAGGAAGAAGTCAAACTATCACTCTTTGCACATGATATGATAATATCTTATGATATCTATAAGTGACCCTAAAAGTTCCACCAGAGTACTCCTAAACCTTATAAACAGCTTCAGTGCAGTAGCTGGATATCGACTAGCAGGATTAATAGAGTCATAATGGCTATCTTGCCAAAAGCAATCTACACATTCAATGCAATCCCCATCAAAATTCCAACTCAATTCTTCACCAAGTTAGAAAGGGCAATTTGCAAATTCATCTTGAATAACAACAAACCTAGGATAGAAAAAACTGTTCTCAACAATAACTGAACTTCTGGTAGAATCACCATCCCTGACCTTAAGCTGTACTTGAGAGCAATTGTGATGAAAGCTGCACGGTACTGGTACAATGACAGGCAGGTAGATCAATGGAATAGAACTGAAGACCAAAAATGAACCCACACACCTATGGTCACTTTATCTTTGACAAAGGAGCTAAAACCAACCAGTGGAAAATGATAGCATTTTCAACAAATGGTTCTGGCACAATTGGCAGTTATTACGTAAAAGAATGCCAATTGATCCATTCTTATCTCATACAAAGCTCAAGCCTAAATGGATCAAGGAATTCCACATAAAACCAGAGACACTGAAATTTATAAAGGAGAAAGTGGGGAAAAGCCTTGAAGATATGGGCACAGGGAACAAATTCCTGAACGGAACAGCAATGGTTTCTGTTATAAGATCAAGAATAGACAAATGAGACTTCATAAAATTGCAAAACTTCTGTAAGACAAAGGATGCAGTTAATAAGACGATATGGCAACCAACAGATTGAGAGATCTTTACTAATCCTAAATTTGATAGGGGACTAATATGCAATACATATTAAAAACTCAAGATGTTGGACTCCAGAAAACCAAATAACCCTATTAAAAATGGGGTACAGAGCTAAACAAAGAATTCTCAACTGAGGAATACCAAATGGCTGAAAAGCACGTAACAAAAGTTCAACATCCTTATATATCAGGGAAATGCAAATTAAAGCAACCCTGAGATTCCACTTCATACCAGTCAGAATGGGTAAGATCAAAAACTCAGGTGACAGCAGATGCTGGTGAGGATGTGGGGGAAAAGAACACTCTTCCATTGTTGGTGGGATAGCAAGCTGGTACAACCACTCTGGAAATCAGTCTGGAGGTTCCTCAGAAAACTGGACATAGTACTGCCGGAGGATCTATCAATACCTCTCCTGGGCATATATCCAGAAGATGTTCCAACTGGTAAGAAGGACACATGCTCCACTATGTTCATAACAGCCTTATTTATAGTAGCCAGAAGCTGGAAAGAACCCAGATGTCCCTCAACAGAGGAATGGATACAGAAAATGTGGTACATTTGCACAATGGAGTACTACTCAGCTATTAAAAACAATGAATTTGTGAAAGTCTTAGACAAATGGATGGATCTGGAGGATATTTTCCTAAGTGAGATAACCCAATCACAAAAGAACACCCATGATACACACTCAATGATAAGTGGATTTTAGCCTAGATGCTCAGAATACCCAAGATACAATTTGCAAAACACATGAAATTTAATACCAAGGAAGACCAAAGTGTTGATACTTTGATCTTTCATAGAAGGGAGATCAAAATACCAATGGAAGGAGTTACAGAGATAAAGTTCAGAGCAGAGACTGAAAGCATGACCATCCATAGACTCCCCCACCTGGGGATCCATCCCATAAACAACTACTGAACCCAGACACTACTGCAGATGCCAATAAGAGCGTGCTGACAGGAGACTGATACAGCTGTGTACTGGCTAGTTTTCTGTCAACTTGACACAGCTGGAGTTATCACAAAGAAAGGAGCTTCAGTTGAGGAAATGCCTCCATGAGATCCAACTGTAAGGCATTTTCTCCATTAGTGATCAAGGGGGAAAGGCCCCTGTGGGTGGGACCATCTCTGGGCTGGTAGTCTTGGGTTCTATAAGAGAGCAGGCTGAGCAGCCAGGAAAAGCAAGCCAGTAAAGATCATCCCTCCATGACTCTGCATCAATCAGCTCCTGCTCCCTGACCTGCTTGAGTTCCAGTCCTGACTTCCTTTGGTGATGAACAGCAATATGGAAGTGTAAACCCAATAAACCCTTTCCTCCCCAACTTGTTTCTTGGTCATGTTTGTGCAGGAATAGAAACCTGACTAAGACAAGCTGTCTCCTGAGAGGCTCTGCCAGTACCTGACTAATACAGAAGTGAATGCTCACAGTCATCTATTAAATGGAGCACAGGGTCCCCAATGAAGGAGCTACATAAAAGTACCTAAGGAGTTGAAGGGATTTGTAGCCCCCTAGGAGGAACAACAATATGAACTAACCAATAACCCCAAAGCTCCCTGGGACTAAACCACCAATCAAAGAAAACACAAGGAGAGACTGGTGGCTCTAAATGCCTATGTAGCTGATAATGGCCTAGTAGGTCATCAATGGGAAGAGAAGCCCTTGGTCCTGTGAAGATTCTATGCCCCAGTATAGGGGGATGCCTGGAAGCAGGAGTGTGTAGGTTGGGGAGCGGGGTGGGGGGAGATAATAGGGGATTTTCGGAGGGGAAAGTAGGAAATTGGGTAACATTTGAAATGTAAATACAGAAAATACCTAAATAAGAAAAAGAGAAAGAAAAAAAGAAAAAAAGAAAACCTCTTTTTCCTCACTTAGAATGTCAAATAGCTACTCAAGTAAGTATAGGTAATCCTGTGAAACCCTATCCCCACACCACAGCTGCTCATGCTGGAATGCTGACTAGTGTGATCTTGTGCTGCTACTGACCACTACTGTTAGTTCAAGATTTCAAACTCCTGTCATGCACACTGCCTTAATTCCTGACCTCTGGCTCTTTACAATCTTCTAACTCTCTTCTCCAATGCTTACATAGTCTTTTAGGGGAAGTGATATATATACATACATTTTATATATATGGTTGAGCACTCCACTTATGCTCATTCTCTACACTTTCATCAGTTTGGAAACTTTTAGTTAACCTTTTAGTGGTAAAAGCAGTTTCTCTGACTTGAACTGAGAGTTGACATTAACTATATGTATAAAGATACATGTTTAAAAGGCAGCTTGATACTATGCCCATTTAGAAAATTTCAACACATAGAAGTTTGTTCACTTAAATTTGAATTTTTGCTTCATAGTAAATTTACTTGCTGTCAAAACCACGTTGTGAGCTGAGCGTGGTGGCACACGCCTTTAATCCCACCATTCAGGAGGCAGAGGCAGGCAGATTTCTGAGTTCGAGGCCAGCCTGGCCTACAGAGTGAGTTCCAGGACAGCCAGGGATACACAGAGAAACCCATGTATTGAAAAACCAAAAAAATTATTTTACTTACATTCCAAATATTGCCTGCCTTTATGTTCTTCCCTGTAAGAGTTCCTCACCCCATTCCCCCTACCCTTTTCCTCTTAAAAGAATGTTCCGCTACCCACAAGCATCCCCTGCACCCCACCCTACCCCTAGGATCCCCTATCCACGGGGTATCAAGTCACTACAAGGTCAGGTGCATCCACTCCCAGAGGCTAGACCAGGCAGTCCTCTGGTAAATGTGTCTAGGGCCACAGACCAGACCATGTATGCTCTTTGGTTGGTGTCTTAGTCTTTGGGATCTCTGAGAGGTGCAGGGTAGTGGATACTGTTATTCTTCCTATGTGATTGCCATCTCCTTCAGCTTATAATATCCTTCCCCTAACGCTTCCATATTGGACCCAACCTCAGTACAATCATTGGCTCTAAGTTTGTGCATCTCTCAGTTGCTGGTAGAGGCTCTCAGATGACAACCATGCTAGACTCCTGTCTGCAAACACAACATGGGATCAGTAATCGTGTCCGGGTTTGGTTAATACATAAAAAAAAAGAAAAGGAGAAAAATATTTTTCTGAAGTAACAAAATGTGACGTCTCAACAATCCATTCAAGCATTATGATATGATGCCCCCTTTATTTTGTTTGTACTTGCAAATGCAATACTCTTCAATTACATGAAATTACTTATCCAGGTGTAAAACTATGGGTATGTATTCATGTCTTTTCTGTCACTGTGATAAAACAGAATGTCTAAGACACTTGTAAAATATTTTAATTTTGCTTGTGATTTAACAGCAGGATGGGACCACCTTGAAATTGACAATGCTAGTGTCACAATTTCCCTTTAAATGCTGGGCTGTGTTATCTAGCCTGCATTGGATGTTAGTCATTAGTCAAGGCAACATTTTATCTCTTGATTCTCATGTGTTATTCTCTTGAGTACAAGTTAAAAAATAGAATATGTACCCCAATGTGTGCTATGTTGTCAACACTTTTTAACAGTTCTAATATTAAAATGCTTAATAGAATATAACAAAAACCCCCAACAATCCCAAAAAACAAAACCAACCAAACAAACAAACAAACAAACAAAAACCCAACAAAACAAACAAAAAGCACATTGTGCAGCTTTGTCAACCATTGTGTACAGAGTTCTGGCCAACTTGTATTTGTCTTCAGAGAATTAGACAATTCTATCCCATGAGATTTTCATATATATCTGTGTTTGTATGTGTGTATGTGAGTATGAAGTGATTTTGTGTGTGAGTGTCCTCCTCTATCTTACTCTACTTTATTATACTGAGACAGTGTCAATCACTGAACCTAAAACTCATTGTGCTTTAGGTAGACTGAAGTCCCAGTGGTGTTTCTGTCTTCTCCCAAATCTTAGAGTGCTAGATTGCCAGGTTCTTGTGGCCACCTTTATTTTTATCATATATAAGCTGGGTTATACCAACTCAGATCACCACACTTGTATGTCAGGCACTCTTGTCCACTGAGCCATCTCCATGGCCATCTCTGTAAGATTAAAAAGAGTGAGAGTAGCCAGTCTAGCAGTACAGCTAGTTTACTGATCAGCTCCCAACTTGAATGAACTTGGTGTGAACTCCAGCATTAAAATAAATAACAACAAAAATAGCAAAAATCCCTTTACCAAGAAGAAAAAAAGAAAAAGTAATTATATCTTGTGTAATACTGAATAAACACTAATGTCAATTTTATTGTCAATACATATATATTAAATTATCTAATGATGTTTATCAAGATATCCTTGTTGTTTTTTTGTAATAATTAATTTTAAAATGCCTTTACTTTTACTATACTTCCCCTGAAACTTCTTTGTTCAAAAAAACATGAGTAAACACATAATATCAGGTATGTTACTAGATATATTAATCTTTATGGTAAAGCTTCAATAAATAAAATAAAAGCTAAACTAACTTAATTTAAGCAAATGACTCTAGTGATCACTTTACAAATATGAAATACATTTATTTAATAACAAAGATCATATAATCATATGTCAACAATTACATAAAGCTTCTATATAAGCTCTTAGATTCCCATAAGTTAAAAGGATGTGAAATTATAATTATTAGTTGATTATGGTTTAACATCTTAAATATTCCTAATGAAAATTTTCAATAATCAATTTCAAATCTTCATTAATCTATTCTAGCAATATGATTATGCAACTCGTTTGTTAAAATTTCAAGAGGAGGGATAGGGTTGCAATCCCAGTCAAAAATCTCTGACCCAGAATTGTTCCTGTCTAAAAGAACTACACCACTACTATTGCAATGCCAGCAAGATTTTGCTGAAGAGACCCTGATATAGCTGTCTCATATTAGGCTATGCCAGTGCTTGGCAATTACAGAAGTGGATGCTCACAGTCATCTATAGGATGGGACACAGGGACCCCAATGGAGAAGCTAGAGAAAGCACCCAAGGAGCTGAAGGGCTCTGCAACCCTATAGGTGGAACAACAATATGAACTAACCAGTACTGCCAGAGCTCTTGTCTCTAGGTGCATAGGTAGCAGAAGATGACCTAATCGGCCATCAGTGGGAGGAGAGGCCCCTAGGTCTTGCAAACTTTATATGCCCCAGTACAGGGGAACGCCAGGGCCAAGAAGTGGGAGTGAGTAGGTAGGGGAACAAGGCAGGGTGAAGGTATAGGGAACTTTCGGATAGCATTTGAAATGTAAATAAAGAAAATATCAAAAAAAAAAAAAAAAAAAAAAAAAAAAAAGAACTTCACCCCAGAGCTTGTGTCTCTAGGAGGATGGTCTAGTTGGCCATTAATGGGAGGAGAGGCCCTTGGTTTTTTGAAGATTCTATGCCCCAGTCTAGGAGAATGCCAGGGCCAGGAAGTGGGAATGAGTGGGCTGGGCAGCAGGGTGAGGAGGGAGGGTATAGGGGATTTTCAGAGAGTAAACTAGGAAAGGGGATAGCATTTGAAATGTAAATGAAGAAAACATCTAATAATAAAAAAAAAAACTGCAGTGACAAAACTGGAGAAAATACTGAGGGAAAGGAGGTTTAGTGACTGTTCTTACTTGGGATCCACCTCAAAGGGAGGATCCAAGGTGAGACACTATTACTGATGTTATAGTGTATTTACAGATAGGAGCCTAGCATGGTTGTCCTAGAGGCCCAACAAGCAGCTGACAGAGACAGATTCAGACACACCCAACCAATGCACTGAGGTCAGGAACACTGTGGTTGAACTAGGGAAAGGCTGGAAGAAGCTGAGGAGGAGGGGGACCCCATAGGAAGACCAGCAGGCTCAACTAACCTGGACTCCTAAGATCTCTCAGACACTGAGGCACCAACCAGGCAGCATATGCTAGCTGGTAAAAAGGTCTTGACACACTTATATGGCAGAGGTCTGCATGGTCTACCCTCAAGATTGAAGATTCACCTGACACTTGAGAGACTTAAGGCTTCAAGGGAGGAGAGAGGTCTGTATGGCTTGGGGGGTATGGGCTAGGGCTTGGATGATAGGAATTGGGGAATTGAGACATTCTCTTGAAGGTAGGGGGAGGAGAAGTGGGATGAGGAATTGGGGGGAGGTTGGACCTGGAGGTAGAAAATCACTGAACTGTAAAAGAAAATAAAAGAAATAATAATAATCATCATGAAGCCCTCATTTCCCTAGGGGAAGCTAAAAATATCTCAGGGCATGTTATTGTATATCTAATAGCTATCAGTAAGCCCACAGGTTAGAGACTGCAGGCAGCATGAGCCATAAGTGTGTTCTCATGAGAAAGAGACTGCCAAGGATATGACATAGCAATAATTTCATAATTTTATAGATATTTTATGTTGATTAAATAGAGTTCATATCAAAATAAGTTGTGTTGCTTCTTTTAGGAAAATAAAAACTCTCTACAATATTCTACTTGAGAACAAATCAGTTAAAATGGAAATTGGTATTCTTTCCTTAATAGTGATTGAACACATCATATATCTTACACTTCCTGTAATGGAACTGTTGTCACACATCCAGATCTTTCCACTTTGAAAGCTCAAATTATTTATTATGTTTACATCTATTTTATTTTTCTCTTCTGGACAACATAAGAAATATGAAATAAAATCAACTGTTGTTATTATGGCAATAAGCTTAGAATACTGATGAGCCAAGAGATATTGGTAGCTTGCCATGAATATTAGGACATGAATTAGAATAAATAATCTTGAACAAATAAATACTGCTTTATTTACAGTGACTGGAAATTTGTACTGACCCTCCTGTGCCAGTTCATATTGACTCTTTGTCAATGAGAATTTGGGCCAGAGAATTAAATGAAAGTTACAGAATTAGTAAACATACTTGGTGCCTAGATATATTATAAAAATATTTTAAAGACAAAAGTGTCCTTTATGAGTGTTCTTAGCTTTCAGTAGGGACACTGGGACTTATAGGTGTCAATTCTGTAACTTCAGAGCATTGTGTTTGAAGGGCCAGAGACTGGAGCTGTTGAACTCAACTTCCACTATTTGTTCTCTTCATGTTGTGTAATATTGGAGCTTAGATTTTTTAGTGTTTCCATAGAAGTCTGCTCAGTACAAGAAGAGTTAGAGAAGAAGAAAAAAAGAACCTCCACAAACATTTCTATTAATTGATAATTGAGATCATCTTTTAAAAAACCCTGGAAAGTGCAAAGAATTGAATATTAGTCATTTAGAAAATATAGCAATGGCACTGTTAAACTATTTTTAAAATACCTAAACACTTCTGAAGAAGCAATGAACTTGTTTTTTTTTTTGTTGTTGTTGTTCAATATCCCAACATTTACCAAATTCTAAATAGTATGATTGAGAACTGAGACCTAGCAATTTATATTATGATGAACTGTTAAATTTTTCCATCAGTTTAACTCTATATAGCTTACTTTTAATAAGGTATGCAATGGTTCACTTCATATATGGATTCATCATTAGCTACTGCTAATGGTATTTTCATCAAAAGATTAATATTTATAAAATCAAATTATAGCTTAATTAATATCCATTAATAAGAACAGTAAAAACGCTCAAAGCAATTGTGAGTAGACATATTTTGGGCCATTATTAACAAAGCAAGACTGTGATACTTCACTAATCCATTTTCTTAAAATCATTTACCTTACATTTTTGTAAATTGAATTCAAATCTGTGACTATTTTCAGAGGTTCAGTGGAATAAACTCATTAAAAGATATTGTCATGTAAGAAATTTGGATAAGAAATGGGGCTTGAGCATACTGAATATTTGGCCTTATCAACAATCCATTAAAATACAAAAGACTATTCCATGATGGGATTTCTGTATGTTTTTTTTTTAAATGATAGAAATATTTTATTGAATTTCAGGAACTTGGTACTTTTTTAAAATTCCAAATCTTTACCCACAGATCAGCACTCTGCTTACTCTGGAACCACAGATGCTTGGACTTCACAGTTGTCTCTTCTCTCCGTGTATCACAGACCATAAAAAAAAACCAACCCCCGGTGCTTCTGGGGACTGGACCACTAACCAAAGAGTACACATGGACCGTCCCTTGGCTCTGGCTACATATATGGCAGAGGGTGGCCTTGTTGGATGTGATGGTTTGTATATTCTTGGACCAGGGAGTGGCACCATTTGGAGGTGTGGCCTTGTTAGAACAGGTGTGACCTGGTTGGAATAGGTGTGTCACTGTGGGTGTGGGCTTAAGAACCTAACCCTAGTTGCCTGGAAGTCAGTCTTCCACTAGCAGCCTTTGGATGAACACTTAGAACTCTCAGCTCTGCCTGTGTCAGTCCTGCCTGGATACTGCCATGCTCCCACCTTGATGATAAAGGACTGAACCTCTGAACTTATAAGCCAGCCCCAATTGAACGTTGTTTTTTTATAAAACTTGCCTTGGTCATGATGTCTGTTCACAGCAGTAAAACCCTAACTAAGACATTGGGCATCCGTGGGAGGAGGACCATTAGTTCGATGACCCAGTGTAGGGGAATGCCAGGGTGGGAAGGTGGAAGTGGTTGGGTGGGTGATCACCCTCATAGAGGCAGGGGGAGGAGGGCGGGGGAAGAGGGCTTGCAGAGGGGAGACTTGGAAAGAGGATAACATTTGAAATATAAATGAAGAAAATATCCTATGAAAGAAAAAAAATTCCCAATCCCTGATGCTCCCCAACTCCTTCTGAACTACTAAAGCTACTCTGTGACCAGCACCCCCCTCCCCATCCCCAGCAGAGGACAACGAAGTGGGAGTGGGGTAGGGTATTTAGGGAGAGCAGTTGCTGTTTGTGAACACTTTCTGCAGTATGGGGAATAGCTATACAAAGTTATACCACACACATTCTGGAAAGCACCAGAATTAGGACACAGGTGAGTTTCCCTTTGTGTTGTTCTGTGTGGTTCAAGCAATGCTGCTGACTTTGTCTACTCCTGAGGAAGCTCAGAAGTTTGGTAAAGGTCAAAGAGAGACACCTTAAGCATTCAACAGTGGTGCTGCAGTGGACCTGGGAACTGCTGCAAGCTCCTTGTGTCAGGATCATATGTCCCCACATCAGACGCCTATTGAAGGCTAAAGCACTTGTGTGCAGTTCTGGTGTGTGAAGGTGTTTCTAGGAACTCAGATGAACATAAAACTAAAGCAGTGTATTAAACACTGGGAAGAAAACCTGGGATTAGTACTCAGTTAATGTACAGTTCAGCTTCGGCCCTCTCCTTGACAGCTGTACATTCCTATGGACCAAAGCACCAGCAAGGTCAATATAGCAGCAGGAGGAAAAGATTTTTACCAACATAATTATCAGATTTTACAAGAACATCTTTTCCAATATTCACTTCAGTATCTTCACAGGACATTATCATTCTCTGCAGCCACACAGTACTGGGGATGATTCCTGGAATGCATGGTGGTAATTGTGTACTCTGCTTGCATCACAGGGACTTTGTCCTGGACAGCTTCTTCCCACACTTTCCATGCAAATCAAACTCTGTTTGACTCGAAGGATGGTCAGAAGTCCTTTTTCCCGCACTGAAGAAGGATGATACACATTATCATTCAGATTTTAGTAACACAGGTCTATCAGCTTAATCAAATTGTAATTGGCAATTCTATTTTTTTTTACCATTTTTTAATTAGATATTTTTTATTTACATTTCAAATGTTATCACCTTTCCTCATTTTCCCTCTGAAAACCCCCATCCTATCCCCCTGCTCACTAAACCACCCACTCCTGCTTCCTTGTTCTGGCATTCCCCTACACTGGGGCATAGATCCTTCATAGGAACAAGGGCCTCTCCTCCCATTGATGACCTACTGGCCATCCTCTGCTACATATGTGGCTGGAACCATGAGTCTACCATGTGTTCTCTTTGGTTGGTGGTTTAGTCCCTGGGAGTTCTGGGGATACTGGTTGGTTCATAATTTTGTTCCTCTCATGGGGCTGAAAACCCCATTCAGCTCCTTGGGTCCTTTCTCTAGCTCCTCCATTGGGGACCCTGTGTTCAGTCCAATGGATGCTTAAACTGTTTTTTTCTGGCAATGCAGTTATCTATCTATGTCTCTTAGTTCATAGCAGGCATGTATCACCAGGCCTATAATTGCTTTGTGCACAAAAGAAAAGCACAAATCTAAGATGAGGAAGCTAATATATAAAATATTTTACAGGACGACTGGTAAAAGGTACATTTTATTTGTTCTACTTAGAATTTTAAAATTTCTTCTTAACCCTGAAACAATTCTCCACTCCAGCTGTTTTGAAATTAGCAGTAGTTGCTAGTCATTACAAGTGAAAAACAGATGTAGAGAGGAATCATTAGAAAGAAAACAAATTGTTGCAGAAAACTGTTTTATTGACTCTAATTTTTCCATTAGCAGCATATTTTCATACTGAAAAACTGTTCGTTCTACATAAAAACACATAAGTGTATACTTTATTCTTTATCCTTTCAGCTTTTCTCCATAATAACATAGATTTTTCCCTCTTGACTTTTCCTTGAGTCTTTATTATTATTACTCTTGAAAATAGATTCTTCTCTCAAAGAATACATTCCAGTTTCCCGTTCCTGAACTCCTAGCTTCTTTCAGTCCTCCCTCTCACCAAGACCAACTACTACTTCTTTCCCTTTTCAGAAAAATGCAGTCCTCCTCCAAGTGATTATACTTAAATAGAACAAAGCAAGATAATAAGACAGGGCAAAAGTCCTTCTACAGAATCCAAGTAACAAAATGCCCACCCAACCAACCCAAACCCAGAGATCAGTACCTAGACCTCTAATCATGCCAAACCAAGATACCGAGACTTGAATGTAAGAACATAGTTAATAATGGCCAGGGAAGTATTTCTGCATCTAAGCACATCCAACAACACTAGGTCTTTAATATTCTAACATAGCTAAAGCACATATTTTTTAATTTGGCTATGGCATATGCTAATTCTGATTTTATCATAACATTTAAAAAATTTTAGTTACTTTTCTCCTTTTATTGAAAATAGATTTCTGTTCATCTACATCAACATGACAAAAGTTCATGTGAACTCACAGAAACTGAGACAGCTGGCAGGAGACCTTCAGAGGTCTCCACTGGGTTATCAGAGTATATGTTATATCTTACAGTTTAGTATTTTTATGGAACTCTTAAGTCTGTGAACTACATATACTGATTCTTGTGGCTTTTGGGGGCTCTTTTCCTTCTGTTTGTTTGTTTTGTCTAATTCTGACATGTAAGTTTTTAATTTATCTTATTATATTACATTATAATTTATTGCCATCAGGTCGAAACTTGTTTTATAATTAAAAATAGAACTGGTGTGGATCCTGATTGGTGGGGAGTTGGGGAGGAACTAGAAGGAATAGAGGATGGAAAAACTGTAGTCAGGATATTTTATTTGTAATCCTTTTTATATTCAGTCAAGTGATGATTCTGTTAAAAAGTGTTGTCCAAAACAAACATGTAACAATATAGAATATGTATATATATTTGTTAATTTTAAAATATTAATAAGATATATCTTGTATTTGAATATAAAACCTTAATATTTCATTACATTGCTATTGATATGAAAGACTGACTCTCAATACTTTTTATATAGCCCCTAGAAAGACTTTAATGGAACACATAAGAATTATAAATTTTTATTATTTTATTTTTCCTATTTATAAAATTTCAAAGTACTGTTAACATATTAAAATTTATTATCCAATTTACATCTGAATGTAGGCCATCTCTCCCCTCCAAGTACTCCCTCACATAGATACTCCTTCCATACCCCCCCCAATTCTACCTCCCAACCCAGTTAATTTTTATTTTAGTTTTCTTGATCCACGGATATCACATTGTACAATTATAGCTTATGACAATTAAAGTCTGATCTTTTTGAGAACACTATTTCTGACTGCACACATCTCATTTTTTTCCTAAAACAAAAAAGGTTCCATGAACTCAAATGTTCTTTTAAAGCTACATCTTGCAGTGAGAAATATGAACGTTTCAAGAAACAAAATTTCATTGTATTCACTGGCAGAGGACCATGATTCTCTTATACAATGTGTGCATGCATATATATGCTCTCATATATATGTATACATATATGCAAACTCATGTCTGTGTGTTGTTATGTGTGTCTGTGTGTGAGTATATATCAAAACTTAATTATTTCCAAAGACTATAGAAATAGCTCCTTACTTCTTAATCTTACTACAAATAGCAAACATGAATCATTGACTGTTTTAATGTAACTTAAATAGCATACTTTCTATAATATAAATTAATAAGTGCTACCGTTAATTGGAATATATGGCTGAAGATACTATATAATGGTAATTAACACATTATACAATAAATAGAAATATGTTTTGCATTTAATCATGATCAAAAAGCTATAGTGCAAAAACAACTACAAATGATCACATGCAAAACAAGTAAAAGAAACAATAATAAATACAAGAAACATTAACCTAACCTAAATAAATAAATGTTTTCTAGTAGAGTCTTCTTACATTTTTATATGAAGATTTTCAAATAGTAAAATCCATGATCCATGAGATTAAGGCTGGGACAAAAGAGAATAAAATCCTACTTATGCCACAGAACTTTCAAATGTCCACTTGGTAAAAATTTTCAATGAACTAACCCATCATATTAGCATAATATGTCTGTGTAATTCAAACCCATGAAAGAAAATATGGTACATATAAAAGAGCATTAGGTTTTGTACATTCTGCCTAACTAATGTGTTTCTATATGCTCTTCAATTTGGTGAGTATATATTTTAATAAGCAGTCATCTTCTTAGTTGTAGCATCATGAAAGGTTTTGCTCTTTACTAAAAACAAACCAAAAATACCTAATCAGTCAAAATTGAAACAATTCCATTTTATTAATTTGGTATCAGGCAAATGTCAGGGGTTTTAATTAATCTACACTATTATTTACATTCAGAAATCTACATAAACTTGTGCTAGAAAATTTACAGTAACAAAGTCTTTATAAATTTGATTAATAACAGAGTTACTCAGAATAGGTAAATGACTAAACTAACAAGAACTTCTCCCCCCAAACAAAATTAAAGGCATCCACTTACTTATTTATGCATTTCACTACACTAACTGCTTGTACACTGTGGCTCTATCACACCTTTCTTACATTCATATCATACCTGTACTTGAAATGTTATGCTAACACCATGAAATATGAAACCATATTGTATTCATGAAATTAAAGAATATCCTGCTCTAAATGGAATACAATCTCCAAGGATGCCTTTCATCTGCCTGCTTGAAAGCTGTTATTTTGCTTCCTTTTTTGTTTTGTTTTGTTTTAGTTTTTTGTTTTTTTCATTTTCATTAGATATAGTGCCTAAATGTGGATTGGGATTTCTAACTTAGCATCACTTAATGGTTTTCTGAGAATATTGAATGGGCCTTTCACAAGAAAAGCTTTGCAAAGTTTTCTACAGAAAAATCCTTGAGAAAAAAAATATCTCCCCTTTTCTAGAAAAGTACAATACTTATCCAAAAAATCTTCCAATTTAATACTAGGCATGAATTTACGTCTGTGTACATTGTGTATCCTTTCCTCCAAGATCGAAATAACTCAAATTTTCAGGAAATCCTTGAAACTTATCATATCCTGTAGGCTCTTCTTCCCAAGATTAAATAAGCTAAGCAGCAGAGAGTCACTTTCATACACGCTGTAAAGACTCTGAGAACACAGCACTTGCTTGGAGAAGCAGAAACCAGCCCAGCATCACTAAAGAGGTTTAGACCAACTAAGGTTGTACATCCCCCTGGAAAGGGCATTTTCCAATCTGTTGAACTGCCTGAAACATGGTCAGTGTGTTTTAAGGTCATGCCATTTGCTAGTTGTCACCTATGCTAGAATGGGCTTTGGTGATATAGCCGTATTTGAGTCATTTCTGCTCCTGAAAGTAACCAACCACCCATATTTCTGTATAAACTCAATAAAACTTCCTGGTGTACCAAGTTGATACTGTTTTTTTCATAATTCGATCTGTTTTGGGTTCCCTATCTGGGATGTGTAAATATGTTTGTTGTAACTCCACAAGAGGGTTTTCACACTGTGACTGGGGAGGTGTGTAGTTCAATTAGTAACAAAAAAAATAAGTGAATTTTCCATTATACAGTGATCAATGCATTTTGTTGACTTGCAGAGTCCCTTGTTACTTTGATCAAAAAGATGCTGAGTTTTTGTTGTTGTTGTTGTTGTTGTTGTTGTTGTAGTTGGTTGGTTGTTTTGGTTTGGTTTTAGGAATTTTTTTTGGTTTTGTTTTGTTTTAATTTAAGGTAGTGACTTCCCATAAAATTGTCCTTTCTTAATAGAGTATATTGATTTTGTTTTGATATAATATTGTTTTGAAACTCTATACATATATACAATGCATTTTGATGGTATCCTCAACTCTCGCTCCCCACTCCAAATTCTGTTAGAGAACACATCTTCAAAATATCTTCATCTCAAATTCCTGTGTGTCATCTTGATATGTTTTATGCCTAATATGATAAAACAGTTTGTTTTCCAAGTTGTAAGTAGAGCTGCATGTTTCATCTCATAGTATAAACATGTGATGGCATGAGAATTAACTTTTTCTAAATTAAAGTTTATTTTATTTTAGTTATTCATTTTACATCCTTCTCATTGCCCCCTCTAGGTCACTGACTCCAAGAATCCTTCCGCCATTCCCCTCCCCTTCTCTTCTGAGTGGGTGGCCTTCTCATGGGTATCCCCAACTCTGGCACTTCAAATCTTTGCAAGGTTAGGTGATTACTCTCCCACTGAGGCTAGACAAGGCAACCTAGCTATAAGTAAGTATCCTATGTACAGGCAACTGATATTGGGATAGCCACCTTTACACTTGTTAGGGACCTATATGAAGACCAAGCTGCATGTCTGCTGCACATGTGCTGGGAGGACTAGTTCCAGCCCCTGCATGTTCTTTGTTTGGTAGTTCAGAATGAGAGAGCCTCAAGGATCAGAGTTAGTTGACTCTGTTGGACTTCTTGTGGAGTCTCTATCCCCTTTGGGCCCCAAAATTCTTTCTACTATTCTTCTGTAGGAGTACCCAAGCCCCATTCACTATTTTACTGTGAGTGTCTGTATCTGTCTGAGCCAGGTGCTGGGTGGAGCTTCACAGAAGACAGCAATGCTAGACTCCTGTCTGCAAGTATAACAGTGTATTGTTAATAGTGTCAGGGATTGGTGTGTAGAGTGTTGTTTTAAATAAAACCTATACTAAATCATGGCCATCTAGCCATCTCTTCTGTCCTTCCCCAAACCTCATATGAATTCCACATTCTACTCCTCATCCCCTCCCTCTCAGTTCTCTCCCTCCATCTGCTACTTATGACTCTTATTTTCCCTTCTGGGTGAGATATAAGCTTCTTTACTTAGGCCTTCTGTCTTGTTTAGCTTCTTTGGATCTATATATATGGTACATGTATTTTACAGCTAAAATCCACTTGTAAGTGAATCCGTATCATTCATATCCTTTGGGGACTGGGTTACCCCAATCAGAATGATATTCTCAAGTTCCATCCATTTGCCTGCAAAATTCATGATTTTTTGTCTGCAAAAAAAAAGCAAAGGTTTTTTTTTTTTTTTTTTTTTTTTTGGTTTTTCAGTTTTTCGAGACAGGGTTTCTCTGTGTAGCCCTGGCTGTCCTGGCACTCACTTTGTAGACCAGGATGGCCTCGAACTCAGAAATCCGCCTGCCTCTGCCTCCCGAGTGCTGGGATTAAAGGCGTGCGCCACCACGCCCGGCTTACAAAGGTTTTTAATAGATGAATACTATTCTGCTATGTTGATGTACTAGAGTTTCTTTATCTTTAATATTCAGTTGAGGAACATTTAGAATGCTTATAGTTTCTGGCTGTTACAAATAGAACTGCTATGAACATAATCAAACAAGTGTCCTTGTGGAATGTTGAAGCATCTTTTAGGTATATGCCCAGGAGTGGTATAGCTAGGTCTTGAGGAAGAACTCTTCCATTCTCTGATTTACAGTGCGGTTATATAATTTGCACTCCCACCACCAATAAGGAAGAGTTTCCCTTGCTTTACATCATTACCTACATGTGCCCTCTCTTGAGTTTTTGATCTTAGCCATTCTGATGGATATAAGATGGAACTTAAGAGTTGTGTTGGTTTGCATTTACCTGATGACTAAAAATTTTATACATTTCTTTAATTGTTTCTAGGCAATTTGAGATTCCTTTTGGGAGAAATCTCTGTTTTGTTCTTTACCCCAATTTTTAATTGAGCTATTTTGTTTCTTGGTATCTAACTTCTTGAGTTCTTTGTAAATTTTGGATATTAGTTCTCTGTCAGATGTAGTGAAGATCCTTTCCCAATATGTACGCTGCTGATTCAGCACATTGACAATATCCTTTGCCTTACAGTAACTTTGCAGTTTAATGAGGTCCCATTGATCAATTGTTGGTCTAAGAACCTGAGGCATTTGTGTTCTGTTCAGAAAATTGCCTACTCCACCAATGTCTTCAAGGGTCCCTACTTTCCCTTCTAGGAAATATAGTGTATCCCGTTTTATGTTCTGGGTTTGATCATTTTATTCTTGAGTTTTGTACAGGGTGATGAGTATGGATCTATTTGCATTCTTCTAAATGCAGACAACCAGTTAGTGCAGCAGCATTTGGCGAAGATCCTATCACTTTTCTATTGTATGGTTTTTGGCTTCTTTATCAAAAATCAAGTAACCATACATCTGTACATTTATTTTTGGGGGCTTTGATTTGATTTCATTGATCAACATGTCTGTTTCTCTTCCAGTACAGACTGGATGCAGTTTTTACCACTATTGCTCTGTACTACAACTTGAGATCAGGGATGGTGATACCTCTTTAAATTCTTGTATTTTTAGGATTTTTGCCTATCCTGGCTTTTTTTTTTCTATGAAGTTGAAAATTGTTAATTCAATGTCTATAAAATTTGTGTTGGTCTTTTGATGGGGATTGCATTGAATCTGTAGATCTCTTTAGGTGAGATAGTTATTTTCAGCATGTTAATCCTTACCTACCTGTGAGCATGGGAGATGTTTCCATCTCCTGATATTTCCTTCAGTTTCCTTCTTCAGGGACTTGAAGTTCTTGCCTTACAGTTATTTCACTTGCTTGATAATATATCATTTGTATAAAGGAGGGCTACTTATATATTTTTGAGTTAATTTTGTATCCAGCCACTTTGCTGAGGGTGTTTATCAGCTTTAGGAATTCTCTGGTAGAAGTTTTGGGGTCCTTTATATATACTATCATATTATCAACGAGTAGAGATGCTCTGACTTCTTCCTTTCTAATTTGTATCCTCTTGAACTCCATTAGTTGTCTTATTGCTCTGGCTAGAACCTTCAATACTGTATTAAATAGATAGCAAGGTAGGAAAGGTGTGGGCATCCTTGTCCCTGAATTTAGTGGAAATGTTCTCACTATTTAGTCTGATATTGGTTATTGGCATGCTGTATATTGCTTTAACTATGTTTAGGTATGTGCCCTCTATACCTGTATATATTTCTCTAATACATTTAACATAAAGGGGTGTTGGATTTTGTCAACAGATTTTGCAGTGTCTAATGAGATGATTATATGATATTTTTCTTTCATTTTGTTGTATGGTGAGTTATACTGATGAATTTTTATATACTACCCCAAGTTAATTGTGATGGATTATTTCTTTGATATATTCCTGGATTCACTTTGTGACTATTTTATTGATTGTTTTTTACATTAGTGATCATAAGAGAATTGGTCTGAAGTTCTTTCTTTATGTCTTTGTGTCATTTCAATATCAGGGTGACTGTGGCCCAGTTGATTGAATTTGATAGTTCTTGTGCACGCTGGACTGGCCAGCAAGAACTACACTGCAACAGGATCCTTCTGCACACGTTTATTGGGAGAGCTTGATTGTAGAGGCGAAGAGACCCCGAGCCCAGAACTGGTGCTGCTTATATAGGCTTAGGAGAGGTGTGACTCACACCCGGATTGGTTATGCACTATGCCTCATTTGCATGTTCCTCATCTGATTGGCTACTCTCTCTCAGTATCTCACAGTACCTCATTAACATACCTCATTTGCATGTCTCACATCTGATTGGTTATTCTCTCAGTACCTCATTATCATACCTCATTTGCATGTCTCACATCTGATTGGTTATTCTCTCAGTACTTTGCAGAGCCTCATTATCATGCCCGGGCCAGGCAGTGTTTTGGCAAAAAAACTTTACTGCATAAGTAAGCATTGGTTGTTTGCCCAAACTTATGCATGGTGGCCAGCAGTAGCCTGCTGTAGCAGTAGCACAAGTGGCTTCGCCCAGATAGTGTTCCGTTGTTTTCAATTTTATGAAATATTTTGAGGAGTATTAGAATTAGCTATTTTTTGAAAGTCTGGTAGAATTTTGCACTAAAACTGTCTTACCTTGGCCTTCTTTCGGTTGGGAAACTTGCAATGACTTCTATTTCTTTAGGGGTTATAGAGTTATTTAAATAGTTTAATTGATCTTGATTTATCTTTGGTCAGTGTTATCCGTCTAGAAAATTGTCTATTTCATTAAGATTCTCCAATTTTGTGGAATACAGGCTTTTTAAAAATAAGATTTAATGATTCTTTAAATTTCCTCAGTGTCAGTTGTTATGTTTCCTTTTTCATTACCTATTTTGTTTATTTGGATACTCTGTCTCTTAATTACTTTGGCCAAGGGTTTATCTTTCTTGTTGATTTTCTCAAAGAGCCATCTTTTCGTTTTGCTCATTCTTTGTGCTGTATTCTTTGTTTTTAACTGGCTAATTTCATCCCTGATTTTGCTTATTTTCTATCTTCTACTACATTTTGTTGTGTGTGCTTCTTTTTTTTCTTTCCTAGAGATTTGAGTGTAATTTTGAATTGCTAGTATGAGAACTTTCTAATTATTTATGGGGATATTTAGTGCTATGAGCTGTCCTCTTAGGACTACTTTCATTCTGTCCCATAAATTTTGGTATGTTGTATTTTATTTTTCATTGAATTCTAGAAAGTCTTTAATCCCTTTATTTCTTCACTGACCCAGAGATCACTGAGAGGAGAGTTGTCAATTTCTATGGTTTTCTGGTGTTTTTCTTGTTTAAATCCAGCTTTCATCTATGGTGGTCTGATGAGATATAAGGAATTATTTCAATTTTTGTGATCTGTTGAGGCTTTATTTGACTTATTTATTTAACTCTATGGTTAGTTTTGGTGAAAGATCCATGAGATTCTGAGAAGAAGGTATATTGTTTTATGTTTGGGTGAAATATTAGATAGATGTCTGTTAGTTCCATTTTATTCATAACATGTGTTAGGTTCATTATTTGGGTGGATATGTCAATTGGTGGGTCAATTGGTGACAGTGGGATGCTGAAGTATCCCACTATTAATATTTGGGGTTTGATGTACATTTTAAGCTTTAGAAACGTTTGTTTCACATATGTGGTACCCATGTGTTTGTGGCATAGATGTTCAGAATTGAGGTATCATATCATCTTGGTAGAGTTTTTCCTTTGAAGAGTATGAATGTCCTTTCCTGTCTCTTTTCATTAATTTTGGTTGAATCTGTTTTATTAGATATTAAAATGGCTATCTCAGCTTACTTCTTACATCTGTTTGCTAAGGAAACTTTTTTCTAGCCCTCTACTCTGAAGTAATGTCTATCTTTATTACTGAGGCATGTTTCTTCTATGCAGCAGAATGATGAATCCTAATTTTGCATCCATTCTGTCAGTATTTGTCTTTTTATTTGGGACAAATAAAAAGTTGAAGTTGAAAGATATTAGTGACTATTGATCATTATTTCCTGTTAATTTGATGTTGTTGTTGTTGTTTGTGGTGGTGGTTGTGATGTTTGTGTAAGAGAAAGTTTGTGGGCAAGTGTGTGTGTGTGTGTGTGTGTGTGTGTGTGTGTGTGTGTGCTTTCCATATTTTTGCCTGTATGGAGTTACATATTTCCCATATTTTCTTGGATTTAGTAATCCTCCTTGGGTTGGATTTTTTAAAATATATTCTGTAGGGCTATATTTGTGGATATGTATTATTATAATTTGAATTTGTCTTGAAATTGCTTTCTGCATCTATTGTTATTGAGGGTTTTGCTTGCTATGGTAGACTAAGTAGGCACCTGTGGCTTTTAATAGGGTGTAAGATGTCTGTCCAGGCCCTTCTAGCTTTTAGAACTCTTTTGAAAAATCAGGTGTAATTCTGATAAATCTGGTTTTGTATGTTTCTTGGCTTTTTTCCCTTGCAACTTTTACACTCTTTCTCTTTTCTGTAGATTTTGGATTTTGATTATTATATCCCGAGAGGATTTTCTGGTCTGGTCCAGTCTAATTGGTGTTTTATATGCTTCCTGTATGTTTATAGGCATCTTGTTCTTTACATTGCAAAAGTTTTCTTCTATGATTTTGTTAAAAATATTTTTTGTGCCTTGAAGTTGGGACTCTTCTCCTTTTCCTATTCCTATTATTCTTATATTAGCTCTTTTCATGGAATCCAAGATTTCCTAGATATTTTCAGTTAAGAACTTTTTAGATTTAATATTTTCTTTGACTGAGGTATGAATTTCTTCTATTGTGTCTTCTATGCCTGATATTGTCTCTTCCATCTCCTGTATTCTTTTAGTCATGTCTGCAAATATAGTCCCCGCTCTCTTCCCTCCAGAATTTCCTCAGTGTGTGTTTTCTTTATTGTTTCTATTTCCACTTTCAGGTCTTGCACAATTTTGTTTCTTTCCTTCACCTGTTTAACTGCCTTTTCCTGTACATCATTTGGGGCTTTGTTTGTATCTCCTTTAAAGGTCTCTCTGTGTTTGATTGTATTTTCCTGTATTTCTTTAATAGATTTATTCCTTTCATTTTTATTTTATTATTTTATTTTGTTTTTTTTAATTAGGTACTTATTTTACTTACATTTCCAATGCTATCCCAAAAGTCCCCCACCCGCTCCCCCACCCACTCCCCCACCCACCCACTCCCACTTCTTGACCCTGGCGTTCCCCTGTACTGAGGCAGATAAAGTTTACACAACCAATGGGCTTCTCTTTTCACTGATGGCTGACTAGGCCATCTTCTGCTACATATGCAGCTAGAGTCAAGAGATCCACAGTACTGGTTAGTTCATAATGTTGTTCCACTTATAGGGTTGCAGATCCCTTTAGCTCCTTGGGTATTTTCTCTAGCTCCTCCATTGTGGGCCCTGTGATCCATCCAATACCTGACTGAGCATCCACTTCTGTGTTTGCTAGGCCCCGGCATAGTCTCACAAGAGACATCTATATCTGGGTCCTTTCAGCAAAATCTTGCTAGTGTATGCAATGGTGTCAGCGTTTGGAGGCTGATTATGGGATGGATCCCCTGATAGGGCAGTCTCTAGATATAAGGCTGCTATGAACATAGTGGAGCATTTTTAAACATCTCTATCATCTTTATAAGATTGTATTTAAGTTTATTTTCTTGTGTTTTAGCTGTGTTAGGATAATCAGCACTTTCTGTAGTGGGTTAGCTTTGCTTAGGAGGTATTGTATTGCATGGGATTTTGTTGATTTTGTTCTTCCCAGTGCCTTTAGCCATCTGGATGGTTTTGGTTCCTAGATGTTCTTCCTGTAGTAGGTACTGGGAGAAGGTAAACCTTGATGGTCCTGGTGTTGCAGGGCCGTGATTGGTGTTTTTGATCTCTATGGTTTTGGACCTGCACTTCTGTATGATTCAGAAGCTTCAGGCCTGATGAAGGGAGACAAAGAGTTGGAAGGAGAATGGAGGTATCCCTGAGATAGCAGATAGGTTAGGGCAGCTTGGCATGACCCAGAGGGCTCAGCAAGCAGGGAAGATGGGTGGGGGAAGGGAAGCTTACCTGTATGGTTCTAGAGTATGATGGGGGTGGAGGAAAGGTGGCAGAAGAATGGAAGTCCCTCTGCATGGTTCAGGAATCTGATGAAGGTAGAAAAGAGGTGATGGGAGAATGGAGGTCCCCATGAGATAGCAAGCTACTAAGGGCAGCTTGGCTTGGCCCAGAATTAACTCTTTAATAAAAGATTATTTCTTCCCAAGACCTAGTTTTAAATCATTGGATAAGGATTTTTATTGCTCCTACTGAACTTTAGTCGAAATCTTTTAAGTTTATATTTAGTTTTACTATCTTATTGGTGGTAATTTTAGAATTTATATTTTGTGTCAATTTATTTTCTGCTCTTTCATCCTGTAATTTGACAGAAATATTCAATTTCTTCCCTGTTTCTCAATTTCTCAATTTCTTTCTTTAAAACAATAATATATGTACATGACTGTTTTGCCATAAAAGTATGCCTTTGTGTCCTATGTTTGCTTAGTGCTCAGAGAGGCCTAATGAGGACATGATATCCTCTGCACCCAGAGTTGCAGGAAGTTATGATCCTCAGTGTGGGTGACAGGAATCAGTTCCTTAGGATGATGCTTCTAACTTGGTTTATTTCTTTTGGCTATTTGTTTTATGAATCAAGATATTTGTTTGGCATTATTTTCCTTCTTTAATTTTAAGTTTGTTGCATTTCATCAAAATGTTATTTCATTACTGTCTCAGTGTTTTTTTTTTTGCCTCAAAATAAACTGTTCTTTTGTTTTCTTTCTATGTAAACCAACATTGTCAGTTAAAGTTTATCTTTCATGAAAAACCGATGGGAGAAAACAGATTTAAAGATTAGATATTTGGATGCATTGGGTTGTTATTTGCTACTTTACAAGATTTGAAGAATTAAAATAATATGATGAACCGACTATTCTGTTTTGTCTTAAGATAATTTTCTCATTGCATACTCCTCCCTTATATATAATGGTTCCTTTTGGGAAAAGAAAGGGGTTATTGAAAATAGCCAATGAGAAAAAACCAAGGATGTTGTGGGCTATTCATGAATGGTCACTCATAAATAACCATATTGTGGTGAAACATGTAGTTTTGTACAGTAATGAACAAATAAATACTAGAAATGAACACCCAAACAAATCAGTGAAGAAAGACAACAAGGTATATAAATAAAAGACTTCCCTCACAGAAGAAAAATAGTACAATAAAAGAAGTCCTGCAAACATTTTTGCTGCATTGATAAGTTTGTATTTAATGAGAGATTTAATGAGCAATCGGCATTTAGTACAGAAGTGGAAAGTAATCATTTTCTTCTTTTTTTTTCTGTGTTTATTATTCATTATCTTTCTCAGATTTAGTCAATATTTTGCAGCTTTTCAAGATGCTATTTAATTGTATGTTCTGGTTATTAATCTTGAAGTTCAATCTTAATTCTATTCCTTTTCATATTAATTTTATTTTACTGTGTCTATCATAGATGCACATTTTCTAACCAATTTGTGAGAGCTAGTTTAATTATCCCTAACTTTGGTATTTTACCTGGTTTTCATACTTCGGTCTCAAATAATAATTTTTAAATCATTATTTATTGTTGATTCCATTTATAATTATTAAGATGTGTTTATGTTTCCAGAAAATGGTCATATGATCAATATATATTTCAGTGAATTTACATTATTAAAAATAACTTTTTAAAATATTGGAAAGTCACGTAAGTCTAGAGAGTCACCTCAATATGTCACAGTACTTGATGCTAATCTATAACACCAGAGCTTCATTACTAGAATCCACATAGCAGTTGTCAACTTCGATAACTTCAGTTGCAGGGTATCTGATGTCCTCTCTGGCCTCTACAATACCTGGCACACATAAAGTACACATACATATATCCAGGCAAAACTAATGCACATAAAATAAAATTATTCATCCATGTTCATTTCCAATTAATTGACAATAAGCAGAGAATAAAATCAGCCTACATGCCCATCAATCAGTAACTTATTTCAGGATTGTTAGTGTGTGAAGCTCACAAGCACTATAGGCTATTCTTAATTTGTGCTGACCAAATGCACTTGGGTGTATGTATATCCGCTATAGCATGGTAGAATTACCAGGATTTCATTATGATTAGGAAACAGGTTGTGGAGCATTGCATATGAATGAAAGATAACTGCTTGAAATTGGAAAAATCTTGACGGTCTTCTAAAAGAGAAGTCAAACTTTGTTTAGCTTTGGTTCCTGTAGACAAAATCTATCCACAGATATTAAATATAAAACAAAACAGCAAAGGAACAAAAAAAATGTGATATTCTCTTGGTAGAATTTAATCCATTCAGGAATTCCTAATGGTGCTTAGAAATTTTTAATCTTCAACATAGCATACGGTACTGTGGTAAAGTGTCAGGTACAGAACTGTACAAAGCCTATCTAAGAAGAAGTAGAAGAGATGGTCCTTTGGGTTTGTAGTACATTTTCTGTTTTTCAGAAATTAATTCTTTCATTGTCTTTTCATTTGAAGAGGTACTGTTGGTCTGCTTCTAGATATTTGAGTAAAGTATACTTCTAATTGTAAAAAATGACTGACTTCTATGATTTCACATGATTTATGTGCAGGTATTTATTGTGCTGATATTAAAATATAACATAGGCTTTTGGAAGTCAGGCTATTAGCAAATGAATAGTTAATTGGAAGAATATTCTGAAGAGGACTCAATCATTATTATTATTTTTGGTAGTTAGATATTCTTTAATAGCATATTCATAGTGACTCATACACAAACAAGTAAGAACACAGGTCTATAATGTAGGAACCAATACAACTAGGGCAGAGACACAAAGTAGAATGAAATCGTCATCTCATAAAATGACAAGAGAAACTGTATACCCAAATCCTTTGCTGATGGATGTGGCTTCTAAAACACTAGAGAAACATTTAACTTGGGAATGTTTACTATGCTTTTCTTTTTTTTTTTTTTAATTAGACGTTTTCTTTATTTACATTTCAAATGTTTCCTCTCCAAAAATCCCCAATCCCCTCCCCCTGCTCCACAACCCACACAGTCCTGCTTTTTGGCCCTGGCATTCCCCTATACTAGGACATAGAACCTTTACAAGACGTGACAATTGCTTAAGATCTATCACTTTGGCTTCCTGTCTTTCTATGTGAGATGTCCCACTAGCTATTAACAAATAAAATTAATAAATAAGTAAAATATTTAACTTTATTCTCAAATATTAGAATCAGTTCTAAGTTGACACACATTCCAGAACCAATCACCTATATTTGTAGTCAGAGTTAGGTGTTGGTAATTTATTTGTTTTCTGAGAGAGATCTTTCTATTTTCCAAATTACCATTCAAATTTGAAGTGTGGTTGTTTGCTGTGTAATCTGTGCTGAGGAGAATAACTGCAGCATAAAAACTATCCATGTAATACATCTTTAATTGTAACACATACATGAATTAACATGTGTCCATAATTATAAATTAAGTCCAAAAGTAATTTAAGCAAATTTTGGTGATAATCAAACCAATTAACTTTTCACTTTTGTTACCTGTATAGTAGTAAATCAACACTTGTATAATGCATTATTCTAAGTATGTTTTTTCTCCAGAAATAATGTTTTTCTTCTTTATTGCTAAATATCTTTTTCATAAAATATTATACAGGTACATTTTCATTAGATTGGCCTTCTTTTTCACTTGTATTCATTCATTTCCATGGAATAAAATTATACAGTGCTCCTATATTTCTCAAAAAATAAAGTTCTATATTATTAATGTAATGAAGCTCCTATCTAATATTAGTAAATGTTGCTGGAAAGTTTTGAAGCTGGGTAAAATTCTAATGATGAATGCTATAGCCTATTTCACAATGTTTGCTAAGGAGAATAAAATATATGTTTATATGTATTTAAAATCTGAGTTTTTAAAATCTTGACTTTATAATCAAAACTACTGAAAATGACTGGGAAAAACTAATGTATTTTGTTCAATTTTTCCACTAGTTATAATAAGTATTATTTGTTTAAGATTGTTATTTTCCCAGAAAGAGAGAAAATGTTTCAATCGTTTAAATCCAATTATGTATGTTTTACATCTAATTTATCTTCAAACTAAAATCAGTAAATTAGAGGTTTTATTATAACCAGATAGAGGCTTCTCAGTGAGCAAGGAAAGCCAATTCTATTACCCAGGTAGAAAATATCAAGCACTACTTTCAAGTAATAGATCGGCATCTTTTAGATTGATTTGGCTCCAACATGACCTTACTTTCATACCCATGTGGTTTAAGTCAAAATCTCATTTCTTCAGGAAAAAGATGTGAATTCAGTTTCTGTGTAATGATAAAATAAAATGTCACAAAGGAAAAAAAAAGTACTGTTTTGAGAAATAGCATGACAGTTATAATTTGTATCTTTGCTAATTTATCACTGACATAGTGAGATGTCAAACAACTCGATAGTTTACAAATGTAAGTTTTAAATGATTAGCAGATATTATTTTCATTATTACCAAAGAAGCTAAACATAATGATCTAAAGGAATACAGATACATACACATAATACATTGCTGACATATTCAGACAGGAAGATAGTTTAATAAGTAAAAATCATAACAGTGTTGTGAAGTTCACTGGCATAGTAACAACATTAATCTGATTGAAAGTTGTGCAAGTTTCAATATTCAAGGCAGAGTCAAAGACTTTCAGAGAGAGTAAAAAAGTAACAAAACAAAAAGCTTTCAGCTCTCTTTACAGCAGCTATGATACCATTGAAGTAGTCGCTTCTTTCACTGTAAAAAAAAAAATATTTTTTCATTAGTGGACAATTTTTATTCCAGAAAAAATGTGATGCTTTTGAGTCCAGGAGTAACCACAAAAGCAAGAAAATTGCCCACACAATTATCCACCTCGAAGATTTATGTTTTGTGTACTAAATCAATAAAGCCTGTCAAATCATTCTCTGCAATTCAAGAAAGTAACCGAGAAAAGGGAGTGGACTATTGACATAAGAACATCTGAAGTCCATGTGTCAGGAAGAGCCTATTTCAAAAGAATTATCATTTCTTCCATTATTATGCTCATTAAAAATCAGAAGTCTCTGAATTCTTAAGATCTCAGAAACCTGTGAAATGCATCATCTAAGACAAAGTGTCCTATTAATGCCACTGCACTATGTAATAGATCAGGTTATTGCCTTCCTTTTGCAGGTAAGTAAAATGAAACTCTGAAAGATTCCATCATATATCAGAGTCTTATGGCTAATAAATGTTCTTATACACCACACCCAATTCCAGACCTACCTATTCAACACCAAAAAATCATAATTATAAGAACAAAGGAATAGCGCACCCATATGGTTATTTATGTGAGTTATGGGAAAAGCCTATCCAGTCTGATATGGACTTACATCCCATAGTGCTGAGCTGAGCAGCCTTTGCTCCATCCTAGTCAGCCATCCTCAAGTACACAGCTCTGGCATGGTTCTTTTCCTTTCGTACCACAGGAACTTCTCTGAGCAATATTTCTCACATGGGATATTTTCCCAAATTTTTCTGCCTAAAATTCTTTGATTCAGTATTATGTAACTCCATTACATTTTTATTTCTTATCTTGATACTAACTATATCAAGGAACATTTCTCAAAAGCCAAAATTATGTCAAATTATCAGGTAACATTTTTATTTTACCCCACCTCACTTTCTTCATTTATTTTGAACTTATTACTACTTATTTTATATAGTTATGATGTTTTAGATATCACAACTAAAGTGTATGTTGTATATACTTTGATTGTATTTGTTTATTCATGTATTTATAGCATATTGAATTATTAAATGTCCTTGCTAACTAAGTTTTAGAAGAACTGCTTGATGCACTATGTTGCCATTTCTCTCCTGTTAGACTATAACTCTCAAGATGGAAGTAGTCATATAAATCTCACATCAATAATTTGATTTTCAAACTGAGTAACATAGTAAAATATCTCAAATCCCTTTGGTGACCAAATGGTTAAACTTATTTCTGAATTGTCATTCTCAGAATAAGTACAAAATGTTCTAGACATTAAATATCATAAGGCAAATAGAAACAGAATAGCTTAACCTGAACTGTGCTCCCAGACTTGTAAAAAATATGAACTTTCAGTGCTTTAGCATACAGGTTAATTTTTACTGAAGTATGAGACCCACTGCTTTGGGGTCCTACAGTGGTAAGATAGTGAAAGGCATGTAGAAGATACTCCATGTAATGTGAGTGTGTGTGTGTGTGTGTGTGTGTGTGTGTGTGTGCTCATAATAAATTTTAGCCTTATATTATCCATATTTTCTCTCTGTTTAACTTCTATGATAGTCACGGAAGTATATTTACTATGTAGTACATTACTCATATATTTAGAATCTTCCCTGTCTTTTATACCTATGAATAAAGGACATACTTCATAAAACCACTTATCTTTTCATTGCAAATACCACAAATATGATAGAGATGAATGGGCTTGTATACTCAATGTTTTAGCACAAAAGACCCAACAATGTCTCTCTTTCTCTGTCTGTCTCTCTGTCTCTCTGTCTCTCTGTCTCTCTGTCTCTCTCTGTCTCTCTCTCTCTCTCTCTCTCTCTCTCTCTCACACACACACACACACACACACACACGCACACACACACAATCCACAAACTTATTACAAGACTTGAAGACTAAGGTCTTACCTAGAGGTCATATCTAATCAAAGAATACATGAATACATTAGCCAAAACATGGCAAAGCACAATATTTTTTCACTCAAAAAATAATTTTTAATTCACAGAAAAATCATCAAGATTGAGAGATTTTGACTTTGATCATCTCTTATTTTCTTTGCTTTGACAGACTTTTGCTTTATTCATATTTATCATCTATTTTTTGGGGGTGTTGAAATGTTTTGCGATTTAAGACAAGATCTCCTGGTTTTCCAGACTATACTTCATCTTTCAGTAAACCTCTCTCCACAGTTTCCAGATTTCCAAAATTATAGATAACAATGTCTCATTCTTATTATTTTTATAGGATGAACACAAAAATTATGTCCCTCTATCATTTTAAATCACTTAATATTTTAAATGCTTTAAAGTAGGAATTATATTACTGATTAATAAATTGAGAAATATTCCAAACAACTCAATATTAGCTTGAACTTTAAGTTTACAATGACTATACTCTCACTAGTATACAGAAAGCTAAGAAGAACATATCACAAAGTTATTGAGAAGAAAATATAATCAAAGTGGAGATTTCCAATGAAAATATGTTTGAAAGCAAAATTGTCAATATATTTGGGTTATTTGTGGTTTTGTTTAAAGTATATATAAATGGATGGAGAAATAGAACATTAAAATGACATATATATGCATATATGTAAATGTAGAAGTGGAACTCCAGAATGTGTTGCAGTATTTTTAAGGTAATCATAAGATACAGTGAACTGAATATTTCATAGGAGTTTGAAGACACTAAACAAAGTTGTCTACTATGAGGTTGTTAATACGATTAGAAGGTAATCAACGTTCTTCTTTTCCAAACATATATCAAATATTCCAGATGATCAAATTATTATGATTAATACATGGAATTGTTCAAGAAACTGATAGGACTAGCAGTTCCTTTTATTAGCTTTACTTTATCAATTTCAACGTATTGTGATGTAGCACCCAGGTCGTTAGTGTGGGCTAGAAGAGTTTCAGGGTAATCACTGAAAATATTGATTTTTATAGAATTTAAAAATTTATAGGCAGTAAATTGGTTTTGTTTTGTGTTAAGTCATTTTGTTGTTATTATTGCTTGTTGTTGTTTTTATGGCCACTCCTTCTGTTGCTACTTTTTGCTTATTTTAGCAAAATGATCTTAAGCTGCTTAGGTTGGCTTCTAATTTAATAAGCAGTGAAGGCTGGAATTGAGCTTTAGGTATTATTTTCTCTGCAACCCAAGTGCTAGACAGGGAGGATAGACTTGATTGATCAATGTTATATTACACAGGCTTACAGTTAATATTTAGAAATATATATGTAAATTTAGCTGTACATGCATGCATGTAATAACATGAAATGAAGTAATTAATGAACACTAATAAAAAAGAGGGCATGGATTTTTAAAAAAGACAAAGAAATGTAGGGCAGGGTTTAGAGGTAAAAAAGGAAGGGAATATGATGTAATTATATTATAATCTCAAAAATAAAATAAAAATGTTGAAACCTACTATAGAGACACTTGATTGGTCATATTATTGCACTCATATTCTTAATAGCCAGAAATTGAGAACAACCTAAACATCTGTCAATTAATGACTGGATAAAAAAGTGGTACATTTAAATATTGGAATATTCCTTAGCCATTAACAAATGAATTCTGCAGATGAGTGGAAAATACTAGAAAAAAATCATTCTGAGTAACATAATTCAGACTAAGAAAGTCAAATAATGATATGTATTTTTATATGTAGATGTTAATTGTTGAGTCAACCATAAATAAGCTACAAACCATAGAAACAAAGATGATTGAAATAGAGTAAGGGACTATATTGAAGAGACTTATCTTCTTAGGAAAGTAAAATAGAATAGATAGTTATGTATGGATGGTGGTGGAACAGGCTGGAATTGGATGCTCTAATAGGGAGATGGAGAAAAGAGAAGGAAAGAATAAGGGAATATGGAGGAAGACAACTAAACTTAAGGGGCACTTGCGAAGTACTAAGGAAACCTGATACAGCAGATGCTTCCTAAAATATACAGATATGAAGGCAATGTAAATGAGACAGATCTCAGCTGACAAATCTTGTCACAAAATTCCATTACTTGGATTGTATTACATCTAATTTAGCTCTTTGACAAGTAGGTCCCATGAGAATCCCAAAACAACCCAGGCTGTTGCCAATAATAAAGGTTACTTTCCAACAATTCAAAACAAGACTCCATTGCTGCATATAGCACCTACAGAACTCATTGATCATGGAAAACTTGAGGCTATACACTGACACAACTACAAACCCTTTGATCACCAATGATATATGGACTTCAAAACTTGTGGGAATAACCAACCAGTATCTGATTTATTTTAAGGTCCACTCTATGGGATGGAAGTCCTGACTTAGACTGCTTGGGTGACAAAGAACCTGAGGGAAAATGATCCAAGGACCTAGGGGGAAAACAAATGTTAATTAATTATTATTTTTTAAGAGCACAACATTTAGTATTCGGTTTCTGGTATCTTACTCAATTTCTTGCTTTGGAGACTTAAAGTTCATGTCATACAGGTCTTTCATTTGCTTGGTTAGTTACACCAAGATACTTTATATTATTCAGGGCTAATGTAAAGAGTGATTCCCTAATTTATTTTTCAGTGCAATTATCATCGTTATAATGGAGGGATACTAACTTCATTGAGATAATTTTGTATTCAGCTACTTTGCTGAAGTTTTTTTTTTTTTTTTTTATCAGCTATAGAAGTTCTCTGGTTGAATTTTTGGGTCGCTTATGTATACTATCATAATATCTGCAAATAGAGATACTTTGACTTCTTACCATACAATTTCTGTCTTTGATCTCTTTTAGATGTCTTATTGCTCTGGCTAGAACGTAAAGTACTACATTAAGTAATTAGGAAGAAAGTGGGCAACCTTTTCTTCTGTATTTTGGAATAAATATTTTGTTTCTCTTCATTTAGTTTGATATTGGGTGGGACTTCACGAATCTTCAAAGACTAATAAGGCAGAAGACACTGTTAATAGGACAAATTGGCAGCCCACAGATTAGAAAAGGATTTTCATCAACCCTACATCTAAGAGTGGGCTAATTTCCAAAATTTACAAAGAACCCAAGAAGATAGACACAAGAACCAAAATAACCCATTAAAAATGGGGTACCGAACTAAACAGAGGAGTCTTGAATTGCCAAGAAGCACTTAATGAAATGTTTAAAGTCCCTAATTATCAGGAAAATGCAAATCAAACCAATTCTGAGGTTCCTTCTTACACCCATCAGAATGGCTAAGGTCAAAACCTCAAGAAATAGCACATGCTGGTGAGAGTGTGGAGCAAGAGGAACACTCCTCCATTGCTGGTGAGAGTGTACAACCACTTTGCAAATCAATTTTGTGTTTCCTGAGTAAACTGGGAATAGTTCTCCCTCAAGAGCCAGCTATGCCACTCATGGGCATATACCCAAAAGTTGCTCCAACATCTCACATAGACACTTGCTTAACTATGTTCATAGCAGCTTTATTTGTAATAACCAGAAACTGGAAACAACCTAGATATTCCTCAGCTGAAGAATGGATAAAGAAAATGTGGTGGAATACTATTCAGAAATGGATGTTACTTTATAATAACAGCTTGAGTGAGGTAACCCAGTGCCAAAAAGACATGCATGGTATGTACTCATTTATAGGTGGATATTAGTCATAAAATACAGGAGTCATATTACACGCCACAGATCCAAAGAAGCTAAACAAGAGTGAAAAGGAGGGAGCATGAATCTCACTTAGAAGTGGAAATAAGAGATCAGGGTCCCCTCTCCCCCCCAATTTCCCTCCTCCCCTTTAACTTTCCCTCCTAGGTCCCTCCCTCTCTCCGTCCCCACTTGGATTGCTTTCTTCTCTCTCCCAAGTGGGAATGAGATGTCCTCACCTGGGCACTTCAGCTTGTTGAGCTTTTTGAGTTCTATGGACTGTATCTTAGGTATTCTGACATTTTCCCCCCGGCTAATATTCACTTATTCCTGAGTACATACCATGCATGTCCTTTTGTGTCTGAGGTACCTCACTCAGGATGATATTTTCTAGTTCTATCCATTTGCCTGCAAACCTCAGGATGTCCTCGTTCTTAATAGCTGAGTAGTATTCCGTTGTGTGAATGAACCACATTTTCTGTATCCATTCTTCTGTGGTGTGACATCTAGGTTTTTTCCAGCTTCTGCCTATCAGAAATAAGGCTGCTAGGAACATAGTGGAACACGTGCTCCTGTGGCATGGTGGGGCATCTTTTGGGTATATTCCAAAGTATAGCTGGGTCTTCAGGTAGATCTATTTCTAATTTTCGGAGGAACCTCTAGATTGGTTCCTAGAGTAACCACTTTGCAATCCAGTTTGCAATCCTACCAGCAGTGGAGGAGTGTTCCTCTTTCTCCACATCCTCTCCAACATGTGTTGTCACCTGAAGTTTTAATCTTAGCCATTCTGATTGGTATACGGTGGAATCTCAGTGTCGTTTTGATTTGCATTTCTCTGATCACTAAGGACTTTGAAGATTTCTTTAGCTGCATCTCAGCCATTCGAGATTCTTCAATTGGGAAATCTTGGTTTAGTTCTTTACCCCATTTTTTGATTGGGTTGTTTGGGTCTTTTGTGATTAGCTTCTTGACGTCTTTATATATTTTGGATATTAGCCCTCTATTAGATGTGGGGTTAGTGAAGATTTTTCTCCCAATCTTTAGGTTGCCAATTTGTCTTATTGACTATGTGCTTTGCATTACAGAAGTTTTCCAGTTTAATGAGGTGAGCATGAGCTAATGGAGTTCTGTTTAGGAAATTTCCCCGTGGGCCAATGAGTTCAAGGCTCTTTCCCACTTTCTCTTCTACTAGATTGAGTGTATCTGGTTTAATATTGAGGTGCTTGATCCACTTGGTATAGTGTGAGCGAAAAGGACTGAAGCCTTGAGGGCCAGCAGAAAGAATTGAGAGAGGCAACCTAGGGAAATAGGAGATTGTGGGGACCCTCCAAAACGCACCAGAAATCTGGGAGGTGAAAGCCTCTCAGAACTCAAAGGGAGGGACCTTAGATGAAACACCAGACAGTAGTGAGAGGGAACTTATAGAGCCTACCTCCAGCAGGAAGACAGGACTTCAAGTGAGGGATGGGGTTGTCATCCCACAGTCACACCTATGATCCATAATTGTTTCTGTCTGAAAGAATTACAGGGATGGAAATGGAGAGGAGCCTGAGGAAAAGAAGGTCCAGTGACAGGCATTAAGTGGGACCCAGTTCAAAGGGAGGTCCCAAGGCCTGACTCTATTACTGAGACTATGGAGCACTAACGAAACGGGACTTATCATGACTTTCCTCCAAAAGAACCAACGAGCAACTTAAAGAGTCAGATGCAGGTATTTGCACCCAACCTATGAACAGAAGCAACTGGCCTCTGTAGTTGAATTTAATTTTACATTTTTTTATTTACTTTCATCCTGCTCAATTAAATTTTAAAAGGATTAACAAAAAGCACAGCATTAAAATAACTCCTAAGATATTTTTTTTATATACTCATAGAAACCTGACTTCTTTACCAGGCGTCATCTAAGAAGCTTCCTTTTGGAGCAGATGAAAACAAATACAGGGATCTATAGACATAAGAGAATGGGTTCCCTTAGAATACTCAGCCCTAAAAAGTGTGTCTACATCAAATCCCTTTTCTCAGGCCTAGGGAACAAACTATTCTTTATGGTTGGCTACTTGCAAAGACATAGATGACAAACAGATAACAAACTCAATGCCATCTCTTGAGAGTCTGTTTCTCATAAAAATGGCATTTTAAGTGCATTTAGATTTACACCTTATAGTCCCTTTGAGTATATATTATGACTTCTGGTCTTGTGTTTTTATGAGATTCCTGGGGGTGTTAACAGTTGTGTCCCTATGTCCATATGTATTTCTTTGTGCTTTTTCTTTCACTTTTCCTTTTGTTTTTTTGTTTTATTCTAATAGATTACTTTTCTTCTATTTATGTCATTCATTAAGTGTGTAACAGAAAGATAGTAGATTTGAGTGGAAGGGGAGGTGGAAGGAATTGAATGGCATTGAGGGAGAGGAAAGCATATTTAAAGTACATTGTATGTTTTTTCATCAACAATTCAAAAGTCAATAGAAATAATAACCTAAATTTAAAAAAACAAAACAATAAATTGTATTGTTAAATTCAGAAGAGAGCTCTTAAAAGAGAAATCATAATTTTTAGAAAACACCTCTTAAAAGGTGTCCAACATATTGAAGAATCTGGTAGATGTATCTTAAAACTACTTTAAAATACCATGGTACCCCATTAATAATCGCCACTATCCAAAGTTTAAATGACAACAAATACTGGCACAAATGAATGGAAGAAGGAATCTGAATATGCCACTAGTTGCAATGTCAACTGTGCATTCAATTTGGAAATTATATGAAGGGACCTCAACAAATCTAGGAATAGATCTAACATATATACCAGCTATAAAAATCTTGGGTATTCACTCTAAGAAAATAATATTCTAATGTAGAGATAGCTGAACATATATATTCATTGCAGTTTTGTTTACAATAGTGAGAAAAAAATCAACCCTGATCTCCATCACCTAGTGTATGGATAAAAATGTGATGGCTAAGCATGAAAAGATTGCTCAGTGGTTAAGAGCAATAGCTGCTCTTGCAGAACACTAATGTTTTAGTTCTAGCACTCACTCAAACTGTTTGTCACTTCAGTTCCAGAGAATCTGACCTCTGTAGGCACTATATGCAAATGTTGTTCAGACATGTATACGGGCAAAACACTATACACAGAAATAAGAATACATAAAATATATTAAAATTAATGTGAAATATGTTTATGATGGAATTGTATATGGCTATTTATAAAAATGAAATGAGATTGAACTGCATGAAAACACAGGAAGTATTGGAACCCAGACACAAAAGGACAAATATCACAGTTGTACTCACATGTGGGGGATCACAATTATAGCATTTTAGTTTTGTAGGCTTAGTTTGAAGTACTTTGGTATCCAAGAGACTAAAGACACCTCTATAGACAGTTGGGGGAGGTTTTCTTGAGACAAGAGAGACAAAACCACATGAGTTAAAGAGAGGAAAGAGAGGGTACAATGTGGATAGAAAGATTCTAAACAGTGAGAGGCTAGTGCCATATGCCCTAAATGGGGAGTAGTGTCAGCACAATGCTGGGGTGCATGCTTTAACTGCTATGTAACTTACCATCTTAACAACACAATTAAAAAGAATAAAGGGAGTTTGAAGGCTGAATCCCCCCGCCCTCGCCACACAAACACACACACACACAAAAACAGACATCACTGGTCCTAGAAACAATAAAGCAAATGACACAAAACAAACAGCGTTCATCAAAATCAAGGTTCGATATAAGACACTTTTACAAATGTCATCAAATAATTCCATGATTCCAAACACAATACTAGCTCAATTTAATCCTTTTGATTGCACACCAGGACTAGATGCTAAGGCCATACTGATGTAGTCACTGTATACCATGGATACAACATACAGAGAAATAAAGCTGAATACTGTTAAAGATTCCTTCCTGCTCTCTATTTCTCGTGGTGCCTGATAGTACTATACTGGGCACTGTGGAGTAAATGAAGCAAAGAACTATAATGTGAAAGTTCCTGGATAGATGTGTTCATTGATGAAACCGTGTTATAGTTCTAATTCCCAACAACTGTCCCCTAATTGAAATGACAGCTTTCCTGAGAAGAAGGAATCCATTCCCAATACTATAGACCTAGTCCGCAAGCTATGACAGAAGTGGTGTGAGTCTAAAGGTAAAAAAAATTAAGATGACTCTTTGCAAAAAGTGACATAGAAACAGATAACTCCTTAAATATCTTCTATATCCAGAGGTTATTCTCAGCATTAAACAGAAAGCTCTCTTTTGTGGTAAATACAAGTAAATCGAAACACCTGTTCTTGAACAACATTCATGAAAATAAGTGACTTCTGTTTATTTATACCTATTTATTTCACTCCTTTAAGGGTAAGAAACATTACAGGAGTAACAAAAGAAAGTGAGAGCCTGAGGATGGCAAAATGGGAGGATAATGACCCTTCTAAACAAGGCAAGTCATGGCAATCATAAACGCATGTCAGGGGTGTGCACTAACAGTCCATAGTAGTCAACTTTCTGATCAGCAGATCTGGAGGGGGAAGGGTTCTACTGTATACTGCTGATCTATTGTCAGCTGACAGATATTATGGGAAGTAGAGGACTAGTATCCAATTGTACAGCCAATGATGGACCACTAGGCTCTGATGATTGGTTCCCAAACATCAAACATGTGACCCCTGGAAATTCTATGGGACACTGAGCAAAATATTAACTAATAAATAGGAGAAATAGTTTTATAGTTTAGAAAGGGTGCAGTGAATGGAGGAAAAGTAATAGAAGAAGGATGTAATCAAATTACCAAAGTGAACATGTATAAAGCATGAAAGAACAAAAGTTACTAATAAAAATAATCTATGTTTCAATGGGTTAAAATTTAAAAAAATATGTCATATATGTTAGAATTATGTTTAGTAAACTATTTTTACTGTTACCTATCAGAGTAAACAAAATTTTATAGTTCTACATGTTACTGTGGCCAAGATCACAATTCTCAACATAAGGCCCAGAATCTGTGTGAATTCTTTAAAACTATATAAAAGTATAACTAGCTAGTTATTTTTAATTTCACATACATGTGTTTATGTATACATTTGTTTATGTGTTTGTGTAATTGTGTATATATGCATATATGTATGAACATACTTAAATTTTCATTACATATTCATTATGTATTTCAACTAAAAGTGCATTACAATAAAAATAAACAGAAAAAGAGAGGCAAGAAGAGAAAAGAAGGAAGTTTTTACCACAAAAGTGGTAAAAATCCAAACAAACAAGATATCTGGGTGTAGAACAATAACATGCCTGTGATAGACATTTAGAGACAGAAGAGATTAACCTACAAGGAACTAAGGCACCATCTGAGAAGCTAAGAAAGAACCTCCATAGATAATTAGTAAGGAAGCCTGTTGTGTCCATCTACAGTGAATAGGATTCTGCTAACAATCTGAATGAGTTTGGATGTGTATTCATCCCTTCAGTCTATAGCAGAGAACATAAATTCCTCCCCCATTTGATGTCAGCCTTTTTAGAAAGAAGCAGTGAGCCTGCATAGACCACTTTACCTTGACTTCATTCTACAAAACTGAAAAGAATAAATCAATAATATTTTAACCTGTTAAAACAGTTGTGATTTCTTAAGGCAACATGAGGGAAGTAAAATTAATCATGCACTTGGCCATTTAGTTCCTACAACAGTTTTCTGATCTAGACACTATTAGTATTTCCATTGTTACTCTAACAATGGAAATGGGGTGAGTAAGTAGTTTTCCACAGCTAAGCTTTAAACAGATGTCACATAGGAGATTGGAACCTGTCATGTGATTGAGTTAAACCTTCCTTTTCCTTCCCTGTGATTATTCACAATTGTTTGTTAGAGTTCAAAAATTACACATCATTAAATGCATCATCAAAAGTTCTGATATTCCTTCTTTGCTAATGATGATTGTCAGAGCTGCTTGGTACTTTCCCATCTTGATATCAAAGTCTTCTTTGTCTCCAGATAGCTTTTATGATCAGACTTAACTTCGATTTATTTAACTTTGATTTTTTTCTCTTCATTCTGAATTTACCCTCTCTCTTTGGTTTCCCTACTTTTTCAAATTGAATCCTGTAGAAAGCACAAAGAGATTATGTTATCTTTATTCATCTATCATGTAAATAGTCAGTTTTGCCCTATAACTTTTTATCACCAAACTTCCTTTTAGTTTTTACAATATTCAGTGTAAATTTTGTTATGAAAAAATGATGAAAACATGATAGTTATAATGTTTTTATTAGTTAGATTGTCCATCATAAGCTAAGTGTATGAAAATTAGACATTAAGGTACATGCTCACTGAATCATAGGTTATTTCTTTTATTCTAAATAAATCTAAAATAATCATTCCTTGAAGGAATCATAATTATCTACTGTATTATCACATTTTGTATATGTATATTTAAATAAAATAATATTTCTTTTGATTTCATACCATATAGCAAAATAAATTTAAAAATATCTTCAGAATCAACTTATTTTAGTCAAACATTATTTTTACAAAGTTCAAGTTTGTTACAACTAAGTTTCCTTTCTTATTTTATTTTTTAAAAATTATTTCATAAGTGCCTACTCATTTTAAGGAAATACCTCAGTCCAGTTTGAAGCAGTGTGGATTATTTGACAGGAAATCTCTTAATAAGCTGTGTTCTGACCCAGTGGTCAGGAGTTAATTGCTTTGCTAATGTTTCTTACTTGTTCATATACCAAGAAAAACAATCATCATTTTGCTCCTCCTCTTGAGTGGGGAACATGATGTTTAATGCTTCTTTCAATTAATTATTCTCCACATCTTTAGTTTTTGCGCAGACCCAGAAAAATGTAACAGTTCATTTTCTGTAAGTACAACAGGATGAGAATTGTCGCTGTGATTTTCTGCCAATTAATTAAAAAACCTCCTTTAGCTTCAACATTAACCTTTTTATTTCTCTTCAGGCTCAGTTCATACCTCCTTTTTTTTTCCCTTTAGCAGTATAGATAAAACTAGAAGTGTTCTAATGGCACAAATTAGAAATCATTTATTAAATTGAAAAGTAGATGAAATGAAAGTGAATTTAGTGAGAGTCAAGCTAATTCTGCTTTGTGTCTTACACTTTGGGAAATGCCCTCAGAGAAAGAGCCCTGAAGCTCATTTTTCTTTGCCAACCCTCTTCTCTCGAGGCTTAGCCTTGTTAGCATTTATTGCTTCAGATGCTCTAGCCTTCTTTGAATATTTTTACATATTTTATGTTTTATGAAGCATTTATGGTTGGCCAAATTTCTTCTCTGCTACTTAAGTTCATCCCACTTTTAGTACACTTCAAAAATTTTAAAGTTTATCAGAAATTAGTTATTACTAGTGTTATAATGAAAATCTACTGAGAGTTCATAAAGAGAAAACGACTACTTTGCAATGACTAACCTTTGAGTTTCCTACTATGTGGTAATAGACTATTTTAGACAACAAGAAAATAATTCATTAAAAATACAGCAGTAGAAACAGTAAGGGAAGCACAAAGGGAGGCAACCTTGGAGATGGGCAACTTAGGAAAGAGATCTGGAGCTACAGATAAAAGCATCACAAACAGAATAGAAGGAATACAGGTGAGAATCTCAAGCACAGAGTACACCATACAAAATATTTATATATCAGTCAAAGAAAATGCAAAGTATAAAAAGCTCCTACCCCAAAATATTTAGGAAATTCAGGACACAATGAAAAGACCAGAATAATAAAATAAGAATAGTAAGAATAGAAGAGGGTAAAGAATCCCAGCTCAAAAGTCCAGAAACATCTTCAACAAAATCATAGAAAACTTCCATAACATAAAGGCAGAGCTGGCAATAAATGTACAAGAAGCCTACAGAACACCAAATACAGTGGACCAGAAAAGAAAATCTTCTCATCACATAATAATCAAAACAGTAAATACACAAAACAAAGAAAGGGTATTAAAAGCTGTAAGGGAAAAGGCCAAGTGACATATAAAGTCAGACCTTTCAGAATTTCAGAATCAGACATATAAAGTCTAATTTCAGATTTCTCAACAGAGACTCCAAAATCCAGAAGACACAGGACAGATATCATCCAGAGCCTAAGAGAACACAAATGCAAACCAAGGCTACAATACCCAGCAGAATTCTGAATTATTATATGGAAATACTAAGATATTGCATAACAAATTATGTTTAAACAATATCTTTCTGGTAATACAGCTCTATGAGGATGGATACAGGAATACAATGCCCAACACAAAAAAAACGGTAATTACAGCCAAGAAAACTGAAGAAACTAAACAAATCACAACAAACCCAAAAGAAGAGATCATATACACATAATACCACTTCCAAAAACAAAAATAAGAGGAAACAATCATCTGTCTTTAATATCTCTCATCATCAATGGACTCAATTCCCCAATAAAAAGACACAGGTTAATAGGCTAGATACTTAAATAGGACCTAGCATTTTGCTGCATACAAGAGAATACACCTTCTTCTCAGCATATCATGGAACTTTCTCTAAAACTGACCATATAATAGGGCATGAAACAAGAAGACTGGTATAATCCCATGCATTCTATCAGATCACAGGGACTAAGGCTAGACTTCAATAACAACAAAAACAACAGAAAGCCCACATACACATGGAAAGTGAACAACTTTGTCTGCTCAATGATAACTTGGTCAGAGAAGAGAAAAAGAAATCAAAGACTTCATAGAATTCAATGAAAATGAAGACATACCATATCCAAACTTATGGAACACAATGAAAACAGTAATAAGAGGAACATTCATAGCACTAAGTGCCTTCATAAAGAAACTGGAGAGATCCCATGCAAACAACTTGACAGCATACATGAAAGGTCTAAAAGAAAAAGAAGCAATCACACCCAAGATTAGTAGATGGCAGGAAATAATCAAATCCAGGACTGAAATCAACCAGTTATAATCAAAGAGAACAATACAAAGAATCAACAAAACCAAGAGCTTGTTCTTTGAGAAAATTGACAACATTGATATGGAGACAGTATCCAAATTAACAAAATCAGAAATGAAAAGGGAAAGATAACAACAAAAACTGTGGAAATTAAAAAAAAAAAAAAAAAAAAAAACTAGTCAAAACCTACTGCCAAAGTCTAGCTTTAGTCTAGAAAACTGAAAAATCTAGATGAAATGGATGAAGGGGAAGCCTGGTGTGGGGAGAGTACATTTTCAGAGGCAAGGGGGAAGAGGAATGGAATGACAAACTGTGGAAGGGCAACGACTGGTATATGAATAATTGAAACAATTTAAATTAAAAAGTAAACTATTCTGACTATATAAAAAATACAGTAGTAGAATTGAAAAGAAGAAAATGGATTCTTCAAAGCAGTCTGTTATGCTGTTATGTCCAGAGGGTACTCTTTTCCTTGATATGTGGCTCTTAAAACATTACTCACCCACTTATGCTATGGTCTTTAATTCTTGTGGTAAAGGATGTGTGATATAGATCCTAAATATATGGCTGAGCACTACACAGAATCTTATTCATCCTGCTATGAGTAGCTGAGAATTTCTACACTGACTTATCTATTGGAAAAGAAATTTGTTGGGTGAATTGTGAGAGCTATACGAATGTAAGCATAAAAAGATTAAAATCTGATGGCTGTTTTATGCTATGACCACTTTTTTTCTTTATTTATTAGATATTTTCTTTATTTACACTTCAAATGCTATCCCAAAAGTTCCCTGTACCCTCCCCTCATCCTGCTCCCCTACTCACCCATGCCCACTTCTTGGCACTGGTGTTCCCCTGTACTGGGGCATATAAAGTTTGCAAGACCAAGGGGCCTCTCTTCCCAATGATGGCTGACTAGACCATCTTCTGCTACATATGCAGCTAGAGATACAATTTGCAAAACACAAGAAAATAAAGAAGAAGGAGAACCAACATGTGGATACTTCATTCCTCCTTAGAATAGGGAACAAAATACCTATGGAAGGAGTTACAGAGACAAAGTTTGGAGCTAAGACGAAAGGATGGACTATCCAGAGACTACCCTAACTGGGGATCCATCTCATAATCAGCCACCAAACCCAGACAGTATTGCACATGCCAGTAAGGTTTTGGTGAAAGGACCCTAATATAGCTCTCTCATTTGAGACTATGCCAGTGCCTGGCAAATACAGAAATGGATGCTCACAGTCATCTATAGGATGAAACACAGGTCCCCCAATGGAGGAGCTAGAGAAAGTACCCAAGGAGCTGAAGGGGTTTGCAACCTGATAGGTGGAACAACAATATGCTATGACCGCTTAACAAGACATTTTAGTCGGTTTTCTTTGGGTGCTTTTGAGCTCCCCAGCTATGAGTTCTCCACCAAATTTACATTACCAGACAACTGTTTTCACCTTTAAGGTATGCCTCAAAGCCAAAGAACCAACCAACCAACCAACCAATCAACCAACCAAGCAAACAAAAAGAGTTGGTTACATCCATCATTCATGCCACTATTACATATAAATCTTTTAATAAGTACACTTTAAATTTATTTTGGGCAATTTTAGTCTGAGTAGAATAATCAAATGTTAGGTACTGTTAAGCAAATCTGATAAACATATTATTTCAACTTTCTATAATATTGAACCTTCTAATCATCTGTTTATGAATGTTTCTGAGGTACTGTACATTATTGCCAGTATTTGGCATTTGTATAGTGTTTCTGACATTTTCACTTTTACTAATTTTTCTTAATGATTCATCAATTTTCAAGCTTTAACTTTTATAGATTTTTGTGGAATTGCTGTTTAAATAATTTTTTAAATTAAAAATCAGTCTTAAGACTTCTTATGTATCAAACATGTATAGTTAAGGTACTTTAATGCTGCAAGTAATTTATATAATATTGGGGTGTATATTTTCATTCCTTACCATTATGCTCTTAATATTTTAGTATATATAATATTATATTATTATTAATTCTATTCATTCTCCTGGCCCTCTGGGCTTCCTTCCTGTCTCTCTCAATACGTGATCCTGCCCCTCCTTTTCCCTTCCTCTCCCATTTATCACCTAGTTTCTATCCTTTCTCTGTCTCCTGTGATTATTTTGTTCCCCCTTCTAAGTGGGATTGAAGTTTCTTTCTTCTTTGTAAGCTTCCTAAGGTCTGTGAGTTGTATCATAAACTCTGTGGCTAGTATCCACTCATCAGTGAGCACATACCATATGTCCTTTTGGGTTTGGGTTACCTCATCTGTGTAGCAGAGGCCTGCCTTGTATGGCCTCAGTGGAGAAGATGAACTTAATCCTGTGGAAACTTCATACCCCAGGGAAGAGAGAAGATGGTGTGAGTGAGTGGGATGGGTGGGCAGGTCAGGAAGCACACTCTCAGAGACAGGAGAGAGGCAAGTGGGGATGGGGTTAAGAACTCAGGGAGTGGGGTCTAGGAAGGGGGCAGCTTTTGGAATATATATAAATAAAATAATTTAATAAATATTAATTTTAATTCATTATTTGCAAAGCTGTAGTTTGCATATTTAGCAATATTACATGTTTACTATTCAAAGTTGCTTTACTTTAATCATTACACTTCAGTCTGTAATACATCTGCACAGTGTTACATGAAGGGTAAATGGTGTTGTACAGCTCTTCACTTCCTTCATTTCCCAGTGGAACATTTGTATTTGCTGAAAAGTAGGTGGACATTACATGCACAAATTTGTTTACAGAATTTTTTTTCTATTGTGACTACCGATTGTCTTCCAAAGTCAACCCACTTCTTATTGCATAATTAGCATACAATTATAACTCATGTTTAACTGAGACAGGCTAAGTAGTTTGATTTTGGACTGTTTTGTAATTTTTTAAAAAGTTGTTTTTGCTGCATATGTCATTTGTTCTTTCACAACAATTCAATAGTCTTTTATTATTATTTAATCTCTTTTTGCAGACTTTATCCCCTCCCTGTCCGCTCTCCGACTGTTCCACATCCCACAGCTTCCACACAGCTGTCTGCAACAGGATGTCCCCACTCACCCCCACCCCATCAGACCTGCCAAAACCTGGAGCCATCAGTCTCTTGAGGGTTAGGTGCATCTTCTCTGACTGAGTCCAGACCCAGCAGTCCTCGGCTGTATATATGTTGGGGACCGCATATCAGCTGGTTTATGCTTCCTGGTTGCAGGCCCAGTGTCTGAAAGATCTCAGGGGCCCAGGTTAGTTGAGATTGCTGGTCCTCCTACAGGGTCACCCTCTTCCTCAACTTCTTCCAGCTTTTCCCCAATTCAATCACAGGAGTCAGCAGCTTCTGTCCATTGGTTGGGTATAAATACCTGCATCTGACTCTTTCATCTGCTTGTTGGGCCTTTCAGAGGGCAGTCATGGTAGGACCCTGTTTGTATGCACACCATAACTTCAGTAATACTTACAGGCCTTGGGCCCTTGCCATGAGGTGTATCTCAATTTAAGCCTGTCACTAGACCTCCTTTTCTTCAGGCTCTGCCACATTTTTATTCCTGCAGTTCTACCCGACAGAAAGAATTCTTGGTCAGAGTGTTTGACTGTGGGAGGGCAACCCCATACCCCCACTTGATGCTCTATCTTTTGTTGAGAGTTTCGGTGAAATTGGTTTAATTTCAAAAATCAGGATATTAAAATTGAGTCTTCAAATATACAAAAACAGACTTCTCTGGTAAGTAAAATTTGTATCAACACTACAATTTGAATAAGAAGATAATAGAGCTGCTCCAATCCAATTGTGCGCTGGAACCTGAGACTGCATTAGTTAGGGAAAAAGAAAACCAGCCTGAGTAGGGCCATAAAACTCTTCTGGTTTGACCAGCACCTGGGTAGCTAGAGCACAGGGTTGGCTGACACCCGCCAGCTACCAATGACACCCACCACAGGATTTTGAGACTTCTGGTGAGTGGAACACAGAGTCTGCTCCAATCTTTAAACAATGACAACAATAACAACTAATCCCAGAAATTACCAGATGGCGAAAGGTAAACGTAAGAATCTTACTAACAGAAACCAAGACCACTCACCATCATCAGAACCCAGCACTCAGCCGGGCGTGGTGGTGCATGCCTTTAATCCCAGCACTTGGGAGGCAGAGGCAGGCAGATTTCTGAGTTCGAGGCCAGCCTGGTCTACAAAATGAGCTCCAGGACAGCCAGAGCTATAAAGAGAAACCCTGTCTCGAAAAACCAAAAAAAAAAAAAAAAAAAAGAACCCAGCACTCCCACTTCGCCCAGTCCAGGGCACCCCAACACACCGGAAAAGCTAGACCCGGTTCTAAAAGCATATCTCATGATGATGGTAGAGGACATCAAGTAGGACTTTAATAACACACTTAAAGAAATACAAAAGAACACTGGTAAACAGGTAGAAGACATTAAAGAGGAAGCACAAAAATCCCTTAAAGAATTGCAGGAGAACACTGCTAAACAGGTAGAAGACATTAAAGAGGAAGCACAAAAATCCCTTAAAGAATTGCAGGAAAACCAGACCAAACAAGTGATGGAATTGAATAAAACCATCCAAGACCTAAAAAGGGAAGTAGAGAAAAGGAAGAAAACCCAAATTGAGGCAACACTGGAGATAGAAACACTAGGAAAGAAATCTGGAACCATAGATACGAGCATCAGCAACAGAATACAAGAGATGGAAGAGAGAATCTCAGGTGCAGAAGACTACATAGAGAACATCGGCACAACAATCAAAGAAAATACAAAATCCAAAAAGATCCTAACTCAAAATATCCAGGAAATCCAGGACAAAATGAGAAGACCAAACCTACGGATAATAGGAGTAGATGAGAATGAAGATTTTCAACTCAAAGGAACAGCAAATATATTCAACAAAATTATAGAAGAAAACTACCAAACCTAAAGAAAGAGATGCCCATGAACATACAAGAAGCTTACAGAACTCCAAATAGACTGAACCAGAAAAGAAATTCCTTCCGACACATAATAATCAGAACAACAAATGCACTAAATAAAGATAGAATACTAAAAGCAGTAAGGGAAAAAGGTCAAGTAACATATAAAGGCAAGCCTATCAGAATTACACCGGATTTTTCACCAGAGACTATGAAAGCCAGAAGGGCCTGGACAGATGTTATACAGAAACTAAGAGAACACAATTTCCAGCCCAGGCTACTATACCCAGCCAAACTCTCATTTACCATAGATGGAGAAACCAAAGTATTCCACGACAAAACCAAATTCACACATTATCTTTCCACGAATCCAGCACTTCAAAGGATAATAACAGAAAAAAACCAATACAAGGACGGAAACCACATCCTAGAAAAAGCAAGAAGGTAATCCTTCAACAAACCTAAAAGAAGACAGCCACAAAAACAGAACACCAACTCTATCAACAAAAATAAAAGGAAGCAACAATTACTTCTCCCTAATATCTCTTAATATCAATGGACTCAACTCCCCAATAAAAAGACATAGACTAACAGGCTGGCTACAGAAACAGGACCCAACATTTTGCTGCTTACAGGAAACTCATCTCAGAGAAAAAGATAGACACTACCTCAGAATGAAAGGCTGGAAAACAATTTTCCAAGCAAATGGTATGAAGAAACAAGCTGGAGTAGCCATTATAATATCTGATAAGATTGACTTCCAACCCAAAGTCATCAAAAAAGACAAGGAAGGGCACTTCATTCTCATCAAAGGTAAAATCCTCCAAGAGGAACTATCAATTCTGAATATCTATGCTCCAAATACAAGGGCAGCCTCATTCATTAAAGATACTTTAGTAAAGCTCAAAGCACACATTGCACCTCACACAATAATAGTGGGAGACTTCAACACACCACTTTCACCAATGGACAGATCATGGAAACAGAAACTAAACAGGGACACAGTGAAACTAACAGAGGTTATGAAACAAATGGATCTGACAGATATCTACAGAACATTTTATCCTAAAACAAAAGGATATACCTTCTTCTCAGCACCTCACGGTACCTTCTCCAAAATTGACCACATAATTGGTCACAAAACAAGCCTCAACATATACAAAAATATTGAAATTGTCCCATGTACCCTATCAGATCACCATGGACTAAGACTGATCTTCAATAACAAAATAAATAATAGAAAGCCAACAAACAGGTGGAAACTAAACAACACCCTTCTCAATGATACCTTGGACAAGGAAGGAATAAAGAAAGAAATTAAGGACTTCCTGGAGTTTAATGAAAATGAAGCCACAACATGCCCAAACTTATGGGACACACTGAAAGCATTTCTAAGAGGAAAACTTATAGCTCTGAGTGCCTCCAAAAAGAAACTAGAGAGAGCACACATTAGCAGCTTGACAACACACCTAAAAGCTCTAGAACGAAAGGAAGCAAATTCACCCAAGAGGAGTAGATGGCAAGAAATAATCAAACTCAGGGGTGAAATCAACCAAGTGGAAACAAGAACAATTCAAAGAATCAACCAATCGAGGAGCTGGTTCTTTGAAAAAAAATCATCCAGATAGATAAACCCTTAGCCAGACTCACTAGAGGGGATAGGGAAAGTACTCTAATTAACAAAATCAGAAATGAAAAGGGAGACATAACAACAGACCCTGAAGAAATCCAAAACACCATCAGATCATTCTACAAAAGGCTATACTCAACAAAACTGGAGAACCTGGATGAAATGGACAAGTTTCTAGACAGATACCAGATACCAAAGTTAAATCAAGATCAGGTTAATTATCTAAACAGTCCCATATCCCCTAAAGAGATAGAAGCAGTCATTAATAGTCTCCCAACCAAGAAAAGCCCAGGACCAGATGGGTTTCGTGCAGAGTTCTATCAAACCTTCAAAGAAGAACTAATCCCAGTTCTTCACAAACTATTCCACAAAATAGAATCAGAAGGTACTCTAACCAACTCATTATATGAAGCCACAATTACTCAACAAAAGTAGAGAACTTCAGACTAATTTCCCTTATGAATATTGATGCAAAAATCCTCAATAAAGTTCTCACTAACCGAATTCAAGAACACATCAAAACAATCATCCATCCTGACCAAGTAGGATTCATCCCAGGGATGCAAGGATGGTTCAATATAAGAAAATCCATCAATGTAATCCATTATATAAACAAACTCAAAGACAAAAGCCACATGATCATCTCGTTAGATGCTGAAAAAGCATTTGACAAAATCCAACACCCATTCATGATAAAAGTCTTGGAAAGATCAGGAATTCAAGGCCCATATCTAACCATGATAAAAGCAATATACAGCAAACCAGTAGCCAACATCAAAGTAAATGGTGAGAAGCTGGAAGCAATCCCACTAAAATCAGGGACTAGACAAGGCTGCCCACTCTCTCCCTACCTATTCAACATTGTACTTGAAGTCCTAGCCAGAGCAATTAGACAACAAAAGGAGATCAAGGGGATACAAATCGGAAAAGAAGAAGTCAAAATATTGCTTTTTGCAGATGATATGATAGTATACATAAGTGACCCTAAAAATTCCACCAGAGAACTCCTAAGCCTGATAAATAGCTTCGGTGATGTAGCTGGATATAAAATTAACTCAAGCAAGTCAATGGCCTTTCTGTACACAAAGGGTAAACAAGCAGAGAAGGAAATTAGGGAAACAACACCCTTCTCAATAGTCACAAACAATATAAAATACCTTGGCGTGACTCTAACTAAGGAAGTGAAAGATCTGTATGACAAGAACTTCAAGTCCCTGAAGAAAAAAATTAAAAAAGATCTCAGAAGATGGAAAAATCTCCCATGCTCATGGATTGGCAGGATCAACATTGTAAAAATGGCTATCTTGCCAAAAGCAATCTACAGATTCAATGCAATCCCCATCAAAATTCCAACTCAATTCTTCAACAAATTGGAAAGGGCAATCTGCAAATTCATCTGGAACAACAAAAAACCTAGGATAGCAAAAACTCTTTTCAAGGATAAAAGAACCTCTGGTGGAATCACCATGCCTGACCTGAAGCTGTACTACAGAGCAACTGTGATAAAAACTGCATGGTACTGGTATAACGACAGACAAGTAGACCAATGGAACAGAATTGAAGACCCTGAGATCAACCCACATACCTATGGTCACTTGATCTTTGACAAGGGAGCAAAAACCATCCAGTGGAAAAAAGACAGCATTTTCAACAAATGGTGCTGCCACAACTGGCGGTTATCATGTAGAAGAATGCGAATTGATCCATTCCTATCTCCTTGTACCAAGGTCAAATCTAAGTGGATTCAGGAACTCTACATAAAACCAGAGACACTGAAACTTATAGAGGAGAAAGTAGGGAAAAGCCTCGAAAATATGGGTACAGGGGAAAAATTCCTGAATAGAACAGCAAAGGCTTGCTCTGTAAGATCGTGAATCAATAAATGGGACCTCATAAAGTTGCAAAGCTTCTGCAAGGCAAAAGACACCGTCAATAAGACAAAAAGACCACCAACAGATTGGGAAAGGATCTTTACCTATCCTAAATCAGATAGGGGACTAATATCCAATATATATAAGGAACTCAAGAAGTTGGACTCCAGAAAATCAAATAACCCCGTTAAAAAATGGGGCTCAGAACTGAACAAAGAATTCTCACCTGAGGAATACCGAATGGCAGAGAAGCACCTGAAAAAATGTTCAACATCCTTAATCCTCAGGGAAATGCAACTCAAAACAACCCTGAGATTCCACCTCACACCAGTCAGAATGGCTAAGATCAAAAATTCAGGTGACAGCAGATGCTGGCAAGGATGTGGAGAAAGAGGAACACTCCTTCATTGTTGGTGGGATTGTAAGCTGGTAAAACCACTCTGGAAATCAGTTTGGCGGTTCCTCAGAAAATTGGACATAATACTACCAGAGGATCCAGCAATACCTCTCCTGGGCATATATCCAGAAGATTTTCCAACTGGTAAGAAGGACACATGCTCCACTATGTTCATAGCAGCCTTATTTATAATAGCCAGAAGCTGGATAGAACCCAGATGCCCCTCAACAGAGGAATGGATACAGAAAATGTGGTACATTTACACAATGGAGTACTACTCAGCTATTAAAAAGAATGAATGTATGAAATTCCTAGGTAAATGGATGGATCTGGAGGGCATCATTCTGAGTGAGGTAACATATTCCCAAAGGAACTCATACACAATATGTACTCACTGATAATTGGATATTAGCCCAAAAACTTAGGATACCCAAGATATAAGATACAATTTCTTAAACGCATGAAACTCAAGAAGAACGAAGACCAAAGTGTGGACACCGTGCCCCGTCTTGGAATTGGGAACAAAACACCCATGGAAAGAGTTACAGAGGTAAAGTTTGGAGCTGTGAAGAAAGGATGGACCATCTAAAGACTGCCATATCCAGGGATCCATCCCATAATCAGCTTCCAAACACTGACACCATTACATACACTAGCAAGATTTTGCTGAAAGTACCCAGATATAGCTGTCCCTTGTGAGACAATGCCGGGGCCTAGCAAGCACAGAAGTGGATGCTCACAGTCAGCTATTGGATGGATCACAGGGCCCCCAATGGAGGAGCTAGAGAAATTACCCAAGGAGCTAAAGGGAACTGCAACCCCATAGGTGGATCATTATTATGAACTAACCAGTACCCCAGAGCTCTTGACTCTAGCTGCATTTGTATCAAAAGATGGCCTAGTCGACCATCACTGGAAAGAGAGGCCCATTGGACTTGCCAACTTTATATGCCCCAGTACAGGGGAATGCCAGGGCCAAGGGGTGGTGGTGGGTGGGTGGGGGACTGGAGGGGGGAGTGTATTGGGGACTTTTTGGATAGCATTGCAAATGTAATTGAGGAAAATACCTAATTAAAAAAAACAAGTTCAGTAGGTTGTATTTAGGAATATATATATATATGTATATATGTATATATATACATATATGGACGCAATAATAATTAGTGATTAAAAGTATGTGAATTTGAAAGAGAGAAGGGAGGAGAATATGGGAGAATATAGAGAGAATATGGGGAAGGAGGTAATGATATAATTATATCATAAATTCAAAAATAAAATTAGAAACAAAAAAAAGAAGATAATAGAGAGGATTTGTCATATTCACTATGATTTGATACCTTATATTTGATGTAATTGCTTTAAAATAATTTTAAAAGCAAAATATAAATTGTGTAATTTAATTTGTATTCCAGATTTTGCAAACATTTGTAATATATATATTTATTCATATATATATGTATATATATATATATATATATATATATATATATATAATGCTGCCTATGAATATTGGTAGTATCACTTTCTTAATTTAAATACAATGTCCTTTATTTTTCTTCTAGATATTAAGTTAAATATTTTGTAAAATGTTTAATACTTGACAGTTGAAGATACATTCTTACCTCTTTACTAAACTCAGATGAAAATCTTGCATTTTTTTATATGTAAATGCTTTTTGTGAAGTTTAAGAATGAATTTTCATTTACTGATGATTTTCTCTTTCAACATAATAGATTTATGGTATATTTGTCACTAACTTCTGCAAATTTATGAAAATGGTGATAATTATATTTAGGTTGTTGAATGAAATTTTCTTAAACTTTGCAAATAAAACTGTGTCAATACATGTGTATTGTTTTAGGCTCCTGTTTTGTTGTGCTGTGTTTTGTTTCACTAATTTTGATACAGAAGAGTTTGCCTCACTGGATGAAATAATGAGTGCCTCCTTTTGTTCAGTTTCCTGTAGTATGTCACAGAGAACAGAGAGAAATTATTTCATTATATTGCATTGGAGACCCTGATAATACATTAAAGTTTAAAGCTTTGATAATTATAAATATTAGCTTCCTGCACAGTGTTTCAACTGAATTTTATAGCGTTTTGTGATTTAAACTTGTCTATATGTCTAAATGTGCTATTTATAGAATATGTTCATATGTTAATAATTGTAGAGTATATTCTTACTATTTCTTTCCTATTAATATTTTAAGTTGCATTTTCAGAGTTTTGCAGACATGTTAAATTATATCCTCAAATAACTGACTATCCATTCAATAATTTTTTAGTTAATGTTTTTATCTATATTCATCAATAATTTTTATTTTGTTTTAATTATTTCTCTGTTCAGTTAGGATTTTATATTGTCTTGGCATAAAGTTTTGTTTTAGCTTTTATAAGTTTTTGCTCTGTTGTGTCTGTTTAGAAGCAATTGTCTTGTATAACATCTTTATTTCCATTTTATATTTTATTTCTATTTTCATATATTATACTTTATTAATCTTTTAATTCTCTGTATTTTTTTGGATTGAGTGTTTTTTCATGACACTAGATTTTACTTGTTGGCTAATCAGCTGTAATATACTGTTTTAATGATTTCTTTGGATTTATTGCATGTAGATTTCTTTAATAGGAGCTCCTTTAAAATATGGTTATGCTAGTTCACATTAGAGATAGAAACTTTGCAAAACCAAGCAATCTTTTCTATGTCTATTGCAACCATTCACCTGTATACATCTTACGGTGCCAAGCTCACAATGTTTTCAGTTTCTTAAATATCCTTACGATAAGTTCTGCTGAAAGTGATTTGTTTTCAATTAACAGACCATTAAAGTAATACATTGGTTTTACATTACAAAGAATGCAAACATGGACTAATGTCATGGCTTGTTCTTAAGGTACTTGTTGAAAATCATGTTTGATGACTAGGTACTGTATAAGGAAAGGAGAAATACCAGAATCCAGAACAATAGGAGGAGGAGAGAGAGCAGCGGCATAAGCAAGTTAGCAGATTTTGAATCGATCATTTGATTGCTTTTGAAATTTTATTTCATTTTAGATTGCTGCCTACAAAGCTTAGAAAACCTCAGAGGATGTAAATTTGCCAGATTTGTATTAATCGATAAAAGGTATGCTTTACATTTATAACATAGTTGCTGCTTTCAAAATTTAAGCATTTGGCTTATTTTCAGATAAATTATTCCTTTGGATATGCTCCAAAGCAGTTACTTCTGGTAATAACATCAAACAACTTTTATCTCTTCAGAATTTTTTTCTGCAGGGAAAAATATGTATTAAAATGACAAATAAATGAAAATAATCACTGACCTTGTGTTTTAAGTTCTCCCAATCTTGGTAAAATTTCAAGTCTCTATCTGCATTGAACCATCACTACCAGATGTTTTAAACTCTGTTATCCCTTATCCTATTTTTAAGAGTCAGGGCCTTTGAATCAAACTGTATTCAAAACATAGTTTTGTTACTTAGAGTCTAGGAAAAGGTTTGGCAATGTTCTGTGTCTCCCCTACCTATGGCATCTAACAATTGGGCTGTTCAGAAGATCGTGTATTAAACTTTAGCATAAGACCATAACAGTAACATCGTATTGGCTGAGACATTTTGATGTGTTTGTTAGTGCTTCTTTTTGAATTTTATTTTTATTGACTATAAAACTATTTTCATAGAACATTTTCTGATCATGCTTCCTCTTCCCTCATCTCTTCTCAAAACCTCTCCTTCCCCCCACTCTTTCAAATCCATGTATTATTTTCTCTCACTGAAGAAAACAGAAACAGGCGAACAAACAAATGAGGATAAAAAAATGAATGAACTATAAACATAAAAGAAAGTAAGAAAAAGAACAAGCACAAACATTCATACATACACAGAAAACATACACACACACACACACACACACACACACACACACAATCTCAAAATCAGATACCACAAAATACAAGTCAAAGATTAGCAAGGAGAATATGCTCCAATATAACAATAAGAAATAATAAACCCCCCAAATACTTTTGAGTTCACTTTGTGTCTGTCAGTACTACTGGCCAAGGGCTGTCCTGGAGATTGGTTTGTATTCCTAGTGAGACACCTGTGGAAAATATATTTTTTTTCCTTTGTAAGCAGTTCTTTGTTAAAGATAGCTTCTTCTTTTTCATGATAGCTCATGTCTATCATTTCATATCAGTGCCAATACTCATGTAATTTAGATCTGTGCAGGACCTACATGCTGCTGAAGAGTAAAATTTATAATTTTGGGTCTTATAGTATTGTGGTATCTAAGTTCAAGAAATTCAGGGCTAAATGTTGTAAAGAATAGACTCAGGTGGGTCCAGGCACAGCCAGACCCACCCTGTAGCTGGGAACGTCCAGCCATAAAAGATAAAGAAAAGAATGCAGGAACTGGCCAGGGCTATCAGGGCTGACCAAATGGCCATCTGGCAGGATGGCGCCTCCCAGGCGGTGCCTCCCTCTAGCCCACCATAAATCATACATTAACCAGGTGTCCTGCTGACCTCGATAAGTCCCAGGCCCTTGTGCCTCCCTATGCCTTAGCTGACACATACCACCCTGTTAACTTGCAATCTCCCCGCTGATGTTTGAATAAGCCAATCATGTGTAACCACGCCAATTCTTTCTACTCCTCCCTTTTGGTTTGTGATTTTTGCCTTTATAAACCTGTAAGAAGTTTGGGCCGGGGTCAAACTCCTCTGCCCCCTGCGGGGTGCATGAGTCTCAACCCCAGCATGCTGGTTTGAGCGCTCCTTCATTGTTTGTGTGCCATTAAAGCCTCGTGTGGTTACAGCAAGTTCGGTCTCAGCGTCTCACTAGGTGCGCACCTTCCCCGAGACTTGAGTGAGGGTCTCCCGGCGGGGTCTTTCACTGCCATAGTCTCTGTGAAGTCACATGTGCATCATTCTTGTTGTTTCTGGAAGACACTTTCTCGTAGTGCCATCCATTTCCTCTGCTTCTTACAGGTTTTTCCTTAATGTTTTTATTATTTAAATGCATTTTATACATCAAACCTAGTGAGTATTTTGAGAATCAAAAATACATAAAAATTTTGTTCAACTTTTACATTCATATTTTTTCATACCCTAAAAAATCATTAATAAATATTTAATACTATCCATAACAGAGGATACTATATCTAATGTTGAAAACTAAATTGTTTCAAAACATACAAAATAGTCTTTGGGAGTAATCATAGTAAAAGAGAATAAAATGTTAAAATGAATCATTAAGAAATATATTCAAAAGCTTGTGTATGATATCATCTGACATAGCTTTCAAGTGTGCTGTCAAGCTGCTAGTGTAAGCTCTCTTAAGTTTCTTTTGGAGGCACTTAGAGCTATGAGTTTTCTTCCTACTACTGCTTTCATTGTGTTCCATAAGTTTTGGTATGGTGTGTCATTTCATTAAATTCTAAAAAGCCTTTAATTTCTTTTTCTCTTTCTTCCTTGACCATGTTATCATTGAGTAGAGCATTGTTCAGCTTCCATGTGTATATGTGCTTTTCATTGTTTTTGTTGGTATTTAAGACCAGCCTTAGTCCATGGCGATCTGATAGGGTGCATGGGATTTCTTCCTGCACTACCATCCCAGAGCCTTGATTGGAGAATATTTGATAAAAACATCCTGTTTAGAAGGGAGTACTCCAAAGTTTCTCACTCTCTACATGTTGCTAAGGGTGGATGTCTGTATTAGTTCCCATGTACTGAAGGATAAAGCTTCTATAATAATGGCTGAGTGAGCCTCATAAACAGATAGAGCAGAATGTTGTTGTTTTCTTTTCATTGATGTTCCTTTAGCAGAACAGTAGTATTTTGTTTTCCCCTGTGTGAACAGCCTCTCTAATCTCAGATTCTTGAACAGTAGAGCAGTGTCAAGTGTAACCTCCCCCAGCCTGAAGCAGGCTAAACCAGACCTTGACCTTGCTGCCACTAAGGAGATGACCTAGGGTGGAGCCTTCCTTCCTAGATCACTCTATTGTTCAACCACTGCCACTGTTCCTCCTGCTGAGAGGCCCCTGAGCTATTCCAGAGTCTACACTGTATCCTGCAGGAAGTCACCTGCAGCTGGTTCCAGGCTCCAAGAATGAATTGGCTGGAATGGGCCTCCCCCCCCAACCCTGCCCTCCCCCTGCCCCCGCCCTTTATAAGCGCTTTTGACATTAAACATTTGAGCTTTGATCAGGAATCTTGACTTAGCTCCATTTTTCTCTCCACTGCCTAGTTCCCCTCTCTTTTCAGCCCTGGCTTGCTTCCCAGGTGAAACCCAATTCATGTAAGTCATGGGTCGGCCTCCAACAGTCAAGTATAGGGTTCATCTCACATAGGGCAGTACATAAATTCAATGAGATAATTCATTACTCACGGAATAATGTATTCCCATATTATACCAGCTTCTCATGGTCACCCTTGTTTATCAAAGGATTTGTAGTAGGGTTGATAGTTACCTTCTCCTCTGGTAGTCTGCAGAATACATTCCAGTACCATGAATATTAGTCTGGGTGGTCTAGAAGGTTCTTGGTTGGCACCAGCTCCACTTCTCTGTGTTTGATGAGTTCAATATTTTCTTAAGAAAGAGGGCCTTATAATCAGTTGTAGAGAGCAAACAACAACCCATCTAAGAGCCTGCGTTGTTTAAGGTTTCCAAGGGGATAGTTTGGCCAATTGCTCAATTAGTTGTAACCCAGTTATTGCATGGGAAGTTTCAAAATAGTTTTGATTTGCATTTCTCTGATGACTAAGAATGTTAAGCCTTTCTTTAAGTGTTTCTCTGCTACTTGTGTTGTATCTTCTCAGATGTCTCTCTTTACATCTGTACCCCATTTTTACTTCAGTTATTTGTTTTCTTGACATCAAGATCTTTAGTTATTTAAATAGGATATGTATAAGCCCTGTACTAGAGGACTTTGTATAACTTTTTTTCACTCTATAGCCTGCTAACTTGTCTGTATAATAATGGTATCCTTTGTTGTGCAGAAGCTTTCCATTTTTATGAATCCAATTTATTCACTGTTAATCTTAGTGCCTATGATAAAGGAATATTAAAGGCCTTTTCTGTTCCAATGAATTCAACACTATTCTTCACATTCTCTTTCACGAGATTCAGGATAACAGATCTTATATTAGGATACTTCATCTATTTGGAACTGAGTTTTGTGCAGAGTGGTAAGTGTGGATCGATTTGGATTCTTCTAGACACATCCATCCAGTTTTACCAGCACCACCATCTTTAAACAACATTCTTTTTTGTTTTTTGTTTTTTGTTTTTTGTTTTTTTTTCCCCAGTGTGAAATTCTGGCTTCTTTGGTAAATCTGGTGTCCATACGTATGTGTATGTTGATTTCACTGAGCAAATGGTCTGTTTTTATGCCAATAAAACATTACTGTTACTATTATAGCTGTGTAGTATAAAAGAAATTAGGAGATGGCTACGCTACAGCAACATTTTATTAAGAACTGTTTTTGCTAGCATGTAGTTTTGCATTACTTTGTTTGCATAAAGTTTAAAAGTGTTCTTTCAGCTTCTGTGAAGAACTTTGTCAGAATCTTGAAAGGTATTGCATTGAATCTATAGATTGCAGATTGTAGGATGGCTGTTTTCACTTTATTAATCCTATGTATCCACAAACATGGGAGACCTTTATGTCTTCTACCTTTTCAATATGTGCTCTTCAATATCTTAAATGTTTTAATAAAAGAAGTATTGTACATGTTTGGTTAGTTAACCCAAGACTTTTGTTTTGGAGGTTATTGTAAAAGTGATTGTTTCCCTGTTTTTTTTAAGTAACTGGTTGTCATTTGTTTAAAAGAATGCTAATGGGTTTTTGTATTTATTTTATTTTATGCTTCATTGTTGAAAATATTCATGATTTTTAGAAGTTTACTACTGGAGTTTTTAATGTCATTTCTCTATAGACTCATGTCATCTGCAGATAAAGATACTTTGATTTCTTCTTTTCCTATTTGTGTCCCCCTTGATCTCCTTTAATTTTTACATTGCTCTAGCTAAGATTAAAGTGCTATATTGAAAAGATATGAAGAGAGTAGATACCCTTGTCTTGTTCCAGATTTTAGTAGAATTGCTTTGAAATTCTTGCCTTTTAAGTTGATGTTGCTTATAATCCTTGCACAGCATCACCTTTATTATGGAGATGTATATTCCTTTTAGGTCTTGTCTTGTCTCCATTGGACTATTTACATGAAGGGATATTGGATTTTTGTCAAAGGCTTTATTTTGCATCTAATGAGATGATAATATGGTTTTGCCTTTCAATCTATTTTTATGGTGAATTGCATTTATTGATTTACATATGTTGACTTATTATTCCTGTATATCTGAGATGAAGTCCGATTTGAATATGATGGATGATTTTGATATGTTCTCTTGTATTTGGTTTGCAAGTGTTTTATTTAGAATTTTGTATCTATGACCATAAGGGAAATTAATCTGTTTGTTTCTATTTTATTGAATTCAACCTGGGATTTGATTATCTCTTGTTCTTTATTCATTTTGGTGTTAGTATTCCTTTTGTTTTCTAGCATTTTCATTTTACCATTAAGTTACTAATATGAGAGTGAGATTTCATAAACAAAAACAAGAAGAATGACGTGATTCTCCTACTTAAGTCTCTGGTAATTGCTGCCATAGGTGATTTCAGTAGATAGTACTTGTATTTATAGGGCCTGACACTAAGGTTAGGGAAAAGGAGCATGGCTGGTTCTGCCTCAAGAGTTGGTGGGGTGCCAAAGGAATGGAGATAAAAGTATAGAGAAACCTCTTCAAACACTCTACTACAGAGCTATGAAGGAGGTTGGGAAGACAGAAATGACAAACAGAAAGAAGAGTGGAAATTACCTACCTGAGTCCAGATAAGGTCTAGCCACTAGGATCCCAGTGAATAAGTCATAATGTTTCTTAAAATATCTGACATTAATTTTTACTGTGACATTCTTTCTGCCTGAAAATTAGAAAATAACTAATGTATTTCATTCATAGGGCTCCTTTAAGAAAGCCGGAGAAGACAATTTGTTGCTAAGGTCCCATGGGATTATATTGTACTCACCGGGATTATACAAAATAATCTCCTTTTTCATATAGTTACAATTTCAGAGCAAAAATAATTACAAAACCCTGTATCCTATGTCATTCATAAAATCTAGAAATAAAGATATAGATATTATTGGAATAACCAGTTTTTACTAATCATATTTTTACAACTTATGCACTCTTTTGGGTGAATTCTTTGGTGTCTAAAGAAACATGAATTTTTGGTTATTTTGTATTTATATTTGATTGTGTGTGTGCACTCGCACACGTGTGCATGTCCATAGATTTGTATAAATAGAGTGTTGGAAGAGGCCAAAATAAAGATTCAGAATCCATGTACCTGATTTTATGAACAATTATGTGCCAAGAGAGAGTTTAGCTTTTGTCCTTTAAAATAACATTCTTAACAACTGAACAATCTGTTTTTAAATAAAGCTATATTTAAAGTGTCTTTTAAAGTTCTAAAGTTAAGAAAAAATCTTGCACAAGGCAGTTGTTATTTCTTGGATTGTTTCTAAATCCTGGGTGTTGGTTCAGAATGTTGTATGAGTACAACATGGTTGGCGAAATAAACTTCCACTGGAGCATTGGCAGGATTAAAAACCTGGAAATAATACTGTCAAAGTCTGAAAAACAAAGCCCCTACCATGAAAACATCAGAATGTAACTATTGAAGAAAATGTTTGGAAATAACTGATTAATTAGGTTCAGTTTTGGTGTTGTAGATAATATCGTTATCTTCTGTGTAATATTTCATTTTTGAAAAAAGAAATGTGTGAAGACTCATAGAGATAGAGGAAAGCCCACCTGAGAGCTTAGAGAAGACAGGCATATGCAAGTCACAGAGAGAATCCTTAGGGAAAATGAAACTACCAACACTTTTACACTTTTACCTTAGACTTCAGACGTCTTGGATTAGAGAAGAACCACTTTTCTTAGCTACACAGGCTCTGGTATATTGTGTTGCCAGCTATGCAAAAGTATTCCAGTTGTAAAATGAACACATGTTTAGTATATAACTGAGGAATACAAAGGGCTGAGAAGTACTTGAAAAAATATTCAACAATCTTAATCATCAGGGAAATGCAAATGAAAACAACCCTGAGATTCCACCACACACCAGATAGAATGGCTAAGATCAATAATTCAGGTGACAGCAGATGCTGGCGAGGATGTGGAGAAAGAGGAGCACTCCTCCACTGTTGATGGGATTGCAAGCTTATACAACCACTCTGGAAATCAGTCTGGTAGTTCCTCAGAAAATTGGGCATATTACTACTGGAAGATCCAACTATACCTCTCCTGGGCATATACCCAGAAGATGTTACAGCTGTTAATAAGGACACATGCTCCATTATTTTCATAGCAACCCTATTTATAATAGCCAGAAGCTGGAAAGAACCCAGATGTCCCTCAATAGAGGAATGGATACAGAAAATAAGGTACATTTACACAATGGAGTACTACTAAGATATTAAAAACAATGAATTTATGAAATTCTTAGGCCAATGGATGCATCTGGAGGATATCATCCTGAGTGAGGTAACCCAATCACAAAAGAAGTCACTTGATATGCACTCAATGATAAGTGGATATTAGCCCAGAAATCTAGAATACCCAATATACAATTTGCAAAACACAAGAAAATCAAGAAGAAAAAGGAAGACCAAAGCGTGAATACTTCATTCCTCCCTACAATAGGAAACAAAACACCCATGGAAGAACTTACAGAGACAAAGTTTGGAGCTAAAACGAAAGGATGGACCACCCAGAGACTAACCCACCTGGGGATCCATCCCATAATCAGCCACCAAACCCAAACACTTGCATATGCCAGCAAGATTTTGCTGAAAGGACCATGATATAGCAGTCTCTTGTGAGGCTATGACAGTGCCTGACAAACACAGAAGTGGATGCTCACAGTCAACTATTGGATGGAACACAGGGCCACCAAATGGAGGAGCTAGAGAAAGTACCCAAGGAGTTGAAGGGGTCTGCAACCCTATAGGTAGAACAATAATATGAACTAATCAGTACCCCCAGAGCTCGTGTCTCTACCTGCATATGTAGCAGAAGATGGCCTAGTTGGCCATCATTGGGAAGAGAGGCCTCTTGGTGTAGAAAACTTTATATTCCCCAGTACAGGGGAATGCCAGGGCCAAGAAGTCAGAGTGAGTGAGTAGGGGAACAGGGCAGGGGGAGGTTATAGGAGACTTTTGGGATAGCATTTGAAATGTAAATGAAGAAAATATCTAATAAAAAAATTTTAAAAAAGAATATAATTGTTTTACTCAGTTCTAAAAGTCAGTCTATGTGCTGAGAAGTTTACATTGGTATTTGGTTCTTCACATGCTTGATGTGTAGAAACAAATACCATGTATGATGATGGGTGTACACTATACAAATATTGGGTTAACATGATAAGTTCAACATAGCAGTGTGTAAGTATAATTTATTTACAAAAGATTTAGCCTTTTTCATGATAAAAGTATGATATGTCAATGTTTGTCAACTGTGGTAAAATATGCTTTGATTGCTGTTGAAGAACTTTTTTGGGGTGCATCTGCTAGGGCTCTTCTAAAAGAGATTAGCATTTGAACCTGAAAATGAGAGAAGCAGTTTCATCCACATAGATCTGAAGAAGGAAATAATAAAATACATTTTAAGGAAGAGTATCTGTCAATTCATGCAGTGGAGCTTTTGATTTTTACACATTTAGATGCAGGATGATATAAACAGCTGAATTTCTTTTTTCTTTTCTTTTTTTTTTTATTTTTTTTCTTGGTTTGTTTGTTTGTATTTTTCCAAGACAGGGTTTCTCTGTGTAGCTCTGGCTGTCCTGGAACTCTCTTTGTAGACCAGGCTGGCCTCGAACTCAGAAATCTACCTGCCTCTGCCTCTGCCTCTGCCTCTGCCTCTGCCTCTGCCTCTGCCTCTGCCTCTGCCTCTGCCTCTGCCTCTGCCTCTGCCTCTGCCTCTGCCTCTGCCTCTGCCTCTGCCTCTGCCTCTGCCTCTGCCTCTGCCTCTGCCTCTGCCTCTGCCTCTGCCTCTGCCTCTGCCTCCCAAGTGCTGGAATTAAAGGCATGGGCCACCATGTCTGGCAACAGCTGAATTTCTTGCTTAGAATATTTTACATGCTGGATCATGAAATTGCATAACAACCAATATTCATGCATGTGAAAACACATATCAAAATGCTTTTATATCTATCTGTACATATATCTTACACTTTTGTTTCATTAATAATTAGTACTAGTTATATATTATGTATTTATATATAATATATAATGTATTATAGATTTATGTAATATAAATGTATAATTCATGTTATAGAACATGTATTATATATGATAAAATGCATGTATTTTATCATATATAATATACTATCATATATTATTATATACATATATCCTTTACTAGAATGTAATAGACTATATGGCATGTCAATTTTCTTCCTCACTGTCAAATACCAAAATAAGTTAATACCATGGCATATGAGTTACTTGAGTAAGAACTGAAGTGTATAAAAATAACAAATAATTTTCAAGATATGGTTTAATAGTAAAGGAAACTAACTGCTCTTGCAAAGACCCTGACTTTGGTTACCAGAAACCACACTGGGTCATTCAAAAATATCTGCATCTCATATTACTGGCAGCATGCCTCTTCTGAACTCCTCAGTGAGAAAAACTGAACCGTTTTATTGAATTAAGTTGTCAAATACTGACAAACACTAAAAATGATCATAAACCATATGTTGATTGATAAGCAATATCTTGTATTGCCGTAGTGGATGGAGATCACTATGACCAGTTTTAAAACAAAGTAATGGAATTATTATAACTGGAAACACTAATGTTATAACATTGAGCATTGAATGCACATATTTTTACCTAATAAACTCTAACTTCATCAAATAACAAAAGATTATCCCTGAAAAATGTATAAAAACTGTTAGGAAATTTATGTTAAAATCCAACTCTTCTATCAATAAAATGTACAGTAACCTAGGAGATTACAGCCATTCCATTTTTAAAAACTGAATAGTTCCTTTATAGGCACTAATGATTACAGTAAAATAAGTTTTGAAGTGGTAACTAAATAAAACAAAGGAGTGGAAAATGAGAAACCTTTTTATCACAAGAATGATTAAAAATATACACATACATAAAATATAAAAGCCAATGCATAAAACTACCAAAATTACCACAGAGAATGGGGAAGTCAAGTGTATCAGCAATGCCTTATGTCTATTGTGGTGGGACTACAAGCTAGTACACCACTCTGGAAATAAGTTTGGCGGTTCCTCAGAATATTGGACAAAGTTCTAACAGAAGATCCAACAATACCACTTCTGGGCATTTACTCAGAAGATGTTCCAACCTGTAAGAAGGACACATGCTCCACTATGTTCATAGCAGCCTTATTTATAATAGCAAGAATCTAGAAAGAACCCAGATGTCCTTCAACAGAGTAATGGATACAGAAAATGTGGTACATTTACACAATGGAGTACTACTCAGCTATTACAAACAATGAATTCATGAAATTTTTAGACAAATGGATGTTTCTGGAGGATATCATCCTGAGTGAGGTAACCCAACCACAAAAGAAGTCACTTGATATAAGTGGATATTAGCCCAGAAGCTCAGAATACCCAAGATAAAATTTGCAAAACACATGAAACTCAAGAAGAAGGCAGTCCAAACTGTGGACACTTTGATTCTTCTTAGAAGGGGGAACAAAATACTCATGGAAGGAGTTACAGAGACAAAGTTCAAAGCAAAGACTGAAGGCATGACCATCCAGAAACTGCCTCACCTGGGGATCCATCACATAAATAACCACCAAACCAAGATACTATTACAGACGCCAACAAGATTTTGCTTACAGGAGCCTGATATAGCTGTCTTCTGAGAGGCTCTGCCAGTGTCTGACTTATATAGAAGTGGATGCTCACAGTCATCCATTAGATGGAGAACAGGATCCCCAATGAAGGAGCTAGAGAAAGGACCCAAGGAGCTGAAGGGTCTTGCAGCCTCCTGGGAGGAACAACAATATGAACTAACCAAAACCTCAGAGTTCCCTGGGACTAAACCGCCAATCAAAGACAACACAAGGAGAGACTTTCATGGCTCTAGCTGCATATGTAGCTGAGGATGGCCTAGTTGGTCATCAAGGTGAGGTGAGGCCCTTGGTCCTGTGAAGGTTCTATGCCTCAGTATACAGGGATGCCTGGAAACAGGAGTTGGTAGGTGGGGGAGCAGGGGGAGGGGTGAGAGGATAGGGGATTTTCAAAGGGGAAACTAGGAAAGGGGATAACATTTGAAATGTAAATAAAGAAAATATCTAATAAAAAAGAAATTCTGAAATTATTATTTAGATAATTTTCATCAAATTTTTAGATTCTATTTATTCACTCCTGTTTGTACCCTGCCAGCTTATATTATCATAACTATGCATATTTTTTTTAAATATTTATTTATTATATGTAAGTACACTGTTGCTGTCTTCAGACACACCAGAAGTGGGCGTCAGATCTCATTACAGATGGTTGTGAGCCACCATGTGGTTGCTGGGGTTTGAACTCAGGACCTTTGGAAGTGCAGTCAGTGCTCTTAACCACTGAGCCATCTCTCCAGCCCCAACTATGCATATTTTTATCTTTCTTTTATTTTCTCACTTATTTGACTAACCCAGAACTTTGGCAAAATACTTATCCTACCTACCGTGGTTCTACCAAAATACCACTTCAGAATTTATAAAGAAACTTTTCATGGTCATATTTTTCTCTGCTTAGAGGACTCTTTTAATATTTTGATTGTGTTGTCTTGTTCTTTATCTTGTCTTACAAGAAAGTTTTACTTGAGCAACAGAAATTTCTGTTTAATTATTAGGTGTAGTATTGCTAGAGAAAGTATCCATTCTTGTTAAATCCCTCAAATAAGTGCTGTGTCCAGTCATAAACACAATGAATATATATTTAGAAAAACTAAACACTACATTTTGCTATCCAGATAAAATGTCATGTTGCCTTATTTAGCTTTAATTCTCAAGTCAACATGGCCCAGAGTCAGCTGAGAAGAAAATATCTATTGGGGTCTTGTCAGTATCAAGTTGGACCATGGATATGTCTGCTAAACATTTTCTTGATTATTAATTGATTCAGGAAGGCCCATCTTTCTCTAGGCAATTTTTCCTGGACATGTGGTCTTGAGATATATAAAAAAGCTAGAAAAGGTTGAGACAGTGACCAAGGAAATATGTTCCACTTTGGTTCTTACTTAGATTCCTTATATAGAGTTCCTGATCTCTCTTTCCTCAGTGATGGACTATAACCTGGAAATGTAAACAAAATAAATCATTTCCATCTAGTTTTAGTTTTGGTCAAACTCTTTAATGAGTACAGCACAAAAGAAGATATAACAGCAAGATGTAGTCATCTTTAGAGATTGCAAATTACTGGCAGTCAAGTGATCAATGAACGTGTATGGCTGATGATTGTTAGTGAGCAAGAAGTTTCTGATGGGATATAAAATTTTCTGAAAATTAGATAATCTTCTAAGTAGGCATAAGTTTGATTATACTAGAAACCTGAGAATTATCATTCTAACACGCTCAAAGTCCTGATATTTAAATTCTACTTCAGTATACATTTATAAAGTATGTGAAAACATCTTTCCAGTGTCCTGAGTGTGAAGTAATATTATAATATTAATGATTTTGCATGTCATATATAACCACTGATACAGGACTGAACACTGGTGAAGTTGTAACTTCAGAGTTCCAAATAACTAAGGTTCGGTGTGACTAGTTATGTTTCTTCTCTTCATCTTACTACAATATTTTTCCCATGACATACATATATAAATGCTTCTGGAGTGTTTACAAAGACTTATCTCCCCTACTATGTCTCTTTGACTCTCTCAGGTATTGAATCATTATGTACTCATGTATGCTATAGCTAACTCACATGTGCAGTATTGCATGTTATAATTGACACTATTAGAATCACCAAGCACTGTTCTTTATTTTCTATTAAAGATAACAAAAAACTCTTTGGAATTTTATGTCCTGATCTCATTCTCTTCAAAATCAAAGTATTTCCCACTCAAAACAATATCAATAGGTTTGACCTTTGACGAATAGCATGTGATGATACCTTCCATTACATATATTATAATTAAGAGACTTATATTTGAGGCCTCCTGTAGTATTTACTTATTTTACTTAACACATATCTATATGTTCAGTAATAATCCCAATTCCATTGAATCATTAAAGGGGCTCTATGCTATCTGTAGATACATAATCATATAGTGTATAAACATAGTTTAGAGACATGGAAATCTCATGTTAAGAAAATTTGTAATTGTGTGATGGTTTGTGTAACTATATCTACTTGGTTCTCTGACAGATTATAGTGAGTTTTGTAATAATACAATAGCAACTGGGTAAATAACAACATTTTAAGCATTTACAACCTATGATTTTACTAAGGTTTCATTAGTTGTGCTTTACCATGTATCAAAAAAAAAAAAAAAAACCCTTATAATGTGATTTAACCAAAGAAATTCAGAAAATTGTTTAAAATGGCCAACTTAGCTTGGAATTAAAGAACATGCTTTTAAAATCCATCATTAGACATAAGAAGATTAAAAGTAAATCCAGGCGTGGTGGCACATGCCTTTAATCCCAGCACTTGGGAGGCAGAGGCAGGCAGATTTCTGAGTTCTAAGCCAGCCTGGTCTATAAAGTGAATTCTGGACAACCAGGGCTATACAGAGAAACCCTGTCTCGAAAAAACCAAAAAAAAAAAAAAAAAAAAAAAAAAAAAAAAAAGTAAATGGCAGAGGTCAACCTGGTTAAGATGAGTTTCTATTTTTTAAAAATATGTATATGTCAAAATGACATGCCTGAAATATATATTTTCAGCATTTATCTAATATCTGGACTTAGAAGAAATTAAGAAAAAATTAAAAAAAATAAGAACTAGAATATTAGTGTATTTCACATTCCATAATCAGCTACCAAACCCAGACACTATTGCATAAACCAGAAAGATTTTGCTGAAGAGACCCTGTTATACCTGTCTCATGTGAGGCTATGCCAGTGCCTGGCAAATACAGAAGTGGATGCTCAGTCATCTATAAAATGGAACACATGCCCCCCAATGGAGAAGCTAGAGAAAGCACCCAAGGAGCTGAAGGGGTCTGCAACCCTATAGGTGGAACAACAATATGAACTAACCAGTACCCTCAGAGCTTGTATCTCTAGCTGCATATGTAGCAGAAGATGGCCTAGTCGACCATCACTGAAAAGAGAGGTCCCTTGGTCTTGCAAACTTTATATGCCCCAATACAGGGGAATGACAGGGCCAAGAAGCAGGAGTGGGTGTGTAGGGAGAGTATAGGGAAATTTCGGGATAGCATTTGAAACATATATAAAGAAGATATCTAATAAAAAAAAAAGAATATTAGTGTATTTCAAAACCTATCCCTCTAAGAATGTTTGTAATATTTATATTTTCAAATGTTTATATCAATAGAAAAGGAAAAATTATTAAATATATTTAATGTAAATCATCAATTTATTTTTACATTTTCAAACTGGAAACTATAGAATTAAAGAAACAAAAGTATTAAGGGACACGGGATATAGTTTCCTTGTGAAGTCTCAAGTATGATATTGTTAGAAATAACATATTATAACAGTAATAATAATAAAATGTCCCATTTACAAATAATTTATATAATTTGAGTCAACTTCCAGCAAGTAAAGTTGGTTTTTTTCTAAAGCGTAAAATGAATGTAGTTAGAAATTTCTTGAGTGGTTGAAATGTGTTTCATTGTGAGCTTTAAAATTTGGTTTTTAAGTTCATGGTTCAACTTGTCTATGTTACCATAACCTTGATTATAGTATTTCACTATGTAAAAATCATTATATCTATTTTGTTTGGAAAAGGACTTGCATGCCAAAGCAGGCATGTAGAAGTTAAAGGACGACAAGCTACACAGCTTTTGAGACAGGCCCTGTTTCAGGCATTCATTTTCTGCCAGGAGGCAGGTCCAAACGACAGATATCTGTGGACCTTCCCTGCAGGAGGAGAACTTGCCTGCAGAGAGTACTCTGACCACTGAAACTCAGGAGAAAGCTAGTCTCCCATATCTGCTGATAGAGGCTAACAGAATCATAGGAGGAACAAACTCTAACCAGAGACAACTATAACAACTAACTCCAGAGATTAACAGATGGCAAAGGGAAAATGTAAGAATCTTACTAACAGAAATCAAGATCACTCACCTTCATCAGAACCCAGTACTCCCACCACAGCCAGTCCTGGATACCCCAACACACCCAAAAAGCTAGACCCAGATTTAAAAGCATATCTTATGATGATAGTAGAGGACATCAAGAAGGACTTTAATAACTCACTTAAAAAAATACAGGAGAACACTGCTAAAGAGGTACAAGTCCTTAAAGAAAAAACAGGAAAATACAATCAAACAGGTGGAAGTGCTTGAAGAAAAACAGGAAAACACAACCAAACAGGCAATGGAATTGAACAAAACCATACAAGACCTAAAAGGGAAGTAAACACAATAAAGAAAACACAAAGTGAGGCAACACTGGAGATAGAAACCCTAGGAAGGAAATCTAGAACCATAGATGTGAGCATAACCAACAGAATACAAGAGATGGAAGAGAGAATCCCAGGTGCAGTAGATTCCATAGAGAACATCGGCACAACAATCAAAGATAATACAAAATGCAAAAAGATCCTAACTCAAAACATCCAGGAAATCCAGAACACAATGAGAAGACCAAACCTACGAATAATAGGAGTAGATGAGAATGAAGATTTTCAACTCAAAGGGCCAGCAAATATCTTCAACAAAATTATAGAAGAAAACTTCCCAAACCTAAAGAAAGAGATGCCCATGAACATACAAGAAGCCTACAGAACTCCAAATAGACTGGACCAGAAAAGAAATTCCACCCGACACATAATAATCAGAACAACAAATGCACTAAATAAAGATAGAATATTAAAAGCAGAAAGGGCAAAAGGTCAAGTAATATATAAAAGCAGGCCTATCAGAACATTCCACCAGAATCTATGAAAGCCAGAAGATCCTGGACAGATGTTTTATAGACACTAAGAGAATACAAATGCCAGCCCAGGCTACTATACCCAGCAAAACTTTCAATTACCATAGATGGAGAAACCAAAGTATTTCATGACAAAACCAAATTCACCCAATATTTTTCCACAAATCCAGCCCTTGAAAGAATAATAACAGAAAACAAAAAACAAAAAACAAAAAAATACAAGGATGGAAACTATGTCCTAGAAAAAGCAAGAAAGTAATCCTTCAACAAACCTATAAGAAGACAGCCACAAGAACAGAATGCCAATTCTAACAATAAAAATAATAAGAAGCAACAATTGATTTTCCTTAATATCTCTTAATATCAATGGACTCAATTCCCCAATAAAAACACATAGACTAACAGAATGGCTACACAAACAGGACCCAACATTTTGTTGCTTACAGGAAACCCATCTCAGGGAAAAGACAGAAACTACCTCAGACTGAAAGGATTGAAAACAATTTTCCAAGCAAATGGTCTGAAAACACAAGGTGCAGTAGCCATTCTAATATTGAATAAAATTGAGTTCCAACCCAAAGTTGTCAAAAAAGACAAGGAGGTGCACTTCATATTCATCAAAGGTAAAATCTTCCAAGAGGAACTCTCAATTCTGAATATCCATGCTCCAACTGCAAGGGCAGCCACATTCATTAAAGACACTTTAGTAAAGCTCAAAGCACACATTGCACCTCACAAAATAATAGTGGGAGACTTCAACACACCACTTTCATCAATGGACAGATCGTGGAAACAGAAACTAAACAGGGACACAGTGAAACTAACAGAAGTTATGAAACAAATGGATATAACAGATATCTACAGAACATTTTATCCTAAAACAAAAGGATATACCTTCTTCTCAGCACCTCATGGTATCTTCTCCAAAACAGACCATATAATTGGTCTCAAAACATGCCTCAACAGATACAAAAATACTGAAATTGTCCCATGCATCCTATCAGATCACCATGGACTGAGGCTGATCTTCAGTAACAACAGAAATGATAGAAAGCCAACATTTACATGAAAACTGAACAATATTCTACTCAGTGATACCTTGGTCAAGGAAGGAATAAAGAAAGAAATTAAAGACTTTTAGAGTTTAATGAAAATGAAGCCACATCATACCCAAACTTATGGGACACAATGAAAGTAATTGTAAGAGGGAAAGTCATACCTCTGAGTGCCTCCAAAAAGAAACAAGAGAGAGCACACACTACAAGCTTGACAACATATCTAAAAGCTCTAGAACAAAATGAAGCAAATTCACACAAGAGAAGTAGACAGCAGGAAATAATCAAATTCAGGGGTCAAATCAACCAAGTGGAAACAAGAAGAACTATTCAAAGAATCAACCAAATGAGGAGCTGGTTCTTTGAGAAAATCAACAAGATAGATGAACCATTAGCCAGACTCACTAAAGGGCACAGGGACAGCATCCTAATTAACAAAATCAGAAATGAAAAGGGAGACATAACAACAGATCCTGAAGAAATCCAAAACACCATCAGATCCTTCTACAAAAGGCTATACTCAACAAAACTGGAAAACCTGGATGAAATGGACAAATTTCTAGACAGATACCACGTACCAAAGTTAAATCAGGATTAGATTAATGATATAAACAGTCCATTTTCCCTAAAGAAATAGGAGCAGTCATTAAGAGTCTCCCAACCAAAAAAAAAGCCCAGGACCAGATGGGTTTAGTGCAGAGTTCTATCATACCTTCAAAGAAGATTTAATTCCAGTTCTTCACAAATTATTCCACAAAATAGAAACAGGAGGTACTCTACCCAATTTATTCTATGAAGCCACAATTACTCTGGTACCTAAACCACAGAAAAACCCAACAAAGATAGAGAACTTCAGACCAATATCCCTTATGCAAAAATACTCAATAAAATTCCTGGTAACCGAATTCAAGAACACATCAAAACAATCATCCATCCTGACCAGTATGTTTCATTCCAGGGATGCAGGGATGGTTTAATATACGGAAATCCATCAACGTAATCCACTATATAAACAAACTTAAAGACAAAACCACATGATCATCTCCTTAGATGTGGAGAAAGCATTTGACAAAATCCATCACCCATTCATGATAAAAGTCTTGGAAAGATTGGGAATTCAAGGCCCATACCTAAACATGATAAAAATGATCTACAGCAAACCAGTAGCCAATATCAAAGTAAATGGTGAGAAGCTGGAAGCAATCCCACTAAAATCAGGGACTAGACAAGGCTGCCCACTTTCTCCCTACCTATTCAACATAGTACTTAAAGTCCTAGCCAGAGCAATATACAACAAAAAGAGATCAAGGGGATGCAAATTGGAAAGCAAGAAGTCAAAACATCACTTTTTGAAGATGATATGATAATTTATATAACTGACCATAAAAATTCCACCAGAGAACTTCTAAGTCTGATAAACAGCTTTAGTGAAGTAGCTGGATATAAAATTAACTCAAACAAGTCAATGACCTTTGTCTACAGAAAGAATAAACAGGCTGAGAAAGAAATTAGGGAAACAACATCTTTCACAGTAGTCACAAATAATATAAAACACCTTGGTGTAACTCTAACTAAGAAAGTGAAAGATCTGTATGATAATAACTTTCAAGTCTCTGAAGAAAGAAATTAAAGACCATCTCAGAAGATGGAAAAATCTCCCAAGCTCATGGATTGGCAGGATCAATATAGTAAAAATGGCTATCTTGCCAAAAGCAATCTACAGATTCAATGCAATCCCCATAAAAATTCCAACTCAATTCTTCAATGAATTATAAAGGGCAATTTTCAAATTCACCTGGAATAACAAGCAAAAACTCTTCTCAAGGATAAAAGAACCTCAGGTGGAATCACCATGCCTGACCTAAAGCTGTACTACACAGCAATTGTGATAAATACTGCATGGTACTGGTATAGTGACAGACAAGTAGACCAATGGAATAGAATTGAAGACCCTGAAATGAACCCACACACCTATGGTCACTTGATCTTTGACAACGGAGCTAAAACCATCCAGTGGAAAAAAGAAAGCATTTTCAACAAATGGTGCTGGCACATCTGGCTGTTAACATGTAGAAGAATGCAAATTGATCCATCCCTATCTCCTTGTACTAAGGTAAAATCTAAGTCGATCAAGGAACTCCACATAAAACCATAGACAGTGAAAGTAATAGAGGAGAAAGTGGGGAACAGCCTGGAAGATATCGGCACAGGGGAAGAATTCCCGAATACAACAGCAATGGCTTGTGCTATGGACCATCTAGAGACTGCCATATCCAGGGATCCATCCCATAATCAGCTTCCAAACACTGACACCATTGCATACACTAGCAAGATTTTGCTGAAAGGACCCAGATATAGCTGTCTCTTGTGAGACTATGCCAGGGCCTAGCAAACACAGAAGTGGGTGCTCACAGTCAGCTATTGGATAGATCACAGGGCTCCCAATGGAGGAGCTAGAGGAATGTACCCAAGGAGCTAAAGGGATCTGCAACCCTATAGGTGGAACAATATTATGAACTCACCAGTACCCCAGAGCTCTTGACTCTAGCTGCATATGTATCAAAAGATGGCCTAGTCGGCCATCACTGGAAAGTGAGGCCCATTGGACACCAAACTTTATATGCCCCAGTACAGGGGAACACCAGGGCCAAAAAAATGGGAATGGGTGTGTAGGGAAGTGGGGGAGAGGGTATGGGGGACTTTTGGGATAGCATTGGAAATGTAATTGAGGAAAATACGTAATAAAACAAAAAGAGCTAGAATCGACAAATGGGGCCTGATTAAATTGCAAAGCTTCTGTAAGGCAAAAGACACTGTCTATAAGACAAAAAGGCCACCAACAGATTTGGGAAGGATCTTTACCTATCCTAAATCAGATAGGGGACTAATATCCAATATATTTAAAGAACTCAAGAAGGTGGACTCCATAAAATCAAATAACCCCATTAAAAAATGAGGCTCAGAGCTAAACAAAGAATTCTCACCTGAGGAATACCGAATGGCTGAGAAGCACCTGAAAAAATGTTTAACATCCTTAATCATCAGGGAAACACAAATCAAAACAACCCTGTGATTCCACCTGACACCACTCAGAAGGGCTAAGTTAAAAAATTCAGATGACAGCAGATACTGTTGGGGATGTGGAGAAATAGGAATACTCCTCCATTGTTGGCAGGTTTGCAAGCTTGTACAACCACTCTGGAAATCAGTCTGGCGGTTTCTCAGAAAATTGGACATAGTTCTAGTGGAGGATCCCGCAATACCTCTCCTGGGCATATATCCAGAAGATATTCCAACTGGTAAGAAAGACACATGCTCCACTATGTTCATACCAGCCTTATTTATAATATCCAGAAGCTGGAAAGAACCAGATGTCCCTCAACATAGTAATGGATACAGAAAATGTGGTACATTTACACAATGGAGTACTACTCAGCTATTAAAAACAATGAATTTATGAAATTCCTAGACAAATGGATGGACCTGGAGGGCATCATCCTGAGTAAGGTAACCCAATCACAAAGCACTCACATAATACATACTCACTGATAAGTGGATATTAGCCCAGAAACTTAGAATACCCAAGATACAAGTTACAATTTGTAAAACACATGAAACTCAAGAAGAACAAAGACCAAAGTATGGACAGTTTGCCCCTTCTTAGAATTGGGAACAAAACACCCATGGAAGGTGTTACAGAGACAAAGTTTGGAGCTGAGATGAAAGGATGGACCATCTCGAGACTGCCATACCCGGGGATCCATCCCATAATCAGCCTCCAAATGCTGACACCATTGCATACACCAGCAAGATTTTGCTGATAGGATTCTGATATAGCTGTCTCTTGTTAGGCTATGCAGGGGCCTAGCAAACACAGAAGTGGATGCTCATAGTCAGCCATTGGATGGAACACAGGGCCTCCAATGGAGGAGCTGGAGAAAGTAACCAAGGAGCTAAAGGGATCTGCAACCCTATAGGTGGAACAAAAATATGAAATAACCAGTACCCTGGAACTCTTGACTCTAGCTGCATATGTATCAGAAGATGGCCTAGTCGGCCATCATTTGAAAGAGAGACCCCTTGATCTTGCAAACTTTATATGCCTCAGTACAGGGGAACAATGCCAGGGCCAAGAAGTGGGAGTGGGTGGGTAGGGGAGTGGGGGAGGAGGGTATGGGGGACTTTTTGGAGAGCATTTGAAATGTAAATGAAGAAAATATCTAATTAAAGAAAGGAAGAAAGTAAGAAGAAAATATAAAAGAAGTTAAAGGACAACAGGAAGGAATTGATACTTACCCTGTAGCTATAAATGGTCAATTACACACTCTCTGCTCTGGTGGCCAAAGCCCCTACCCATGACCCATGACCTTACTCTTAACCATGAATCTACGTTACTGGACTCTTCATTTACATTGCATATCTGTGAGATTTGTTACATTACTAGAGTCAAATTGTTATGATGAATATTTGCAATTTGCCCTCTTCTTCAGATTATATACAGTGGAATTTTTGCATTCTGTCATAGATTTTTTTGTAATATGTGCATGCAATGTTTTAACATTCTTTTTAATTGTTTCTCTTTATAGAGCATCATTTCCCTATTCATATTCATTTACTATTTAAGGGGAAGCCTGAGAATGGGCACATGTGGGTATGGTCAGAGGACATCTGTGCCAATTAGTTCTCTTCTTGTATTAAGGGGTTCCAGTCAGCAAACATTTCAACCTGCTGAGCTCTCTGCCTGTGTCAATCCTCATTTTTTTCACTTCAAAAGTAAAGCAAATAAACAACAACAACAACAACAACAAAAAAAAAAAACAAATGAAATATTCAGATCCTCCTGGCTTTGCCTCAGGAGTTCTAAAATAATTCATAGTTTATTGAATGCTAGGGTATATAATTATTTCCAGGGATTTTTGATTGTCATCACTTATGCTACATCATCATAAAAACACTTCTATGTGTCTCTTAAATATATAGAATGTGTAGAAACTTGACTGTCAATTTCCTAAATTAAAAAAAAAAAATCCAGTTGTATATATCTTTCCTTTTTTGGTTCAATTCATTTGTTGTCTGATAATATGTGTTGACTGATTTCTAGGCTTATTTGTTATACAGTGTTTTATACTCCGTAGAATGTGGTCAATCACGGTGACTGTTTCCGAGGCATTGTATTCTCTTAATATGTGGAGTATTCAATAAATGACAAATAAATCAAGTGAATTGGAGGCACTTTTCAGACCCTGAGCATCCTCACTGACTTGTCTGTTTACGTTCACAGACTAGGAATTGAAAACTAGTCTCCCATTGTGATAAAAAGACTTCTTTTCCACCTGTTTCTTGTTCCCCAGTTATTTGGATACTGCATCACTCTGTGCAACATATTAGCTAAATCCTAAAGGAGAAAATTTATCTTTTAAACCATTATTGAAGGCACTTCTTACCCCAATGATTTTTATTTCAATTAAATTCTATTTTTTCAAATTAATGTCTAAGCTTCTGTTTATTGTTATTGATGCATGTTGCCTCTAAAATTTAAATCCACAATCAAGTGAATGCTCTAAAACTATAAAATGACTATTTCAAAATTTCCTTTATCTTTTGTAATAAAGCCATGACTAATCAGAGGATGCTGGATGAAAAATAAACAAGCACACAAACAAACAAACAAACAAAAAAACACATTACAGAAAACAAAATTATTTTTCTGTGACTTAGGAAGGAAATAGGTTCTTATGCCATGGATAGTTTGTCTAGCACAAGTGCTCTCTATCAGTGAGACATTCTATAGATTCAAGGCAAAAACTTATAAACTACTTAGCTTATGTACAACAGCGTTTAGCAAGACTGTCAATACAGAGGAGTCAATATTATTGAGGAAACCAAAGATTACCCTGGCAGCTTATTATTTGATAGAACCTCCTGCGTACAATTTATCTCTACAACAGATGTCAAAATTTTAATAAAATTTCGCACAAGGAACCAAAGCAACTTCTCTGTGAGACAATGAACCTCAGCCGTCCGTGTCCAGTAAGCCCTGCCTTCACGCTAGAACTGAGAGACACTCTCTTTCTGGAGTTTTGTAGTTTAGGGGCTTGGATTGTACCCACTCTATGATTTCTGTTTCCTTTGAAATTCCCTTTATGTATTAAATTTCATTCTCAAGTTATTTTCTCTTTACAGTAACCTGCTATACTAATCATGATCCTATTCAAATTACTTTATGGTTTATATCTCCTTTTGTACTAGGAAAAGCTGATTTGCTCTGTGCCTTCATCCTTATCTCCATTTCTCCCACAGTTTTGGATTTATGCAGTGTCACTTCAGTTTTGATCACCACATTCCTGAGGCAATTGTTACTATGAAATATTTACCTTGGTTGTCTTATCTAGACCTTGTTCTTTTAATTAGGAATGAAGAAAAGCTTTTGTAAATTTTCTTTAATCAAGGATGACAACCATGAATGCAACACAGAAACATTGGCCTTATCTATTTGATCTTGTTACATTTTTCTTTGCACTGTCACTTTCCGAGACAGAGCTTGTGACACTATCATTCTGAGTCATCCAGAACAGATGTGTGCATTTAAATAGATTGTTCTAAGCTTCATCAAGGAGATGCATGGCCCAGAAATTATTACAAGTAAGAGAGAATTCATATCACTTAGAGCAGCTGCATGCCCCATATTTGTCAGTGATGTTCTAACCATTCATTGGTGCTACAATGTAGTTTCCTATAAGTGTTTCTTAATATAGCCATGTCATTCTTTATTATATTTTTTAAAATTCTCTCATTTAAGTTTCCCAGTTAGAATTTGCACATGCCTTTAACCATTACAAGCCATATATCTATATATTTCCACCTATCTAGCCTCACTTCTTTGTTTACAGCTACATATTTAATATTTTATTAATATACTTATAAATAATAAAATATATTATTTGCAACATTTCACAATAAATTTATCAATTTGTCCTGTGCATGTTCCCAGAACGACTGTGTAAACTTTTTCATTGTAAAATTGAACCCTCATATTTGCAATTAACCATGATAACTCTTCACACAATGATTCAAAGTACAAACTAGCCTCATGCCCATATCTAAACACAGTGCTCTCCATTCCACACGATCTTTGTACCTAACATACTGACGATAATTACTCTGTCACTACAGATTTAATGGGTATTCTCATGAGAGCTAATTTGACTGCTAGCTCCTTACCAATTGGAAGGGCAATTTGCTACTGTTAATGTGACCCTGTAATTTTTTTCTGTCCCTAGATTTATTGGAAGAGAATTTATTATTTGTAACAAGTAAAACAAATTATAATTGTTAATACCCACCCATCCCTCCACAGGTTTTATTGGTGGTTGCTTTTTATAAGTATTCTAAGACTATTTTAAAATGAAAATATAAGATAAATTTCTCAACTACCTGGTTATTCAACTAGTATCAGATCCCATGAAATATTTTGAACCTGCTGCTTTTTAAAACTCAACGCTGAAACAATATCATTTTTTCCTAATCACCAAGACTGTTATATTTTAAAATATATCTTTAAAAGGTAATAAAATTTAGTGGTAAGTCCATTGAGAAACATATCAAACTGTATTTATTACATTATTTCCATTTAACTATTTCTTCTATTTGATTATTTTTCAATATATTCCCTTTATTAGACTTTGACCTGCTTCACTTAGCAAAATATATTCCACACAGTGTCATGTTTTAAAAATCTCTTCCAATGAATCATCTAAAAGGCTTACAGACATACTAGCATAATACAACATAGAAAATGTATAGTAATATTTTTGTCCTATGCACCAAAATAACTAGAACTCTGTTTAATGTGTCCTAATACATGCCCTCTGCTATATTTAGTCACTATTAAACAGCCAGACTTTAAAATAATCCTCCATAGAAAAGATAAATAGGACAGTGGAAGACTCCTGTAGGGCACTAAGGTGCCATAAAATAGATTAAATGAGGGGAAAAAACCTTTCAAAGACCATAGAAGGTGAAGGACAGTATGAAGTTTTGAAAAGAAAAAAGGAACTGTTTGTTTATTCCTCCCAATATGTTCCCTGGAGACAAAAATCCCAAGCTTGATCTATGTATCAAGGAGAAAGGAATAGAAACAGCATGCTCAGGGGACTTTAGCTATAAACAAATAAATTGGTGATGTCTATTTTAAAACACATTTTCTATTTGGTGGGTTTTTGATTCCCACTATGATATTACAACTGGTAGTTTACAACTTTGCAGCAGAAGACCTCAAATTGCATGGCTCACGAGCGTACAAGCCGAAAGGAAAAAATAAAATGTCTGGCTTGCTATAGTCTGGTACTAAATATAAACAAATATGTAAATCAGTAAAACAAATATTTTTCTTAGCATTTCATCGTGGCTCACTGATCTTTCTTATATGCCCCATATCCTAGATAATAGGAAAATAAGCTAATTTTAGAACAACCATTTTAAACTCAGTGGAGACAATATAATCATTGAAAATTATTCTTATACTCTGTAGGGTTATATTTAGCTGTGAAAATAAACAAAACACAATAAAGGTTGTATAAGATGTGAGGAAGGCAGGAGTTTCATTTCCTATAATACATCCAAAGGCTAACACCCAGGTATTTATAGTGTTGCTGGAATACTGTGAAATACCAACTCCATTTGGACAGGGGTCCTCAAATTTCCTAATACCGTGACCCTTTGGTACAGTTCCTTATGTTATGGTGACTCCAGACACAAAATCATTTCACTGTTACTCCATAACTGTAATTTTGCCACCCTCATGAATTGTAATATAACTATCTGATATGCAGGGTATCCAATATGTGACCTTTGTGGGATTGCTATGCACAAGTTGAAAACCTCACTTTCACTCAGTTTGTCATGCTTTCTTATGGGTCCTGAAAGTTTCCCATAGTTTTTAGAAAAAAAGTTGGTAATTTTGAGATTTTTTTTGTTGTTTCTTTGACTGAAAATAGATTATTCTCTCAATAAAATATTATTTATCAGTTTTCTCTCCACCAACTCCTCTTAGATCCTCCTCACTTTGACACCAATGAAAAGCCACACATCTTTCCCTCTCATTAGAACATAAGCAGGCAACAATAGATAAAGCAGAATAGAACAAAACAACCAAGCAGAAAAGAAATGAGCCAATGAAAAATCACAAAAACACATATAGTCGAAAAACCACAAAAAGTTATTGAAAAGGAAAATATGTAAACAAAAGACTTCTAGTATAAAAATAAAACACCCAGAGAAAAATTTAGGAGACAATGCACCTCCAATCATATGATTAAGTTCATTAATTTTTGGCGTCTTGCTGTTGGGCAAGGGACCTTCCTTTAACTGTTAGAGAAAAAAATCTCTTTAAGTATATATAATATTTAAAAACCATATTTTGTTTATACTAATATATTCTTTCATCTTGAATTCATATATCCTTTTTTGTTTTGTTTTTCTACAAAATGGGTATTCATTTGGGTACATGAAAAGATATCTGGTGTAGGCTACCTCCAAAAGGAGAGAAAATTTCTGAGTATGTTTAGATATGCCAATTTTGATCTTAGCCATTCTGACTGGTGTAAGGTGGAATCTCAGGGTTGTTTTGATTTGCATTTCCCTGATGATTAAAGATGCTGAACATTTTTTCAGGTGCTTCTCAGCCATTCGGTATTCCACAGGTGAGACTTCTTTGTTTAGTTCTGAGCCCCATTTTTAATGGGGTTATTTGATTTTCTGGAGTCCACCTTCTTGAGTTCTTTATACATATTAGATATTAGTCCCCTATCTGATTTAGGATAGGTAAAGATCCTTTCCCAATCTGTTGGTGGTCTTTTTGTCTTATTGACGGTGTCTTTTGCCTTACAGAAGCTTTGCAATTTTTTGAGGTCCCATTTGTCGATTCTCGCTCTTACAGCACAAGCCATTGCTGTTCCATTCATGAATTTTTCCCCTGTGTCCATATCTTCGAGGCTTTTCCCTACTTTCTCCTCTATAAGTTTCACTGTCTTTGGTTTTTCTTGTGGAGAAAGAGGAACACTCCTCCACTGTTGGTCGGATTGCAAGCTTGTACAACCACTCTGGAAATCAGTCTGGCGGTTCCTCAGAAAATTGGACATAGTACTACCGAAGGATCCAGCAATACCTCTCCTGGGCATATATCCAGAAGATGTTTCAACGGGTAAGAAGGACACATGCTCCACTATGTTCATAGTAGCCTTATTTATAATAGCCTGAAGCTGGAAAGAACCCAGATGTCCCTCAACAGAGGAATGGATACAGAAAATGTGGTACATTTACACAATGGAGTACTACTCAGCTATTAAAAAGAGCGAATTTATGAAATTCCTAGCCAAATGGATGGACCTGGAGGGCATCATCCTGAGTGAGATAACCCAATCACAAAAGAACTCACGTGATATGTACTCACTGATAAGTGAATATTAGCCCAGAAACTTAGAATATCCAAGATATAGGATACAATTTGAAAAGCATATGAGACTCAGGAGGAACAAAGACCAGGGTGTGGATGCTTTGCCCCTTCTTAGAACTGGGAGCAGAACGCCCATGGAGGGAGTTGCAGCGATGAAGTTTGGAACTGAGACAAAGGGGTGGATTGCCTAAAGACTGCAGTATCTGGGGATCCATCCCGTTATCAGCCTCCAAATCCTGACACCATTGTGTACACTAGCGGGATTTTGCTGAAAGTATCCTGATATAGTTGTCTCTTTTTGAGACTATGCTGGGGCCTGGCAAACACAGAAGTGGATGCTCACAGTCAGCTATTGGATGGATTACAGGGCCCCCAATGGAGGAGCTAGAGAGAGTACCCAAGGAGCTGAGGGGATCTGCAACCGTATGGGTGGAACAAAAATATGAACTAACCAGTGCCCCCCTGAAGCTCATGTCTCTAGCTGCATATGTATCAGAGGATGGCCTGGTCAGCCATCAGTGGAAAGAGAGGCCCATTGGTCGTGCAGACTTTATGCCTCAGTGCAGGGGAACGCCAGGGCTGGGAAGTGGGAGTGGGTGGGTGTGGGGGAGTCGGGGGGGGGGACTTTTGGGATAGCACTGGAGATGTGAATGAAGAAAGTACCTAATTTTAAAAAAAATGCCAATTTTGATGGGATTTTGCTGATAATTTTTTCCTGAGACTCTTATGAGTTGGTGAACATTGTTTTTTCTAAGGTATATTGTTGGTTATTATGCTAGCTATCAAAGACCATTTGATTTGAATCTGGTACCAGACTTCACCAAGTTCCCATAGAAGTGGCTAGATCTTGAATTTAAGTAAGTTATAATTCTTCTCAATACTTCCCGTTCGTTAGAGGGATGTCATCCTTTTCTTTTCCTCTCTGATTTGATCCATGATACAAAAATAAATATTCAAATTAACTATGTGATTCAAGGATCCTCCTTCTTTCGTGTATTTCAATGTACATGTGGATATATCTATAAAGCAGATAGTTTTTGATATTTTTATTATTCTCTTTATAAACTTTGAAGTAACTGTGCATAAATTACAGACAATGATTTAGAACCTGAAGAAGCACATTAGTTATACTTTTTATTTCAAAGTACTTCCATGTTTTACTCAAGTTAAAACAAATGTAGAAACATCAACAGAAATTTACACATATAATCAGTGTTTTCACACTGAAAGATGTTGAAAAATGAAAGATTTGATTGGAATGTATGGTTGAAATACAATATTGAGGGCTAGAGTTTGAATTCCAAGCATCCCTGTAGCAAACCAATCATTCTATAAACCTTGTTACTCCAGTTTTAGGATGATAAAGGCACGGAAACATCATTGGGGATTGTTTGCTTCTAGCCTAGTTAAGAAAACATCAACCCAGAGTTGAGTGAGAGACCCAATCTCAAAGTAGTAGGTGGAAAATGAAGATTGAATATATACTTACATCTTGTAGGTAAATGAGCAGGCTTGTGGGCATATAAAAATGTATAATCCACTTACGTCTATCTTTCCTATCACCAGCACAGACATAACCAGACAATAAAAAAGAAGTAATTTATTAATAAATTAAAATAGTACTTACAAAGTAAAGGTTTGGAAAAGAGATTATAGATGAATAAAAATGTGTCATGACTAGGATAACAACATGCCCTTCACAAAATAATAAAAGTAAAACTGAAGCTGATATACTTATCCTCCTGGTCACACCTCCCACAGTTCTGCTCATCATATCCTCTGAATGCGTGGGTGCATCCTGGCTATCCTCCCACCCTGGCACCTCAAGTCTCAGTGGGGTTAGGCACATCCTAGATGTTAGCACAGCTAGAAGAAGATATCCCACATACAGACAAAAGCTTTTGGGATAGTACCTGTTCTAGTTGGTCGGGATCCCCATGAATACCAACTGGCACATCTGTTACAAATGTGCATGGAAGCTTAGATCAAGCCCTGAATGTTCTTTGGTTGATTCAAATTCTGAGAGCATCAAGGATCCAGATTAGTTGATTCATTTGGATTTCATATGGAGTTCCTGTCCCCTTTGGGGTTAGAATCCTTCCCTCTGTTCTTCCACAAGAGTCCCCAAGCTCCATGTACTCTTCAGCTGTGGGTTTCTGCAGGGCTACAGGAGGTTACTTCAGGTCCCTTAACCCCAATGCTGTGACTCACAGCTAATATCTTCCTCATTGATTCTTGAGTGCCTCCTTTAGGCCAGGACTCTGTCACATCCAGGATGTCCCCCACTCACCCACCCCTGTCAGTTGCAAATTTCCATTCATTTTCATGGCTATTTGGCCATGGCCATTGTAAACTTTCATTCCCCATCTAACCTTTTCTCCCACCCAGTCCTCTCCTTCTATCTGCCTCTTTTCACTGTTTTATTCCCCCTTTGAGATTCAAGCACCCTTCTGTCTTCTTTTTGTATTCCTTCTTGTTTAGATTCGTTGGGTCGTTGGAGTATAAGCATGGGTATGCTCTGTTTTATAGCCATATTAACTTCTGAGTTAGTACATACCATGCATGTCCTTTGGGACTGGGTTACCTCACTCAGGTGATACTCTCAAGTTCCATTCATTTGCCTGTAGGCATCATGATGCCTTGGTTTTTAATAGGTGAATTCCATTTTGTAGATGTGCCACGTTTTCTTTAGCTATTCTTCAATTGAGGGACATGTAGTTTTTTTTTTTTTTTCAGTTTCTGTCTATTAAGAATAAAGCTATTGTGAACATAGTAGAGTACGTGTTCAAATTGATTTCCAATGTAGTTGTATAAGTTTGTACTCCCACCAGCAATGGGGAAGTGTTCGCCTTGCTCCATATCCTCTCCAGAATATGCTATTTTCTTCAGTTTTTGTCTTAGCCATTCAGACCAATGTAAGATGGAATCTCAGAGTTGCATTGATTTGCATTTCCCTGATAACTAAGAACTTTGAACATTTCTTTAAGTGCTTCTCAGCCATTCAAGATTCATCTGTTGAGAATTGTGTTTAGTTCTGCACTCCACTTTTAATTAGGTTATCTGGGTTGTTGGTATTTAACTTCTTGAGTTCTTTATGAATTTTGGATATTAGCCATCTGTTAGATGTAGGGTTGGTCAAAGTCCTTTTGGAATCTGTAAGCTGCTGTTTTGTCCTATTGACAGTGTCCTTTGCCTTATAGAGGCTTTTCAATTTCATAGAAAAAGAAAGTAGCTTCAACAACTTGTGCCAGTCTAATCGGACGCCTAGATGTAGAAGAATGTAAACAGATCCACATTTGTCACCCTACACAAAACTGAAGTACAAGTGCATCAAGAACCTCTCCATAAACCTTGATACACTAAATCTCATAGAAGAGAAAGTGGGAAATAGCCTTGAATGCATTGTTACATTTGTTACAGGAGACAATTTCATGAACCAATGCCTCAGGCTCTATTTTGATATTCTTAACTTACAGAAATGTAGTATGTCCACTTTCTGATTCATGAGTTCTTTTATAAAACACTGATTTCTTTCTATTTTGTCTTTTTAAAAATTCTTTACTAATCTTAAATATTCATAGACATTACTGTTTTCTATAACATTCATAATTATTAGTGAGTTGGAAGAAATTCCAGCACACGATATAAACTATTTTCTATATATAATGACAATAGTAATGCTTAATTATTGATTTTTTTGTATTGCTGTTGCCAACAAATTATTTCAATAGATCTCATGACCTCATAATTTATTAGTCCAATTTATGTTTCCTTTTGTAGAATTCATTCTTTTCACAGTTTGATTTTTATATTAGCATTTAGTGATCTACATATTTCATTTTGTGATTAACTTATCTTTTATTTTTCCCACATTTTTATTAGATATTTTCTTCATTTACATTTCAAATGCTATTTCAAAATTCCCCTATACCCTTCCCCCCCACCCTGCTCTCCTACCCACTCACTTCCACTTCTTGGCCCTGGTGTTCCCATGTACTGGGGCATATAAAGTTTGCAATACCAAGGAGCCTCTCTTCCCAATGATGGCCGACTAGGCCATCTTCTGATACATATGCAGCTAGAGACACGAGCTCTGGGGATACTGATCAGTTAATATCATTGTTCCACCTATAGGGTTGCAGACCCCTTCAGCTCTTGGGTACTTTCTCTAGCTCCTATATTGAGGGCCCTGTGTTTCATCCTATAGATGACTGTGAGTATCCACTTCTGTATTTGCCAGGCGCTGGCAAAGCCTCACAGGAGACAGCTATATCAGGGTCTCTTCAGCAAAATCTTGCTGGCCTTTCTCTTATTTTAATGCTTGTTTTGCAGTATAAATTTCCCATAAAGCCATAATTGAATAAGTATCTAATTAAGCAAGAAGAATCAGACATCATTTTCTTCTATTTTCCTAAAACACTGATTATTTTTGAAATTCCCAATTTGTAATTTGAAGCTTAAATCAAAACTGAAATTATTTATAAATAGAATTTTATTTTTACTTATTACTCACTGAATTTCATCAATTATGTTGAAATATACCATTCCCAAATCATTGTTAACGATGATTATGTTTTCCTTCAAAACACATGTATTATAAAATAATGAATGTTAGTTAACAGATATGTTAGAAAATTATATAAATATCTAATAGAAAGTCCAGTTTTAATGTTGATGCAATTATCAGGACATGCTGCCTCCAGAGTTTGCCATGCTTCTCTCTGGAGCAAGATTCTAGGTTGTACCAAAGCCAAGAAGGGAGTGAACTGGAGAAACCAGGGAACTCTGGAGTAAATGAAAAAACCAAACAACAAAACAGCAAGTTGTAGTGGTCTAAGCTAAGAGGTCTAGGCTATTGAACCAAAAGGTTAAAATACTGTCACTGGGCTCTTATTTTGGATATGCTCAGACGATCTTGACCATTTGGATTTATGAGGAGAAAAGTAGTCTAATCTAGAAATAAATTAAGTTGTTGTGTCTGTAATAAAAATAAGGCATTACAAAGGAGAATAGTTTAATATATCTCAATTTCTTGTTTTTGAAAATGTCCAAGTCCTTACAGTATTAGGGTATCCTTATTCATTTACATGGACATAGCTTTGCTTTTAAATAATTTGCATATTTCTGTTTTTATTATTGCTAGATTTGTCTTCTTGCAACGATGTTATGTTGATGAAGAAATAAAAACAAGTAGCCAATGAGGTAAGGGAACCTAAATGGTGCATTAAATTCCTTTATGTTGGAAATGACATAAACCAGAGGGAGTAGGAGTGCCTGTGGCTCTTTGCCTGCTTTTGGGACACTTTTCCTCCTACTGGGTTACCTTGTTGAGCCTATTATTATTGTTTCTCCTTATTTTGCATTCATTTGACTTCCCTGGGATGGCTACTGTTTTCTCAAGGGAAACAGAGTAGTGGCTTTGAGGGAGAAAGAAGGACAGGTGTCTGGGAGAAGAAAAGGAGGGGAAATTTCAGTTGGGATGAATTGTAAAAAGAAGAGTAAAGAAATGAATACAAAAAGAGTAAAAAGAAAAAAAAAGAAGAGTAAAAAACGTTTAAAATAGAGTAGTTTTGCTCTCCTTATCCCCCATACTATATAGACATCATGCAAGAAGCAAGGTTTGAAGAATCTTTTTATATGTACTGTAGTCTGTAGCCTTTGTCAGATATCTTATCCACATTTTGTTGAGCTTTTTGTTGTTTCTTTTACCTTCCTATGCTTTGGACGATGTGATTAAAATGTCATTGACAGTAGGAAAAATTTCACTGGGAAACATTGTCTAACTGTGTGCAGCAAGAACATATTGTAGATTTGGGTTTGTTTTAAACAATCTCATTATAAATCCCAGGATGGCCCTGAACTAAGACTGTTCATTCAAAAACTATTCTATCACTGACCCCAAACATCACAGAAAACTGCTGTGGCCTCATCTCTATGAACAAACACATTTTCTTTGTGAGAAGTAGGTATTTCTATTCTACCTCAACTTCCATGGAATTGGCATGATTAAGGCCCAAAATAACTAGTTTTATTTCATTTTCATGACACTAAGGACATGTCATACACATATTTCACTGCAGGTCACATGTAAAACTAGAAAAGCCCAACTACATAGAAACGGAGTGGTACTCTAAACATTGAAATCAACTGTACCGAACAAGCAGGGACTTCTAAACTTTGTCCAACAATTCGACACTCACCCGTTCTCTGTCCTTTTTACTAACAGTAGTGTCAGAGAATCCAGCCAAAATAAATGAATAAATAAGATGCATTACTCAAAACATAATGACTCATATTCCTGTTTTACATTAAAATGAATTTTTATATCATACTCAGGAAGTTTTGAGTGAAGAAAAAAAAAGACTGACAGTAATGACAACATCCAATTGCTTGAATAATCAGGAAAGATGTCAGAATCATCTGATAAATATTTTAAGCAGTCTCCCTAAATGTCTTCCAAAAGCATTTACAAATAAGTTTGCAATAAATGAAGATCTTAGGAAATAATCTTAGGAAAGAAACTGAGATTCAAAACAAGAGAAAATGGAATTGTTTTAAAGCAATAAGGCTGAAGGAGGCACAAAGCTAAGTGGATAGGTTTGGCAGCCCAAAGGGCAGTACAGAGTTGTGGGATAAGAAACCTGGAAATAGAAGAATAGAAATTACAAGATCAGAAAACTCTGTGATCTATTCAGTCAAAAGTCATGACAGAGATGTGGGAGAGACCTGAAAAAGTATGAAGAGAAATAACAGTCAAAATATACAAATTCATTAAATGATAAAAGTAAAATATTTAAAGATATTTAAATCGCAAATACAGCGAACCCTTGATTTTATGTATGATAAAACAGCACCCACTAGATTATGGAAAAATTAATCACTGGTTGAGATACATACTTCTCACTCAGAAGATTCAAGTTCATTTCCTAGCATGTGTGAGTCTAGCTGTGGAAATTGATGTTTGCTTTGGGATTAACATGTACTAGTAAGTACATGGGATTACACACACACACAAACACACAACACCACTAACACACAGAGAGAAATGCACACACGCAAATACACACATACAAATATGCATTAGTAAAAACTAAATTATAATGAAAAAATTGTGAAGAGAAAATATAATACATACAATATGCCTAACAAGATAGAGGTAATTGAAACATTCCTGTGGTTACTAATGAAATCTAATTTATCAGTATGAAGCTGATATAAGTAAGGTTTCATTATAAAATATTATCAAATATTTAAGAAAGAACTATCATCTATTTTATATCTTTCAGAAAATAATTGGAAATTATTTCCCATTGATATAAGAACGTTGTTAATCAGCTACCATAAGCAACTAAACTAAAATATCAATTCCGAAATGTATAGCATGAGTTATATACTTTAATATGATAAATTTTATTCCAGGAATACCAAACTGTTTCAAAAGTTTCTAAGTCAATGACTTCAGTGAAAAAACAAACAAACAAAATCAAGGCAAAGAAGAATAGTCACATCAGTATATAATTGGATGCAAAAGAAGCAAGTGGAAAAATGTAAAGTCCATTTTTAATAAATCTTTCGAGGCACTGAACTAGTAAGGGAATACTTTTAATAAAGATGCAGTGCAAATACATATTTGCAAGTAATAAAGACTAATGAGAAAGAATGGCATTAAGATGAGAGAAGATGGGGAGAGATAAATATATGTAAGAATTTGGAGGGAAGATTAGAAGGGAATTTAGAAATATTATATTTATATAATAATTTTTAAAAAGAAAAACATGATATAAAAAATGTTACTCAAGCCTATCTTTAACAACAGTACACACAATTTTAATGACTGACACTCATTCCCTAAGATGGAAATCAAAACAAGGATGACAAATTTCATGACTTTTTTCCAAAATAGTTTCAGAGGAAAAGAAAGTAATAAAATCAGATTAAAAGGAAAAAAGAAATGAAGCCATTGGTGTATGTGAATAATATATGACTACCTAGAAATGTAAGAAATAGAAAATAAAGCTAAATGAAAAGAAAACCTGATAGAACTCATGTCTTTTAAAAAGGAAATAATGAAGTATAAATATATAACTATGAATTTTACTGACATTTATATATAACATATGTTATTAAATATTTAACAGATAAACAAGCACAAATTTGTTTTATATATGTATATTTTATATACATACATAAATGTATACGTATGTATACATACACACACACATATATATATGTATATATATATATACATGTTTCCTTGCACACATAATATAAGCAATATATAGTAATATGTTAAATATAATTAATTATATAACATAAATTATATATATATATATATATATATATATATATATATATATATATATATATAAAACAAAGTCTTGCATGTTACTTAAATTGAAGTTGAGAATATCATTCTATGGATAATAACCAGAAAAAGAAATTGTTGCTGGATAGTGGTGGTTTACACCTTTAATCCCAGCACTTGGGAGGCAGAGGCAGATGTATTTCTGATTTCTAGGCTAGCCTGGTCTACAAAGTGAGTTCCAGGACAGCCAGGGCTACACAGAGAAACTCTGTCTCAAAAAAAAAAAAAAAAAAAAAAAAAAAAAAACAAAAAAAAAAAAAAAAAGGAAAAAGAAAAAAAGAAAGAAATAGTTACTTGTCATATTTAAAACTATGCATAGGATTTATATATAAAATGTTGTATTACCAGGGAAATAAATGAGGCATGATTTAAGTAAATGGAAATATAAGGACAACGAGACAGGAACACCAAATATGAGTTTGATATGAACATTTTACCAGTATATATACAATTTTAGTATGACTTTGATATCTCTAGCTCTCCTCTAAGTGAATATTTATGTAAAAAAAACAGAAAAGTACTAAATATTCTGAAAAGCAAATAAAGTTAGAAAAACACTTAATGGTTTTTTTAAAAAAATTATTTATTTGTTTGTTTATTTACTTATTTATTTTACAACCTGATGGCAGCTTCCCCTCTTTCATCTCCTTTCAGTCTCTCCCTCTCTCCTCCCTCCCCCCATTTCCCATCTCTGTCTCTTCAGACAAGGGGAGGTCTCCCCTGTTCACAGGATTCAGCTCCATTTCACTTCCTGGTGTCCTTCAAACCATAGCTTTTACATGTTTTCTTTCTAAGCTGGCTTTGCTTATTCAAAACACGCTTCATGGGACTTTACCAGAGAACAGATCTGATAGGAGTTTCTGAGACTTTCTTTGTCAGTGCATTTAATCTGAATTTCTTCACCTTAGCCTCAGGCAGACTCTTCAGACAAAGGCTAAAAGCAGCCATAGTCTTCAGGAAACTACTACAAAAACAGTCTCTAAGGGAGTAGCACTATTAGTTGGTATGACCCTGCTGGAGTAGTACTGCTGGGATAGGCCTGGCCATACTTTTGTTTGGGAGAATGTGGACTTGGGGACTTTGGAAGTGGAGTATAGTGAATGTTTTAAGTGGGGCTTAATGAACTATCCTAGTAGGAATAGGGACGATTTTGTTGCTGAGAGTGATTTGAACTTTAGAAATCTGGAGTGGAGAAGTGGAGAACTTCATAGAGGCAAAGCAGAGGGGGCATGAGAGGGAGAGTTTGCATAGGGGGAACCAGGCCCAGAAACATTTGAAATATAAATAAATAAAATAACCAAAAAAAAAAAAAAAAGAAGTAGTTTGATTTGGGGTAGTTAACTTTGAATGAGAACTTTGCACAGACTATTGTTGTATTACTTGCATATTCCCACAGTCATAAGTCATGGAGTGTCATGCAGAGAGCACAGTACCATAGACGGCAAAAAAGAAGTGAAGTTAGATGTTTAAACATTAAAAAAAAAAAACATATTCTACATTTTCCAAAAAAAAAAAAAAATTAGAATACCCAGTTGATGATACAGAAGAGAAAGTGGTGAAATGTTGTTTGAGAAATATTTATAACACTAATTATAAGACTAATTATAAGACAGAATAATTATAAGACTGTAGTCCTGTGACTTTAGGACAAGTATGTTCCGACAGACTGAATATATGTATACAAAGATAAGGTGTGCTGACTAGGTTCATTCCCCTTGATACAAGCTCTGGTCAACTGAGAAGAGAAAACACCACCTGTGAAAATGCTTATGTCAACGTGGCCTGAAGGCAGATATGTGAGATATATTCTTGGTTCATGGTTGATAGCAGTATCTAGCTAACTGACATATTTGATGATGGTGTTTACCACAATAATAGAAGTGTATTTAGCATAAATGGGAAAGTGCATGTGCCAACAGCTTCGTGATCTGTGTGAGCAGTGTGGGTATTGCAAGCATTACAGTGGTTAATGGGAATTAATTTCAATATTGTCATTGATTTAGCAATACTAGTTCAGAATGAAGATTATGTGGAAAATGAGGAGTGGAAGGGTAGTATGCAATATCACATAGCAGAGTACACTGTCATGAAGTGCAAAAAGACTATATTTTAATATTAACATACTACTCCAAAGTTCTTTTCTAAGTTAGTAACTTTTATAAGGATAAATTCTTTTTTTGTTGTTTGTTTTTTGTTTTTTGTTTTTTGGAGACAGGGCTTCTCTGTATAGCCCTGGCTGTCCTGGAACTCACTTTGTAGACCAGTCTGTCCTCGAACTCAGAAATCTGCCTGCCTTTGCCTCCTAAGTGCTGGGATTAAAGGCGTGTGCCACCATGCCCGGCAGTTAAATTCTTTACCATTCTGAGATTATGTCCCTTTAATGTGTCCACGTTTTCTCAAACAGTTGATGAATTTTTGATTATTCAAAAAACTACTTTGTAGACAACCTATGGCAATAGCTTTTTATGCATAATAACCCCAGCAGATATCCTCTGAAGGACCTTGGATCTTCTTACCTACTATAAATATAGTTAAATCTTCATCAGGGTAAAGAGTCATTGAAATATTGTGTCACTCTGTCATGCTTGTTAAAATAGTACATGCTTTTCATAATGAAAAGGTATTTTGTTTTACTAGAAAAGCAGTGACTCATTCTGTAGATGTCAACTGGGTACATGAAATAAAAACAGTTTTAATTACCCAGGCAAAATCACAACTCTACTTAACAGCATCCTAACAAAGGCAATCTATAGATTGAATGCAATCTCCATCAAACTCCCAACATAATTCCTCAAAGATATGGAAAGAGCAATTCTCAAATTCATCTGGCAAGGCAAAAAACCCATAATAGCAAACAGCATTCTTAACAATAAAAGAACAGCAAGGGGAATCACCATCCCTGACGTCAAGCTTTACTACACAGCAACAGTGATAAAAACTGCATGGTATTGGTACGGAGACAGACACATTGATCAATGGAATAAAACTGAAGACCCAGAAATAAAGCCACATACTTACGGTCACTTACGGACAAAGCCAAACATATACAATGGAAAAAAGAAAACATCTTCAATAAATTGTGTTGGTCTAACTGGCTGTCTGCATGTAGAAGAATGAAAATAGATCCATATTTGTCACCTTGTAAAAAGCTCAAGTCCAAGTGGATCAAGGACCCAAACATAAACCCAGATACACTGATTCTAATGGAAGAGAAAGTGGGAAACAGCCGTGAACTCATTGGCACAAGGGGAATTTCCTAAATGGAACTCCAATGGTTCTTGCTCTGGGATCAAGAATTGATAAATGGGACCTCATGAAACTAGAAAGCTACTGTAGGGCAAAGAACATAGCCAATAAGACAAATCGGTAACCTAGAGATTGGGAAAAATCTTCACTAACTCCACATCTGATAGAGGGCTAATATCCAAAATATATAAAGAATTCAAGAAGTTAATCACATACACACAAACACACACACACACATACACACACAAAACGATCAAAAAATGGGGTACAGAACTAAACCAAGATTTCACAACTGAGAAAATCTTGAATGGCTGAGAAGCACCAAGAAAATTTTCAAAGTCCTTAGTGATCAGAGAAATGCAAATCAAAACAACCCTGAGATTCCACCTTACACCAATCAAAATGGCTAAGATCTAAACCTCAGGTGACAAGACATGTTGGAGAGAATGTAGAGAAAGAGGAACACTTCTCCATTGCTCATAGAATTGCAAGCTGGTATAATCACTCTGGAAATCAATATGGAGGTTCCTCAGTGTGGTCTCCCTTAACCCATCTGCTTGAACCTGCTTGCTCAAGGGTGGAGCTTCCTGCTCATTCGTCCTGCCACGACTACTGCTGGACCCTGCCTTTGCTGCTTGGAGGAGGCACACACGTGTTTGTCCTGCTACTGGACCCTGAGTTACTTGGCGGGAAATCGGGTTCCCTCCCCCTTCCTTTATAACTGAGTGTCTGGAAATAGTAAAATGGAGCTTTGATCAGAATCTTGTCTTAGCTTCATTCTTTTCTCTCGCCGCCTAGCCCCTCTTCTCTTCCAGGTTTCCAAAATGCCTTTCCAGGCTAGAACCCAGGCTGTGATCTGCTGGCCGGACACAACATTTGGCGAACCAACGCGGGACTGAGAAACGGCAAAGGATTTTTGGAAGAGACACTGCTGGTTTGGAGCTCCATGGAATAATTAAAGGATAAAGGAAATTCATACCGGAGAAGGTATGGGCTAAGCTGAGACAGCGTTAAGCCGGAGCGCTGGTTCACTTAGGTTCAGCAGTGAAGCTTAAGAGGAGCTAGGCACAGGTGGTAGGCCGTGGCTGGAAAAAGCTACATTGTTAGGTGTGAGAAAGGAAAGGGTTTATTAAAAGGAAATTAATACAGGCGGATTGCTGCAGTTATAAAAACTGCATCATGAGGGAGGAAATTGTCCCAAATAGCAGGAGTACTCTGCCCCATTTTGTGTCTTGTTTAATGTCTGGTGCACCAATCTGTTCTTG